>NC_064872.1:19508952-19820293 GCF_943734695.1 Anopheles maculipalpis | reverse complement strand
TGGCTTAACGACCTGCTAGGTCACGTCGGCAATCGATTGGTTTATAAGACTAATTGTTACCACCGTAGTTGGACTGTCAGTCCTTACTATGGGGAACGGTCCGGGTGGGATTTGAATCCCGGTCCTGCCGTTTGAAGACCGACGACGTTATCGCCTGCACAACCAGGCCGCCCATATTTTAATTAAAGAGCACGAGCATGAAATAAACTCGATCCCTGGCTGCAGCTTCCCATCCATGTAGGCACCCGATCTCCGACAGCCTCGCTGTGCTCCCCGACGCCTCGTGCCGAACTGGGGGTCGCTGAAGAATACCTTCTTGGTGGGGCATGAGTCCGGCAACCTCATAACATGGCCCATCCTTCGTATGCTGCCGGTCTTTGCCAGCGTCAGAATTCTCCTCCACACTCCATGCTCGAACACACCGCCGAAGATGGTCCGTAGGATGCGTCGCACAAACACGCCAAGAGCGTGTGCATCCTCCGCTCGGATGGTCCAAGTCTCGTAGCCATACAGGTCTTATGGATATATAGGCCATATAGGAAGTCTTCTGGTTCTGGTGGTAGGCACGATTCCCCTGCACAAAGCGTCTCAGGATTTCGCTGCTGACATAATTATCTGAAGTTACGACAGTCCCAAGATAGCAGAACTCCTCTACCACCTCGAGGTTGTCGCCGTCAACTGATACTCTGCTTCCGAGTCGGGCTCTATCACGATCAGAGCCTCCGGCAAGCAGGTATTTCGTCTTCGTCGCATTGATCATCAATCCAATTCTTGCTGCTTCACGTTTCAGTCCTCACACACTTTCGCTGTCGTCTTGCCAACGATATCAATGGCATCCGCGAAGTCAAGAAATCGAAAAGACCGGTAGAGAATCGTGCCACGGATGTCGTTGTCTAGAATTATTATACATATTCCCTGTATTTAAATTTTCTATTTCATCCATTAGTGGATGTATACATTTTTCACGACAAATTAGGCAACATTGAAATACCCACAAAATGCATCCTTTTCCAATTTTCCATTAGCCGTCCTATATACCTCAGGATATCTTGTCTAACACAAAATCAATTAGTCTGGTCAAAAGCCAATGAGAGCATTGCAATTCGTTACGGATATCGCTTCGTTTCGTGTGTCCTGCGCCTGCATATCCTTGACCAGCGGCTGGGACTCGGTCTATTGTCCAACCGCGAGAACCCCTGGTAACACTTTACAAAATTCCTTCCTGCTCAAGCGTGTCCTGCTTCCTGCTGATTAGATCCTTACCCGTGCCCGTCGTGTGTGTTGTCCGTTACAAAATGTGCAGACAATTTATTCGTTTACCGAATTGCTGGCCGGAAATGTGCCTGGCTGACAATTATTTTATTCTCTTTCACTCTCGCTCCCATGTCCAATGTGTTATGTGAAGTGCAGCGCAAACAAAATTAAGGAAAAAATGCAAACGCAATGGTTTTTAATGCGGAAACAAACGGCGGTGATGATTCTCATAACACACACGCACGCTTCGAAAGGGTCCTTTTTCTCGTTGGTTTGGTTTATGTCTTGCTGTCCCTTTATTGCCAAAAAGGGACGAAACAAGATTCGCGCATATTAATTACGATTGTCCCAGGGATGGATATGTGTGGCGGGACCTCTCTTTTGTTCACATTATTATCGCGTTGCATTGGGATGTGGTTCTTTAGATAGATTACATCGAATTATGTTTGATGGTAGCGCCGACGACGAGAAGCTCATTATTGCAAAATTCATGTGTGTGAGATTTGTTGTCCGGATGACAAGAAATGTCCATTGAACACCCGGAAACTGGGAACGATGAAGAAAGACATTAAACGAAACCGCAATAGAATTAATACTCCGGACTCTAGGACATAGATATGTCTGACTCTTGAGTATTGTAAAGACGACGACAAGAGACATATTTCCTCTGTTTTTCTGTCAATTTTCTACTCCAAAAAATTCCCTTAACGGAAGTGATATGATCAAGGGCTATTATTTCATCGCACAAAACGGCATCAAAGCGCACTCTACCCAGTCTCTGTCCACAGTTTTCACTTCATAAAAAGCTCCCTTGCCGCTCGACACACTGCGGGTAAATTATTTATCACAGTAAGATCTCTCTCCTTATGGCTGAATTAGGTTTTAATCAAATAAGCTAAATGCACATAATGGTAAGGAGCGAAATGGATGGATGGTGGTGATGGTGGTATACCGGACACACCAGGACAGGATGTAATGAACCCGATAAGCGTCTCGAACCTCAGACAGTATTTTTTTCGAGTTCGTTTTTTTTTTTTTTTTGTTACCGCAAGGGTCAAGTCAAATGTGTTTCTTACACGCAAATAGTTTTTTTTTGTTTGGTCCTTTTTTCCTACCTTCAGCGGAAGTGAATGTTTTAGTAAATGATGTGTGCTGGTCAGTTGAAGGGTCTTGAAAACTGTTTTATTATTTTAAATGAGATGCAGTCATTTTTGGGTGTTTTTTTTTTTATTGACAATTGAGCTCTTTCAGTTAAAGTTTTATTAGAGAAAATGGATTGTTTTTATAACTTGCAATATAAGCAAACGAAAATTAGCTAAACCCTTCCAGCCTTCGCCTCAAAATGCAAATTAATCCACACATTGCTCGTACCTAATGCAGACACATTAGAGCTTGACTTGTGCGCCTCGTAAGCGGTTCAGTGGATGGCTTCTTTCAGGCACCTTTCAAATGCCCAAAAACTTGAACTTCTATCTTCACGTCTTCCTTACCTGCTTAGAAAATAGGCGGTTTTTGGTGGCGTCTCTGGAGTGGTGTACAATTACAAGAGCTGTCTAATTACTATAACCATTAGAGACGGACGAGCTTTCCTCCAATAAAGCAATGGTCGGTCGTCTAAACGCCTGCGTTCCAAGAAAGACGAATCCTTTCCGGGTAGAGAAGAAATACGATGCCTACCGAAACTACCATGACTCGTATGCTTCGTATGCTGCCACCGTTGCTTATGGGATATTGGGTGCGTTTATGTAGATTATCCTATAAGAGTAAGAAAAGGTGTTCAATGTCCTCCATTTTTTGTGCCAAATTTCGAACTTTGTATTAAGGTTTTTTTCTATTCTCTCTGTCCCACTCTGGATTCTTCCAATGAAGGGAAAATTGGAGCGGATCGTATCCAATAAAAAGCATTCCTGTATTGCTCTGTTGCACCGCTAGGGACGTGTCGTCGTCCCCACTTTAACGAGAAGAACTTTATTTTACATGCAGAGAAAAATTCAATTGACTGTAAAGTGGGCGATCCATCATGCGTGTTATTGATCTCATCGATTCGTGTGCACTTTTCTTACCCTCAACAGTGTGTAACGTTATCTAAGGCATTGTTTTAGATGGTAATGCCAATGCAAAGGAAAATGTTTGCCTATAAAAAAAACCCTCGTTGGTGTGCTGATGCCCCCGCATGAAGTTAATCCACCGTGTACCGGGTTCCGAGACACCAACTTTGGGGAGAGGAAAAGCAAAGAATTCCACGTTACAACGCACGACCATCGTGCGAGGGGTCATAGGCCGACGGATTGAGACATTCACGAGTGTGAGAGACGGTGACGACATACCTAACGCGCAAGCATATAGGGCTAGGCTTGGGTAATTGGCCGATTTAGGTCCGGGCGAGGGAGGTTATAACTTCCGGAACTGATCGGGACCGTCTAGCACCAGTGGATGGATAGCAGGAAGCCAAAGAATTATAAGGGGATTAGCCAGAGCAGTAGCGGTGCATGATGGCGCATTGTAGCACCAACAACAGTAAAAAATCGATTTGCAATGGCGGCCCGCTCTAGCCAATTGGATATTCTCGAAGGTGAAAGTACTTTTTAGAAGATGTCTGAAGCAGTCCCTAGTCTAGCCTGAACCTAAACGTGACTTGATCGTTTTTCGGCTGTTGAGAACCTGCCAGACAAATAGATTTGACGATATAGCAATGAACTGCCACATTCAGCATAATTTTAAGCTAATAATCGTTGTTTTTCGCTTGCAACCACCCGTCACTACTGGCAATTTGAGGTATTTCTGACAGTGGCAATCGTTGGCGGGTGTTATAACTGACCCGTCATTTTCAGATCGAGACACACACACAACCCCCCCGAGGTAAAGGACCTGCAGTTGACGGTTATCTTTTTGCTGTTTTCCTTTGTTGAGCAGTTTGAATATTTTTTTTTTGTACTCCAAAAGGGAGTGACGTACAAGAATATGCTTACTTTAGTCTCTCTCTCTCTCCCCTTAACTCCCTTGGTAACATTTTTTTGAACCCTTTTATACCTCTTAGTTAGTTTTGCATATGACGGCGGTTGTAGTAGTTTAGTTTTAATGACGAAGCGAAACTGGGAAGCTCTTTATAAAAAAAAAAAACACCAGGGAAATAAGTATGTTTTCAGCTAGCAGGAATATGCAATCAACTCGGCAAGTCTGTTAGAAGGACCACAATTACTTATGTATTTACCTTCGGCGAAATAAAGCACAGAAGGAACGAGAAATTAAGCATTTTATCTCCCTCCCTATTATTTTTCTTTTACATCGATTTAATTGAAGTAAAATTATCTATATTTAAAGGATGTGTATCAGAAATTTTTCCTAGTTCTTGAATAAAAACTGCCAAAATACGCAATTTTACAAATTTTACTCCTTAAAAACGCCTAAAGGTATGCAAATCTGTATGGCAAAATTTCCTTAACAAGGCTGTTTGCTGCCTTTTTATACACATAGGTGTTTTTGTGTGTGATCACTTGCTTGCTGAAGCGTGCGGCACAAAGCTAGCCACAAACCTGGGGACAATAATGACCCTTCTTTTTTCCTTCCGTTTGCTCCCTTTGGGGGATGAATTGGTGAATTTTCAGAATGTGAGAACGATAACCGGCCCCCATAACTACAACCCTAAACCAGCGTGTGGTCATTCAATATTTTAATCATTATTTGCCTCCAAGTCTAGTCGCTGCGTGAGGAACAAGAATCGGGGAAATGTCTTATTCTCACCCTTTTTCCAGCAAAAACCAAAAAAAAAACACAGTAATTGAGTAAGGTGATTTGAAACTTTTATTGCCTCGGTAGAACAGCGTGCGAGGGAGGGTGTCGTAATTGATTCTTCGGGGGCTGACTGGCCTGACACAATTGATTTACATCGTGTATGGGGAGATCAAAGCGAAAGCATAAGATGGATTAGTCATAAAACACACACACACACACACACACACACACACACACACACACACACACACACAAACACACACACACACTATTATTAGCTGTAGCGCATAATTGCAATTTAAAAGCCTTTTAGTTCGGTGATGTTTATTGTTCTTAAAACGCACACAACGGACCGATTATGAGCATCTTTTTACTTTGTTTGTTATTGCTCTACCGAAGGTTGATCGTTATACCGCTTGCAACATATTTCATACTTCAAAAGGATTCAATTTCCATACATATTACCTGTCGGGCCTTAGCCCCGTTACCGACTCTGTTTACTTATCTGTTTTTTGTAAGGAAGCAAGAAATTATCTTTGTTTTCGTTTACCTTTTCACGTTCGTATTTGAGTTATGCCGGGTTACTGTTTGCTTAGGTTTTAGCAGTACTTTTAATATTTTCATTTCACTTTTCACTCATGATCGTGTACAATTACTTCAAAGCCAAGCATGAGTTGAAATGCATTTCTTTTTAAAGCAAGATTGGTCTTTACTTTTCAATTATACGAAATCTTAAATTAAGATCTTATTGTGAAACTTTCAATTGCCAATTGATTGAAGATCTTAAAAATTCAATTTCAATCGTTGACTGTTTAAAATTTAAATATAGTAGTTGGATTCTGACAGAAGCGGTGGTATTGGCAACATCGACATCGATCGTAGTCCTCTACGTGTACGAGTCCTGGACTATGCAGACGGAGGACGCCAATGCACTCGCCATTTTCGAACGGCGGGTGCCAAGGACTCTCTTTGGCGGTGTGTGCGAGCTGAGCTAGCTGAGCTGTTTGATGATGCGGATATCCTGACGGTAGTCAATGCCGGGAGGATACGTTGGCTGGGGCACGTGATGAACTCGTTCGGCACGAGGCATAGAGGAGCACAGCGAGCTCGTTGGCTGGATCAAGTGGAGTCAAACATGTCGGAGATCGGATGCAGCCGTGGATGGAGGACTGCAGCCCGAGTTTCCTGGAAACTGATTAGAGACCTGGCCATGTCGACACGACGTGCTCAATCCTGAGCAGGCCAAGAACAAGAAGTGTTACGAACTTCCAACTGTCAAATCAAATAGTTATCAAATTTTTTTTTTTTTTTTTTTGAGACGTTACAATTGGTCACGTATAAAAGTCGTTCAAAACTGAAGAATTTGGGGACTGATTTTTCCGAACAGGTTCGAACAGTCCAGTTGGTTTTCACACGACGGACGGGATCGGGGATCAAATCTCATCAGTTATCCTCATTAAGTCTAGCAGACCAGCAGATGGTTGGCTTGACCTAGCAGAAGAAGAAGATATTTCTTCAAAAAAAAGCCACAACACAACACACATGAGATACGTTTATTTGTTTGGGTGCATCTCTCGATAATGTCTTCCGTTAATCGCTTTACCAAATAAACAAACGCAACTCCTAATGCTTTTAATCGGGCAATAAAGAAGCGCTCACCAACCCTGTACGCGCATGCCACTGTTGACACAATTCTGCAATTCTGCATTCCCTACACTCTCGATCACAACAAAAAACATCTGTGTGAGTCAGTGAACGGTTTGAAAATATCAACAACAAAAAACAAATAACGAATGGTTCGCTGCATGCCTGATTGCACAAAACGGAGATTATCGCAGAAGCGCATTATGGCGGTGCATTTTCTGTGAAGAGAGGGGACTGAAATAGGAAGCAACGATTATTGGGCAACAAGAGTGCGCACACAAACGCACACCAAGGTTGTAGTGGAAAAGAGGATCTGACGGTTTATCGATGGTTGACTTTCATTTCCGTTAATCCCTCCGGTAAAAAGCACTGTAGAGCAACGAAGCCAACCCCTAAAGGACATCAGGGGAGTGTAATAATATTTGGGTCAGTGAAAAAAGACCTCTAATCCGCTCCATTTAGAATGGTGTTTCTTTGAACATTGGAAAGAAATCAGGAATTCTGAGCACACGTCACGTGTAATAAGTGCAAGGGAAATATTTTTGCGCCATTTTCATCAGATCGCCGCCACACACGCGCGCGTTGCAATCTGAAACAGTTTCTATCCTAAAAGGGACGACAAATCTCAAGCAAGGAAGCAGCTGATGCGAATGATTATTCATTCCACTTTCCCTAGTCATCTTCATCATCCTCATGACAATCGAAGTGGTAAAGCTAATGTGCGGCGGCTGCGGGAGGAGGTGGATTTGATTTTCACACACCAGCACCACAAAATCTGCGCACGTGTCCGGCACATGCTTCTCTCAATTCCCTGTTTGTGGCACCGTTTTCCGAATGAGGAAGAACAGCTAGGGAATAGAAATTCGCTCGATGAAATTTATTCCACCGCCCTCAGGATTGTGACTTGCAGATGCTGTCAGTGTGCAGTTTCGTTCCAGATGGCTTATTGCGGGCTTTTTTGGTTTAAACTTTATACATATTCTATTTCGTTCTCTCCGTTTTTGTCCTCCCTGAACAAGAGGTTGATGTGTTTGATTGATAACTGAATTATAACGACCTGAAGGTGAAATTTGATATGCTACTACCGGCCGTGGTCGGTCGGACGGCTGCCGTTTGGCACACACGGGGAAAATGAAATGAGGTGTTACGGGGACGCAGAGAGAACATATGTTTTTCTTCTATGGAATACTTGAATATTTGATTGTGGATTAAAGATCATTGTTTTTCAAGAATTGGAATACTGAATTTAAAGCCTAGAATAATAATATTAAAATTTGATTACTAAGCAGTAAAAAACAGGTTTTAGCAAACCATATCGACGACAGTACCAATGCATTTCCAACACAAATAATGTCCTATCCTTGCCTCAAGCAATTTTCAAGCAATCAAGGCAAGCAATCAATTTTTGGCTGCTTTAATTAAAAAAATGAGTAATTAGTTCCATTTGTGGCATGCAGCGTCTGTGTAAAGAATCCCAGGATCTCAGGATTCTGACTGATTTTCCACCTACGGATAAAACGAAGTCAATGAATGCCAGTTATATTTGCCTTTAAGACCTACTAAGTAACACGCCGGGCATCGAATGGCTTACTGGACTTGCTGATACCACGTATTTGGATAGTCAGTCCTTACCTTGTCAGTCAGGTCCTGATGAGATGCAAAGAAAAGCAAATTATGGGAGGCCTAGAATGCTCCAAGGGCTTGAAGAGCCAGATTATTTGTTTATTGTACATCGTTTTTCAATATAAGACACTATAGTTTGTATATATTATTTGGTAACTCTCAGCGCACAATTTTACAGTGGTCCCACCAATAAAAGTAACATCATAAAACGTTGCTCTAACTTACAGGGTTTCTGAGTAGAACTAGACAAGAGCGAAGCATTTCCAGACAACGCTCTAGATGCACTGGACAACCGTCGCCGTTTCTCGACAGTGTTCAAGTTGAACCGGACAAACGCTAGGTTGAAGTTGACGATGGTCAAGTAGAACTGGACTGGTCAAATATGACTTGAAATGGTTGGTGAAACGATTGCAGCAAGCGTTTCGGGGGTAACGCTTGGCATATATTTGATATCTTCCACTTCTGCCTAGCGTTTGGTCCAACTCAACTTGACCACTATCGAGAAACGGCGACGGTTGTCCAGTTCAATCTACCCGCTGTCCAGTGAACGATATCTAGAAATGCCTCGTACTTGTCTAGTTCTACTCACCGCTGTAGTCTACACCACCGAGCCACCCCATATCAGTCGTGTACTTCAATAAAATTAGACTCAGCTCAATTGATTCGGAACTCAAACAAAGAACTAGTTATTGCTCATGTCGAGCATTGAGGAATTAAAATACAATTACAATTTTATATTCTCTTACTACGAATTCTTATGATATTGCATGTTGATTTGTTTTTAGCTCGCAATATATGATTTTATAATTGGCTCACTAATTTATAGATGATGATAATGTCCCACAATTTATGCAAATTCTATTCATAAAAGTGCATCCAAACATTAAACAAGGATAATATCCCTTATTCTTTAACTAATTATCCTTTTAAGAGTCGAAACATCAAGACGAGGAGCATCTCTTCTATTTGTTTTCTCTCGTCCTAATTACATCAATCGTGTCTGTGTGTGTCTATTGCATTTTTCTACTTGCAAAACTAATATTTTTCGCCATACGCGCTCTACTGTGTTGGTCCACTGGTTCGTCCCGATTCGTCCCTTCTGGTGTTGCAACGGTTTGTTCCCTTTTATGCACCACTGCAGCTGTGTGCGCTGCCAACTGCACACCCTGAGGCAATTCTCTCTGTTGCACCTTTATCATTCTTTCCCGATCGCAAACTCGCCAACCCCACCCTTTTCGGGTGTCGGAACTGCTGCATTTTACAACTACTTATCCCTTTACCTTCGCCTTTAAAGTGTGTGAAGGACGTGGAGTGCGTGCTTGTGTCTGTATTTGTATAACGTCCAGTTTGTTTTTCACTCTCGTACGCTGGTTTTTGGTCCCAGGCCTCTGTGTTAGATCGGATCCGGTACACTGATCATCGCCACCCTTGGCATCCTGTAGCAATTTTTATTGTTCCCTCACTGTAATGAAGGAATCATTTGCGGAAAGAGGCACACGCGGCGGACACATTATCTACACACACGCACATACATGTATATATTGGTTAAAGGTGTGCGTACAAGCAGCTTTAGTAGGGGAAGGCACTCTGGAGTGGAAAAACCTACTCACAAGTTCTATTTCCGATAAATCAGTATCTCTCTGTGCTGGATGGAACTATGCGTCGGAAGGGTGTGATCCTTATGGGCTCGATTTCCGCTCTTTTTTTTTGCCTTTTCACCAACCGTCTTTCCTTCCGCCGGGTTTTTATTCTAATCGTAAAATCCTTCCCGAGGAGATCGGCAGAGCATAGCCATCTCATCAAAATGTGTGTCTAACACCGGCTGCCGGCGGGCGTACGGTTGATGGTCGGTGCACTGGAAAACGATTGAAATGTATGTTTTTATCCAATTGTTTTCAAGTGATTTATGGTAGCGTGGAAAAACAGGAATGCTCTCTAAATGTGTGCGTATATGTCCCCGTAATAGAAAAGAAGATCGGCATGTGTTGCGCTCTCTCCTTTTCTGCCATGAATTCGTTTTTCGTTCTCTTAGGGTGCCTGTATGCTGGCCCTTTGCCCGTGACAGTGTAACAGGAATCGAATTTGTACCTTTAAACACTTAGTTGAAGGGGGTCGTTTAATGAATCTTCCCTGGAGGGTCGTTTTTTTAAAATATCAGCTGGCTCGAAGCGGCAAGTGATAGTTACTTTGTTCGAGAATTGAGAATTTTAAAGTTTTGAAGCATTTTTTTTCTGAAAAAAGCTTCAAACAGAATGGCTTTTTGAAATGAGAAATGTTGTAAAATATCTTAAAAGAGAAAAACTAAAATTTACTCTTTTTTATCTCCGCTAACAAAACGCCTAAAGAGATGCAATCTTTAGGCTTAATACACAACTTTAACACACGTTTTTTTATCAATTTTTAATAAGATTGTTGATAAGCTATTCTGTTGCTCTTCTTTTATCAATCACATTGCATACATTTAGGCGGGCCCCGTTCAATGATCAACTTAATGTCCTCTCTTGCTCCCTAACCAATAATTTGACACACAGCTCAAATCCCTCAAGTGTGTCAACGAGCTACATCCGTGGAAGGATGAAGGAGAGACCTATAAAACTGCACTTTATTTGCTTTATCCATTTTGCCGGTCGTTTTACCAAAAGGACGAATACTCACACGTGTGTGTAACACTTTCGAGCGAACAAAACGTTCGTCTACTGCTGGCTGCCACCATGCAAACATGACCGACAAAGACAAGCTTCTCCTGTTTGCATTTCGGATTGATCCTGCCAATAGAACCGGGTGGACTAACACAGAAGCCAACGGTTGTGTGTCCCCGGAAATGATTTGGAAAAGGGTAAAAAGGGGTGTCTTTCATCGTTACCCCGTTTTCCACGTGCAAGCAAGCATTTTGCCGGTTCTAAAACCGGTCGAGTTGTTTGTGATTGGCAAACACACACACGCACTCTGTTTCTACTGTAGTTTTCTATTGGGAATGGTGTGCCGAATTACGATAAAAGACGAATTTTCCTTACCGGGATGGATAAGGGATAAACTGTTTCCGTAGTTGGTTTAGATGCGTGCGGAGTTCTGTGGAGAAGGATGAGGAACTGTCAAGAAGAACTAGGACATGTAGCTTGAGGTTAGAACATCGGAAGTAATTGGGACAGGTAATGAACACAATTTATTAGCCACTTGCAAATAATGTTGGAAGTAATCGAATTGCCTTAATGATGATCCATATGGATGAGAATCCCTGATGATGACACGTGCCCCTACTATAAGTGGGTTTTCTCTTCTAGTTTTACGAACCAGAACTCCATGGGTTCCCCAAACAATTGATCTTCTGTGTTGTTTATTTTGGAATTGCTCTAAAAGCATTGTTTTGTCGTTGAAGCTAAATCCTGCCTTAAAATCAATTTTCGTTTCTTAAATTAGTTTTAACTGGTTTTCCTGTTAAAGTCCGATACACCACCATTTTTGGAACGAAACGTCATCACCAACGTTGGAAGGCTGTCAAAAACGCCGTGGACATTAAGACAGAGCAACATTTTGACAAATTGCCTAACAAATTTGTATTTAATGACCCCCCCAAACGGAAAAGGTTTTCTAACCAACGTTTTTCGTTGTGTGCATTCGAATTTTATGCTCATTACTTCTCCGAACCACAGATCTTGTTGTCAACTGCTTTTGGCTTTTTACTTGAGTTTTAAGAGGTCGCTTCAGCTTCAGGAAACCTCACGCAAACCACTTACTGTTTCGATTTATACGCGTTTTCGAATATCGTCACTAGAAGATCGTACATCTTACGGCGCAAGGTTTTCTGAAAAGAATAGAAACAAGACGAGACCGATTGTGTATTTCGTGTGGTCACAAAGCGTGTGTAAACCTTTTCCATCCGACATCCTCCCGTGCCCGAAGCGCTGCTGCATATTTCTTAATGGTAATTTAATATGTGGCCAGCGCTGCATTCTGGAACACCGCACACTATTGATGACGGTAGGGTGTGGAAGTGATGCTGTCGACATGTATGTGTACTCTGGAACAATCCTAACCAGCAAACAGGGTGGCAGACGCTAGGAGAGGCGGTCTTGTGTCTGTACATGCTGTCAACAAATTCCTTCGCGATCGAACATTCTGTATAGAAGGGCACGTGCACCGAGAGGGAAAGATGGTCCGCTTGGTGGTGCACATTGTCACCACAATGCATTTGTGCAATCAAGGCCGGATCGGGAGGAAACAAATGGTGAAGTAATTTTAGGAACATCGAAAAAAACGTCAAAACAAACAAACCACGCAGAGAGGAGGAAACCTCTTTTGTGGTTAGAGAGGCTGAGAAATGGAAAGAAGATATGCCACCCTGCGGGGGTGATGGTGGGAAGACGCGAGACGGGGTAATGTCGTGTGTATGTCTGCACTTTCGGAAGATTTTCTGTGTATATATTTATCACAATGAGGAAACCACTAATGAACACGACGACAGACGCAACGTAGAGCCAAAAAATGGTAAAGGACGCGTGCGGACAAATCGTTTTCTCTTATTTCCCTAAATTTATTTCTTCTCCTGTCTACAATTTTTCCTGTCACTTTGCTGTCTTCGTTGGCCTTCTTCGTGGTCGACTTTGGAATCTGAGCGTTTTACAAACGCTTGAAGGAGGAAACTTCTTGTGGAGTGTATCAAATCATCAAAACTTTGTTCTGGATCATTCGATCTGCGTTTGTCACGAGGTTCTGATTCCAATATAGCGCGATAAGCAATAACTGAACTCCTTAATGTCCAAAAATATTTATATTTCTTTTCTTATTTATTGAATAATATCATAATTATATGATATCGGTGTTCATTTATTCATCATTTATTTTTGACGAACAATTTCAAAACACTCAGCACAAAGTTGAGATTGATCGAGAACGATCGAGATTGAACAATATGTAAACGATCTTTTATCAGTTGTACCATAGAGCGGTCCATGTTTTGTCTCTTATTGTTGTGGCATTTTTTCGTCATAATTGTCATAATTTTTTCCCCATCAGAGACATGACGGATGGCTAGAATATGGTGTTCTTGTTGCGGGCTGAAATTTTTTGTATATTTGACGAGTTTTTGTTACAATTCAGAAGCAATAATCTCTCCAAATTCTCTTATGAAGATGTTTTTCTTTGTTGCTGTTTTAAAAACAGAAGTTCCCTATAAAAGCGCGATTCTTAGCCTAGATTCCTCGTTAATGCTATCGTTTCAAAGTGTGATTCGGTGGCCTGGCGTGGGCAGTTCAGTGGATATGTACAGTTGGCAATCAACTGTACTACTACTACATATTTAAGAATATGTACCGCAGATTGCATCGCTAATTTATCAATCGTCAGGCTCATGTACCAACAAGCACAGCATTTATCCACTATTTCTAATATTTACATGTAGAATATCAATTTAATAAGTATTTTTAAACATATTTCTAACATAAATTCTCATTATTCTCTTCGTTCGTAAATAAACATCCAGATGAAAAATAAAAATCACAAAAACGCGCTCTGTCTCGATCAAACAACATCACTGATCTTCCCTCTATATCAGCGAAAGTGTTCTTCCATGAGACATGAGACCCATAAAAACTTTGGGTTAGGGTTTTCAATTTAAGTTGGAATTAAATTTAGGACTTCATGCGTTTGGCTACGATTTCCGAGGGAAATTCTATAAACGCGGTGCTCTTTAGTTTTATACAGTTTCACTTGTTCCTTCTCTCTAGTGGTGTAAATGATCGCGCGCTGTTAGTGCAGGCGGCCCAACTGTCCCAATTGTGTACGGCAGTTGGCAGTTAATGCACTTCTCGCTGCAGTCAAAGAGAACAGGAGGCGTAGGGAGAACATAAGGATAAAAGTATCGATGATTCGATCGTAAAATATTTTATTTCCTAGTCACGAACAGATGTGGTTTTGAACGGAGAGGATCACTTTTCAGGCGCGGGAAAAGCGAATGTATCGGATTCATCGCATTCAGATAGAAGGATAGACTTTCCTTTAGTTTGTAATATTGTTCGCAGTGCCCAAATGAACAGGTTTTTTTTTATAATCATACTGGCTAAGTTCGTAAGGGTGATTTTTTTTACAAAAATTTACGATCATAATTTTCCCAACGACCATCCGCCTCGCCACATGTTTCGATAGGCATGTAAACCGGCAAAAGATAGATGTTATGAATTATGGGATGTGTTTTTAAAGGGAACGGAAGGTTGTGGTGAAGCTCACGGTTCATTTAGCATCCATTATTTAAACGCATTATGATTGTTGTTGCCCATGTTGCTCCCTTTAATAAGCTGGCTTGTGTTCAACGCTCTCTCGCCCTGATAATTAGTCCTATTGTCCCACAGCAGAAGAACAACCACTAGTTTCAGCTTGTTTAGATTCAAATATGATTGTGTGCCATACAGCGAGAGAGAGAGAAAGAATTCCCACTTAGTTCTAGATACAACATGCAAGCAATTTTATATCATGGGTGCGGTATTGTACGAGTTTGATTTTATCCAGCACTAGCACCAAAGGTAAAATAATTAGGCAAATTGCTTACTTATACCTTTAGCTGTGCTGTGTGCATTCATGGATGAATGAATTAGCTTGCGTTTGGTTTAGAAGAAATACCTGTTATTCAAATTCGAACATCCCATCCTGTGCGCATGGAACGTGTTCCAGAATCGCTTAGATTCGACGATCGTAATTTAGAATTTGGCATCAATCAAGTGTAAAATTTTAATGCTTCGTTTCCTTGCATTCTACTGAACGTTACAGGAAATGTTTCGTTTTGTGTGTACTTTTTTTTTGGAAGGAAAACATGTGTATTTCATGAGTGTTTTTACACACATTACGATTTCCTCTTGAGGTTGAATAGTGTCCCGAACACGCGCGCGTGTTTTTCCCTTTGGTTATTGTGTCAGATGGTGGATGGTGGTTTCTGCTTTACGCAACATTGAAGCACACAGTATTGGTATATTGTTGCTTTAGGGCACAATTTCTCCTATAATCGGAAAGTGTGTCAAAAACCATCCCTCTCTCTGTCTCTCTGTTCTGATAGTGTAATGGGTGTGGTGTTGGTGAGGTGAGAACGATCGGAACCGCAATTTCGCTGAAGCCGTTCCGTTCCTAAGGGAAAATATTCCCAGTGAACCATGGAAAACGAGGGTAACTCTCGGTCCTCGGCCTGAGGGATTCTTGCGACCCTTCTGTTTTTGCCAATAATTCTCCCTTCAACGCATGCACTTCCTCTGGCTTATAATCTAATTTCCACGATTTGTGAGTGATGATTAGATTTGTTTTTGGAAGGACGGTGGGACACAGCACTGTAGTAGTGGCAGGGGCGTGATAAAAGGACACAGCCACCGTGATGAAAATTCCTTACGTCAGAAAACTTCCGGCAAAACAGGGGACACGCCACGTCCATCCAACATTTAATCACCAAATCATCCAGTACAGTGCGTGTGTGCAACTCAAGGCAGAGAAAAGTCACCCGAAGAAACAACTTTCAACGCAGGAGAAAGTCTTTTCCTCCCTTCAAATGGTAAATTCACATCTTCCCTTACTGTAGGGCACGAATTTAAAGCGTCCCACGATGGTGCCCCTTTTGATAATCGAAATAAGAGCGGGAAATGGCTGCTCATACTCACGCAAATACAAACACCGGCACTGCCGGGAGATAAATTAGCAACAGCAGGCCGCCAACGCCATTAATTATGAAAAACCGCCCGTAAGGCGTCGAGGAAACTTTGCTAAGTTATAACGTTACCGGTCGCTCAACGAGAGAGGTTTTCGCCACCAAAACCAAGCCATTCTTTCGGGTCGATATTTTTGGAGCTGATAAGAAAATTGTCTTTTTTCGCCGGCCGGCATTTTTCCGGCACCGAGGAATCATATTAAAATGCCGGCTTCGTGGGAGAGCAGAATATTTCTCACTTAAGTGTCTTAATCGCTTAGGAAAATTGAGTTTTTATTTGGGCACGACAAGCGTGACAAATTTTTCGCACCATTAATTCTTATCGCTAGAAAATTGTTAATGCTTGCAATTTAATCGAGTTTGTTTTGTATAATAGGACGATTTGAAAGAAAAAATTACACACTGGAGAAGGACAGAAGGAAAATTTTTAAATCTAATAGTTAACTAATTTTCGAAAGGATACGTCGGTCATTCCGTAGTCTCATATCGAACATAAATTATTCCATTAAAATCTCTGCGTTTTAAAGCCTCGGATGTTCCATATTGAACCTAGTGATTCGTTTTGCTACGAAATCACTGTTTACCAAAGCCCCCAAAACTAATTGACTGTCGTGCCTTCCCTAACTTTCTGCCTTCTACATACTAGCTTGCCTTTCTTCAATCGATTTTTACGACAACAGTTAAGCTTAACTGTTTCTCTCGTTCCTCAAGTTAGAATTGTTCATTCTTAGGTGGAGCAGAGTTTTAATTAAATTTTACGGTGGCGCACCACTAACCGGCAAGCGAATGCACGTGGAAGGAAATTTTCATTTAACCAACCACCACATCGGTCCATGAAAGTTAGAGGAGGAAAAAACAAACCACCTTCTTGTCTGTTTCTGTTGGTCCTTTTCTATCGAAGAGACTCAAACCTTTTCTTCCACATTCGAAAGGAAAGTCACGTTCCAACGATGATAAAGATAACAAAAACTTCAAACAGAACTTGGTGTTGTTGTTTTGAGGGATGAAATTGTCGTCTTTTTCGTACCACAGAAAGGAAAGGAGTTAGTAAAAAGGAAAAACAATTTTTATTGCCTTTTTTTTTATTCAAACGATTTTCTTCCCCAACAAACAAACCCGAAAAGGGAAAAGGGACATTGAACTGAGTTTTAGTTGAGTGGAAAAACGGGGAAAGATTTATACCTATGAAACGCCCAAGATGACTTTTCACGTAGTTTTCGAGGCCGCGAGACCGCTGCCTACACATTACTGTCCCCAATTGAGACTCGATCTGTTCTCTTTATTTGGTTACAAGAAAAACGGGAAAGAGGAGTAGAAAATTCTCTTTCATATGCAGGTCACAAGTAGAAGTTCCAGTGTTCTCCCTTCTGTTGTATTGCCTTTTAGGTTGGTTTTGTGGGTTATGAACGATATTTTTATGGGACAAAAAGTATTTATTTTTTTCGTCATGATTTATTACACCATCCTCCCGGTCTCGGGAGGGAAAAAGAAGTAAACATCAAAAGAAGGCCTGGGAGTTTGAAGTCTGAGAATGATAAGAATTTTAAGGAAGAATGATTAAAGTTATTTAAATCGCTTACATCGTTTTAACTATTATGATTGCAGACGTTAGTTTTCTTTAACTTTGGTTAATTTTGGATATTTTGGAGCAAAATATTTATTTGGATACACTTAAAAGATAATTTTGTTTTGTGGATTGCATAAGAGCAGGGGTCAATTTTGCTGGTGTAAACAAAAAACAAAAGTTAAAGAAGTCTTAAATGGCATTACAAAGCGGCCTAGTGGCAAGAATTAGAAAAAGTATGCAATTTTCACTACGAATTCACGTTATTAAATTCAAAATATTAGAATAAGTCGCAATATACTTACTTAGGCTTTATCGATTTATATTTCATCAATGAAAATACATAATTGTAGAATTAACTCACCATCAGATGAGTTTAACAAGCTATTTCAATAACTCAATAGCTAATTCCAACTACTCCCCCCAACGGACATACATTTCTCACACCTTTAAACTATTCATTTCCCGCTTTGATCAGTATCAATCCCAATTTAGAAAAAGAAAGATACGATTCTCCGGTTGATAAATATCGTTCCAACTCACGTCAAAAGATGTAAGCAATGGGAGGCTGTTGAAGAAAAGCTGCTGCTGCTGTTGTAGGAAAAGTGCATCGTTGATGGACATCCAAAAGATCGAGAAAGCCTTAGGAAGCACCAGCCTGTCGATCTTTTCCGAGTGTATAAAGAAAACTGTGATCTTCACTTTTCCGAGAGGAAGCCAGCAAGAGGGAAGGAAAATGGGAACTTAAAAAGGGTTCATCAGAGATCAATCTTGCCCCCTGAATATGCTGTCTGGGTCGGTTGGTTGGTCCGGTCCGGTTGTGTTTATGTTATCGTTGTAAATTATTTTCTCTACAAACCACTCTCCCGCGGTCTGTGTTTGCCTGCCCCACGTATCTTAGGTCTTGTTCCTGTTCCCTCTAGACGGGTTAAAGAGAAAGAAAATATGCAGTTCGTATTTTTAGAAAAGAACATTAGAGAGATACCTTCTTTTTCCATTTCTCTCTTCAGTGTTACCAAACACTTGTGGTCATCGGTGGCACGCGCGCGTGCACGTTTCCGCAATCCGTCCCATGTGTGTGGGGCAGAAGTGTTGATACATTTTCCTTGTCCATTTTTCACTCGAAATCATAAAGCGCAGGATGGGATATGAGTGCAATATTGTTGCCACGGTTTTTTTTTTTTTTTTTACTTTGCAGATGTCAGTATGCAGCTGTTTGGTCTGCAACTGATGGATACGTTCGGAAACGATCGTGTTCCCCTTTAACGTTTGCATTCGTATAGATACAACCTCGAGTTGAAATATATTTCAACGCAGAAAAGAAAACTTATATTTATTGCAACAATATGACCCCAAGTAGAGAGGAGCTTGGTTGGGTATTGATGTATTCCTATCCGTCTTCGCCGATGGTACGTTGTGTGTGGCACGTGGTAGATTTTTCCCTTCCAGTTTCCTTCCTGGGCTTCTCCTGTCGCTATGTTTTGACTAATATCTTACCACCATTGAAGCGAGTGGCAGAGAGAACAGGGTATTGAGTTCAAAAATAATCTTGTAATAATGCATCTGTTCGAGAGAGATTACTTAACTCTTCCGTCATTACATTGATTCCTATATCAGAATATCAGATAAAGAGAGCCTTCTAGGAGTCTTATTAAACTTAAAGAATTTTAATATAAAATTCAACTCCTTATAAAGGTTCCCATGCAATAATCACATTTCGAAAAGCCATCTCTTCAAACTATTTGTTTACTTCATTCTTAATCTTAAACTTGAAACCGTGAGCCACAGCACAGATGGCAGGAGGTTCTCTGGACAACGTCAAGATATTGAAGACTTCAGTTAAAAGTGTTTCTACCACTTTCACTTTTCAAACGATCGACACCACAAGACGCTAGCAGATCGGTCTATTTCGAACTCTCCGTCTATCGGCGATCGCGGGGTTTCAAGTGTAGAATGTTTTCCAATTGTACGCATTTCCCCCTATCATCTATGTCCAAGTTTTCGTGCCTCTTCGATGTTTGTTTCTCCTTTTCCATTTCTCTTCAGTCTTCCAGAACAGAGTAAATGGAAAAACAAGAGTTGGTTTGACACGATCGAAGTACTTGAGCCTTCAGACAGCGTCGGTTATTGTTACACAACAACCGCAATACGATGATCATGTTGCAATTGGTTAAGAGAGTGAAAATCCCTAACGAGAAAGTTGGGGGGAAAAAGCTGCGAAGGGACCACCCAGAAGACTTTGTAACGCTTGTGATGAATAATGTTCTAACTTCCTCATCCATTTATTTTAAACTTTATGTTGAAGAATTAAGTTTGGATGAAATTAGACAAAAACTTTAAAACATATCACTGATCACGACACATGTTAGTTGTCATGTGTGATGTGGAAATTGGAACACAAACTAAATCCCCATTCCAATGTCAAGAACTTGTCCGCTACCCACACAAACACATTAGAGCACGCGAGCCTCGTCTCCTCCATTCAATCATCGATGTGTGCTTCCTGTTTTTTTTTTCTATCTCTCTAGTTCCAATGCGGCGATTAGAGTTTTTGTGGTCATATATCACCCTCCAGAATGTGGAATAGAAATTAATAGTGCGCGCGGCATGCTCCATGTGCCGCGCTTGGGCGCTGTGAGAACGCGCTGCTACTGCTCCATTTAATTGTTTGAGCCCCGCTGGCAAAAGGGTGATTGACATGCGGTTGAACACAGACATGCAGAATCGAGATCACGATATTGTGGTTTATATGATATATCCATTGTGTGAGCACCCTCTAAAAACATGTAGTTCACGGTCATGGACTTTTGATTCTCCCCAACAAAACGTATTAGAATGAAGGATGAAGAGTTATTTAAAATGGCACAAAGGCTTGTCAACTTATAAAGGCTTATTCTGACGTTTTATTAATCGTTCAATTAATTGCTTATGTTAAAAGAGAATATAATGATCAAATTTTGCATACTTTGAGGCTGCAAAATTGATATGGGATCACTTTTTAAGGTCAGTCTTGCTACTCAAATGAGGATTACCCAGCTAGCCTGACATTTTATTTTAATCTGGGACCTGGGAAATCCCAGAAGCATCACCCAGGGTGGACTGAATCTGAGGATGCCAAGTAATCGATATCTGCCAATCATTGATTTTGACTTGGAAAAATTACACAGAATTTTTAAAGGTCATTTATCAGCCTTACAATATAGGGCTTTTAGGCTCCTAGGCGTAGGGTTCTATTGTATAACAAGTCCTACAAAATCAATCTTATTTAGATTTCAAATCCCTTGATTCTTCTTCTTTTCTGTTCCGCAAACAAATTGAAACACACTGTGCCTTCACAAGGATTCACAGTACCGTGAAATAAAGTATCAAAGAGATCCTCCCAAAAAGACGTGTGCAACAGGATAAGGGAGCCTCAAACACACTTTCCCACTCAAAACAGATGGCATATCATCAGTCACAGCACGGAACAATCTTAACCTTTATAATCCCCTAATCCTTTTTCACTTGTTGTGTGTTAGTGTTTGTGACCTTCATTGCCCTGATATGTCCTCAATGTACGTGTGGAATGTTATCGATTTTTAACGCCGACCGACCGGCTTGCATTTTTTATGGAGCTAGCTCACATAACGAAAATGGTGTGCCGGGGTGATAGAGCTCCAGAGACCGAAAAAGTGAAAGATAAATTCTATTACTCTCGCAATTAGATCGTTCGTTTCGATACGGTTAAGATCATTTTAAATGGCACCTTCAGACAGTGTTGGCGCAATTGCAAAAATAAGACCGGAGAAAGCCATCCTTTTTATGAGATAGCAAATGGACGATTTAAATCAGAGTGTTCATCTGTATCCTCGGATCTTCTGATACACATAGCTCAGAGTTCAGTGATTTTTGGTTGAACAGTTTCCTTTCATAATGTTGCACGAAATTATTTCTTTCAAGGCGCCAGAAACACGCACCGTACAGTGTTTGGCGCCGTTGATAAACAATTTATTATTATGTTGCTGATGACGCTGATGGAAGATATTGTAACTTTCATAGGATCATCATCATTTTTTCTTTGAGTTTAATTTGTGCGCCACATTCGCGTACGCGCCCAATGATTAATGATCCGTGCAGTGTGTGACTGGTCGCAGCGTTCCGCTTCTAACGAGAGCAAAAAGAGTTTTATTAAGTTTCGGTTTTTTATTAACAGAAAATGTTTAATTGAAAAAGATTCCATGTTTCACATCCTCCTACGGTGATAATTACTGTCATTGTTGTATGATATTTTCGTGAAGTTTATGAGAACTCTTGTAGAACTTCTTGTGAGTGCGGAAGAATGTGAATTCAAATTAAGGGTACTGGCGAAATATGATTAATTAAGTCATGTTAGTGGCTTGAGGCTCAAACACACACAAGGAGATTATTAAAAATGACAAATGATTTAACTTTGACGGTCTTTCAATCAGTCTTTTTGTCGACAGCATTATAACTCTGACTCTAGCCATTCAATGTAGGAAAACTAGCATGAAAAACTTAGGTTATTTACGTTCAAAAGATAAGTTTTAATAGTTTGATCCATAGAGCTAAAAACTATATCTATAGATCGAACCCACCGTGCATCCTTTTGCTCCAGATATTAGATCCGTAATTCAGAACTTCTAAAACTTCAGATCAACTGCTCACTTCTTGCGATAGAATTGTTTGTCGCAAGACTACTTGGTGCTTCTTTATTTCTCAACCCCATTTGTAGATTGGTTCCAGCTTCTATATTTTGACCCACACGGAATTAGAGCATAGAAGCTGCAACGATAGTAATGATACACCCAACATCACCATCAACATGATGCAGTTCATCACCCCCTGTTTCGCATGGTCATTTATCTAGTTGCGCTCTTCGAAACGAGAATGCAACATGTGTGACTGTCATTATCGATCTTAAATGATATTAATTTTATGGCATAATCTCTTCGCGCGCCTTCAGAGCATGGGGCATTTGCTATGGGCACGCCGCTTTGATGTGTGAAAACGGAGCGAGGGATTCATCACATTAAACCGATTGAAACAACCAGTCTATCTGTGTTGGGTGGCTTAAAATGACTGTTTTAATGGCACCGTCCGATGGTGCATCTGTTATACATTATCGACTTTCGTGGTCCTCTGCGTTGCGCTTGACACTGTCTAACCCTCGTTTTCTTATTTCTTTTTAGGCTTCAAAACGACAGTCTGCAGAGATACCGAACATGAAGGCTAGCAAGCATCCGACCACCTACGGGTCGGATGCAAGGACACTCTTCCTCTGTCTATTGCTCATCCAAACCCTGCTGTCCGTCCGGGGTCAGCAACAGTCTCAGCCACAAACGAACGATGTAAATCGTTACAGCCCATCAACGGATCCCTTCGGTCGGCAGCAGTACAATCCACAGTATCCGAACAGTCAGTATGATCCGAACTCACGCAACAATCTCGGGCAAACACCTTCACCAACTTCCGGCACCAATTATCAGCGCGATTACTACGGCAACAACGTAAACAATCAAGACTCGAACAGTATCGATGGTAATCGGTTTGGGCAGGATAATCGGAATGTGGTCTTCCAAGCAACGACACCACGTGATTACTTTAACCGGCCAACGTCACCTTCGTCTCGTACCAACTTTAATCGGAATCCGTTCTCGAATGATTATGCAGCCGGCAACTCCTTCTCGCAGGGTATCACGTACTTCATCGTTGCGTCTAAAATGGTACGACCCGGACAAGTGTACCGGGTGGCAGTATCGGTGCTAGAATCACACCATCCACTAACCGTCCGCACCAGTATCTCGCGTGATGGAGTTGAGCTGAGCAGTGAGACGAAACCGATTACGGTGGGCGTGCCGGAGTCGATGCTGATGCGTGTCCCACCGACGAGCGTGGTCGGTGAGTACAAGCTTCGGGTGGAAGGTTCGTACGATAAGAACTTCGGTGGGTACGTGTTTACGAACGAGACGAAACTCATCTTCTCCCAGCGTTCGATGACGATCTTCGTGCAGACGGACAAACCGGTGTACATGCAGGGTGAAACGGTACGCTTCCGTGCGATCCCGATCACAACCGAGCTGAAGGGTTTCGATCAAGAGATGAACGTGTACATGCTTGATCCGGCGGGTCATATTATGCGCCGCTGGTTGTCACGCCAATCGAACCAGGGTTCGGTAAGCTTGCAGTACCAGCTGTCCGATCAGCCCGTGTTCGGTGAGTGGAAGATTCGTATCGAAGCGCAGGGACAGATCGAGCAGGCCCGGTTCAACGTGGAGGAGTACTATCAGACACGGTTCGAGGTGAACGTCACGATGCCGGCCTTCTTCTTCAACACGGATCGCTACATTCACGGACGCATCATGGCGAACTTTACGAACGGCACACCGGTGAAGGGTAATCTGACGCTAAAGGCAACGATCCGTCCGATCGGATTCTTTAACCCGGAAGCAATCAATCAGATGAACCGGGTGGGAAATTTGGGACGTCTAACCAACACCAACCAAAACGTACCGTACTATCTGCAAAAAACGAATCCGGAACTACTGTACAACAACCCGCAGAACAGCTTTACGAGCCAGATTGGACGCGATCAGAATGTCGGTTATGATGGTGTGGGACAGAACTATGATGGTCGGTACTCCTCCTCGTCCAACAACTTCCAGGACTCGTACGTAATCGAGCGCCATCTTAACTTTGACGAGGAGTGGCCTTTCTGGATCAAGAAACCGGTTGAAACTGATGCACAGTGGGACTCGTGGTCAAACACGTACCGGGAAAGTTTGCCATTTTTGCGATTCTTCAACGGCACGTACAATTTCCGTTTTCCGATGAGTGAGCTAGCACAGCTGGTACCGAATCTGTCCGGTATGGAGATCCTGTTTACGGCGCGGGTAGGAGAGCGATACTACAACGAGATCGTGGAGGGTTACTCACTGACGCGCGTTTACAATTCGTCCATCCGTATCGCTTTCCTGGGAGATTCGCCACAGGTGAGTAATCAAATGCCTTTCGGGACATTATTTTAAGACTTTCGCGATTGGGACTTTGGGAAGTATTATTGATGTGTCCTTTAGCGTTGTTGCTTATGCCTCGCTATTGCGAACGACGACGACGAACGAATGATCTTATTCGATAGCTATCCGGACCACTCCCCTTAACTATCTAATTACTGCAACTAGACTTTCAGACTAAAGACCTTCTGACTTTAATTTAGACGAAAAAAAAGTAATACCTAATTCTATCTCTCTTGTAGGTCTTTAAACCTTCGATGCCCTTCACCGTGTACCTGATCGCCGAGTACCACGATGGATCACCACTCCCACTAGACGAGTTTAACGCTGGCCGCATGGAAGTGTCCGGTACGATCGATAGTCGTGCATCCGGTGGTCGCAACACGTTCGACACTCGCGTCCTCCATATGTCTCAAACGCCAGGCGTTTGGGAACTGAAACTAGACATCCGTCACGATCTGAACCTCGAGAACACGAAGCAAACGAACGAATTCCTAAATGAAATTCAATCCATGCGCCTAACGGCTAACTACATCGATCCATTTGGTGAGCGAGCATCCACCGAACTGCTACTGTTAGCTCACTACTCACCCAACAATCACAACATTAAAGTGCACACGAGCACAACGGATGCGAAGGTGGGCGAGTACATAACGCTGCACGTGCAAAGCAACTTCTACATCAAGGACTTTGACTATCTGGTCATGTCGAAGGGTATCATCTTGGTCACTGGACATGAGAACATGAAAGGCGGCATAAAGACGATGGCGATTACGCTAAGTGCCGAGATGGCACCGGCAGCAACTATCGTGGTGTGGCATATAGGGCGGTACGGAAAGTTGCTGACGGATAGTCTTACCTTCCCGGTGAATGGCATTTCGAGGAACAATTTTACCGTGTTCATTAACAACCGTAAGGCACGTACCGGGGAGAAGGTGGAGGTAGCTATTTACGGTGAGCCCGGATCGTACGTGGGACTGTCCGCGATTGACAATGCGTTCTACACGATGCAGGCCGGCAATGAGCTAACGTATGCGAACGTAATTACGAAGATGCTGTCGTTTGACGAGCACACGAATGGTACGTTCAAGAAGACGTGGATGTCGCACGATGGTGATCCAGATGAGCTGGTGTACTATCCTGCCTCGACGTTCGGTATCGATGCGAACAGGACGTTTGATTATGCCGGTTTGGTTGTGTTTACGGACGGTGTGATACCGATGCGACCGTCGGTCTGTGATCAGTCACTTAACTATAGCGAGTGCTTGAATGGGCGCTGTTACCGTACGGATAAGCGATGCGATGGGTATATGGATTGTGAGGATGGTACGGATGAGGCTGGATGTAGTATGCGTAACGAAACGCTTCTGGCAGAGTTCCGGAAGTTCCGATTCAATCGTATCCTGCGTCACTATCAGAATGTATGGATGTGGAAGGATGTGAACATTGGACCGCATGGGCGATATATCTTCAACCTGGATGTACCGCAGGTACCTGCACTGTGGACCGTTTCGGCATTCGGTATTAGTGGGGTCCGAGGATACGGAATGTTGCGCAAACCGATCGAATACGTTGGCATCCAGCCGTTCTTTATAAATGTGGAAATGCCTACGGCATGTCATCAGGGCGAACAAGTAGGAATTCGTGTGGCGGTTTTTAACTACCAAACGGTGGATATCGAAGCAACGGTCGTTCTGCACAGCTCACCCGATTATCAGTTTGTGCACGTAGAAGAGGACGGTATCGTACGATCGTACAACCCGAGGACCTCGTTCGGTGAGCATCAGTTCTACATCTACCTAAACGCTCAGGACTCAACCAACGTCTATCTACCGATTGTCCCGACACGTCTCGGAGAAATTGAGGTAACCATTCACGCCTCGACGCTTCTCGGTGCACATCAGATCAGTCGCAAGATTATGGTGGAAGCGGACGGATTGCCCCAGTATCGCCATCATTCTATTCTGTTGGATCTTCGCAACCGCCCGTATCTGGTACAGTTCATGCACGTGAACGTTACCGAAACGCCCATCATCCCGTACGAAATCGATCGGTACTATGTATTCGGATCGAACCGTGCCCGGATCTCTGTGGTCGGTGATGTAGTCGGTGCCATCTTCCCAACGATGCCTATCAACACTACTTCCCTGCTGGAGCTTCCGATGGATGCTGCCGAACAGAATATGTTCAGCTTTGCGGCTAACTTCTACACCATCAAGTACATGCGCGCTAGTACGTTGCGTGACAAAAAGACTGAAAAGCAAGCGTTCCGCTTCATGAACATCCTTTACCAACGGCAGCTAAGCTATCTGATGGAGGACGGTGGTTTTTCGCTGTTCCGTGCCGATTGGAACCAGTCCGCACCGTCTGTTTGGTTGACGGCGTACTGTGCGCAGGTGTTTGGTGAGATGGCCGGTCTGTACGAGTACGAAAACTTCATCTTCATCGATCCGTACATGATACAGAAGAATATGCACTGGTTGTTGCGCCACCAGAAGGAGGATGGTTCGTTCTGGGAGGAAACGTGGCTGCCCGATCGGAAGGCGAACCATTCGGGCTTTTTCTCGCGGAATGATATTGTGCGGGAAAAGAACATTACGCTAACGGCTCACGTGCTCATAACGCTGACTACGGTTAATCTTCCTGCTGGTGTAAGTATCCCAAGAGATGCGAGAGAATGTCATGAGAAATTATTTTTGAGCTTTTTTTTTCTTGACAGAGACTTGCGGCACGGGTAGCTTTATCACAGCAACGAGCGTTACAATATCTCCAACGAAATTTGGCCACTGTAAAAGATTCCGGATCGACGTACGAGGTAGCTATCGTGGCGTATGCACTTATGATAGCGAAGGCACCGAAAGCGGAGGCAGCTTTCACGATGCTTTCCGCCAAGATGAGATCGATTGGTAAGAATTCGGCCCTCTGGTCCAAGATCTCCCGTACAGTTCTTCGAATGTTATTCGTTTTTTTTTTCTTTTTTTTAGGTGAATTTAATTACTGGGGTAATGAGGAAGTCCCGTTACCACCGACCAAGCTGGAAAATCAACGTTACTTCTCGCTGCCTCGTTTACCGTACAAGTACGACTCGCTCAACATTCAAACGACTGCTTATGCCTTGCTGACGTACGTATCACGCCAGGAGATACATGTCGATCCGATCGTTGCTTGGCTTAATGCCCAACGTCTAACGGACGGTGGTTGGGCATCCAGTCAGGACACAGGGCTCGCGATGAAAGCTCTCACCGAGTACAGTACCCGTAATCGTGTGTCGAATGTAACGCAGCTTGCAATCAAGGTGGAAGCAACGGCCCTGCCCGGTGAAACGAAGCAACTATACATCACGCGCAAGAGTTTGGCCCAGCAGCAGTTTTTGGATGTAAGATGTTTGTTTTATCGGTACCTCTGATGTGTGTGATACTCATCCGATTTCATTTCGTTTCGTTTTTTTTAAGGTACCGAACGCCTGGGGTACAGTGCGTGTAGAAGCTAAAGGTGTTGGTTATGCGATCCTGCAGATGCACGTCCAGTACTCGGTAGATACGTACAAGTTCCAAACACAACCACCCGTCCCGGCATTCGATTTGACCACGCGTACCATTTTCCACGGCAGGAATCAGTCGCACATTAGCTACGTCATTTGTCAACGGTAAGCTCAATCACTAAATCCAATGAGATCAAATCCTAGTAAGCCATTATAGGGTCGGCAGGACCTAGTCATCGCAGGTCATTAAGTCAATAAGAAGAAAAGAAGATCAATAATATATCTGCCAACTACAACCACAGGTGCTAGGAACATGAATATCTAACCGGATCCTGGTAATATTTGGAGGGTATCTGCTCCAAACAGTAGCTTATCCTGTAGTAGTAGCATCCTACTTAATACCGTGATATACTGTCAGCCATCGGGAACATTCGCCTCAATTGTAATTTATAAAATGGTTTATCCCTCTCAACAGATGGACCTACACGGATGAATCGATCCGTTCAGGTATGGCGGTGCTTGATGTGGCCGTCCCCACCGGCTACATGATCCAGCAGCAGAAGCTGGATTCGTACATCCTGAGCCAGCGCGTTCGTAACTTGCAGCGAGCTCGCTTCCAAGAGCGTAAGGTTTTGTTCTACTTTGACTATGTAAGTGTACTGTATTTTCCTTTCCAGAGTTTCAAGGATATTGATCAGAATGTTTCTCACTTTTCCTACAGCTGGACAGCGAGTACGTTTGTGTGAACTTTACACTGGAAAGATGGATGCCGGTAGCGAACATGTCGCGCTACTTACCGATCCGCATTTACGATTACTACGCTCCGGGTATGTACCACGCTATAGCTTCTAGTTTCTTTATGTGGAACCTATTTTTATCTAAATCTGTCTTCCATTATTTCCCCCACATTTCCAGAACGATTTAATGAGACGATCTTTGATTCGCTACAAACCTATCTGCTTAACATCTGCGAGGTGTGTGGTAGCTCACAGTGTCCATACTGTTCGATCTACAATCTTGCCGTTCGCTTCCCGGGTTCGATCATTTTAATGCTGCTGACCAGCATCCTGCTTGTGGCACGCCATTACCGAATAGTGAATCCAAATGGGTGGGTTTTCTTGAACGATTAAAAGAATATGATCCGCCCCTTTTTGTTTTCGCTTTTTACCATCGTCGTCTATGGATAACTACGACATTCGAAAAAGGCAATATAATTTGTAAGAGTACGAGCGCGCCATCGAACCGCGAATTGTGTAAATATACAACAACAAATATCTCCTTGAGCCCGTGCATATAGAAGATTCCATCAAAAAAGCAGAAAACGATTCACCAACCAATTTAAGTGAACTAGCGAAAGAGAACGATAAAAGGATTGAATTTTTCCTTTTTCTTGTATCCTTATATCAACATTGTTGCGTCCGTTTTGTTTTTAGTTTTAGTTTTAGTAATCTTTTCTAAGCTTATATTAAGGATAAAGAAATCCATCACACTGTGTGCGACGCGCCATCCTACGATGTGATGAGACACTCTCGAGTGAGAAGATAGAAAAGCAAAAAAAGAAGGGAAAATTTATAGGAAAATCAGAAAAAATCGAACCAACAAAACCCAAACATCAGTATAAAAGTGTAGAATGCCTTTTTGTTTATTTTAGCTTTGTTCACTTTGCACAGGAATTCAAACAAAAAATAAGCAATTTACAAAGACTAGCACATAAGAACTCTTATAAGCGAAGAAGGAAAGAGGAGTGAAACAAATGAAACAGGAGCTAAAAGAACAAGAAAGCTTCTTATATATTGTCCTCCTTATTTTATGAAAAAAAAAAAAACTCCCATATTCTTCCTTGTCTCGAATCTCGATTTAAGTAAGTAGTAAACCACACACACAACTTAAGGAAAAGCAAGGCCGTCCATTTTAAATCTGGTCAATTTTTTATCATTTCGTGTTCGTTTTTTTTACAACTTATTTTTAGATATTTTGCCTCTTTTTATACCTTTTTTACATATTACAGACTACATATATAACTATGCTATTTTTGGTAGTGTGAAAGAATCTCGAGGAAAAGCAATTCGGGTGTAGTGTTTTGTTCTAGCAAAAAATAAAAAAAAAATATTATAAAAGTGAAAGAAAAAGGAAGAATTTATGTTTTTAATGAAATGTGCTAGAAACAGAGAAAAAATCGGTAGAACGTAATATAAAACCGGTGCAAAACTTTTTTGAAATATCATTTTGGCATAAGAGGAAAGCAAAAAATAGGATAACAATGGGAGGAACAAATGATACAAATTGTTAAGGTGCCTTAGCGTCGTCGTATTTACACAGAATCACACCAACTACGGACCTCTCTTCAAATCTAAGCAACCATAGAAACCACGCCACGATCCGTGTCCTGTCAGTCAGTATCCAATGTTCGATGGACAGTTTTAATCGAGCAATAGTAGAATGCGTGAGCCATTTTCTTACCAGGGTTTTTGACCGCAGGGGTAGGATAATTTTGGGAAACTTTTGTCCAGCTCCTAGCCCTAACGGAAATGTGTAGTAGTGTGAATTACGGCCGAACTAAGCTATAGGGAGAGAACGATGGAAATCGAGGAGAAAAGAAGCTAGAAACGAGATGAATCTGCCATCGAAGGCAAACACGTTGAGAATGAATCCGATAATAAACAAAAAGCAATGATAACAACACACGATGATCACATGAAGAGTGTTTTGGGGTCAAAAGTTTCGAGTGACTGGTATGTATAAAGGTTGCTATAAGTGATGGGCTCCTATTGACAAAATCGATCTAAATCCGCCAGTTGCTCATATCACTAGTTACTATGTCCTCATGGAGCAATCCTCGGAGTCGTGTAGAGAAAGAAAATGAACCACTTGCTGAGTTGTTTGGCGGAGCAGATATCCTGTTTATGGTCGAATACTTCCTCATTCAATTCAAGTCAAGCTGTATCGAGACTGTCGGGGATTGGATGCAACCTTAGACAGATGTCCTTCTTCATGCCCAAGGTCTATTCCCAGGAATAATGTCATCCGTTAATTATGATCCAGCAAGATTAATTTTTTTAGGGATTGAATCTTCGAATCTTCCGTACCTTGCATCTCTAGCGATCTTCCAAGGTACTTAAATTCACGTTCAACAGTAACCGGTCCAAATTTTGACCGACTTTTGGGTGTCTCATAATTTTACATATCAGTTCGTCATTCTTCAAGGCTGTTCCTTTGCTATTGTTTTATATAACTCCTATTTGTAATTTTTCCCGTCAATTACGGGTTCACCTAAGCCGATACAAACTCCAGTCGTGTCATCATTCGTTAGCTCCAACGCTTTCCGATATCAACAACTATTTAGGGTCGCCTAGGAATAATAAGGATATCCTCGGGATTGGCCTTCACTTCAAGATAATCCGGCAACCGGCACTGCAACTTTGTCCCCACTTCTCTAAAACGGCAAGCTCGCCTACAGGTTATGATCGACTATCCGTAATCCAGTTGACGCAGACGTAGTCAATCCAGTTGAGTCAAGATGAAGGTTCTAGATGTCATGAGCCCAAGAATCCTTATTCATTTTTCAAAGACATAGTTTTTAAAAGCTGCTTTAGGTCCATAGGATCGCAGTCAGTTCTTGACTCACTCGTTAACTTCTCCTTTTATTCTTCCAGGGATACTTAAATATTGGACAATATGCGAAGTCATATACCTGTCTGAAAATAACGTCTTAACATTATCAACCCAAAACCCTACAGTTGTGGTCAATGTAGTATTTTTTCTCTACTTACAAACCCTGTCTTGATTAGTTATGTAAGGACCTACATCATCCTTCATTCACCACAAATCAAGGAAAACGCCGTTCGCGGTTTCTAGTATAATTACAGGAAAATTTCAAAAACTGCTGCGAATAAAACTATAAACATAAGCACACCCTAGATCTTCCTAAACTCTAGTGAACTGCAATGACTAGTCTGGATGTGAGTCAGGTACACCTCAAACGCGATCATGGTTTGAGTCATTCATCTACAGCAGAGCTCTAATTACAGTCCATTCTTGATCTTGAGCATTTATTACATGACGTTTACGTTTATGAGTCTGCGAGTGCATACGTGACCCATAAACGTACCAGAAGATATAATTCCACCTGTTCACCGTATGCAAAGCGAATGCTTATCTATGTCATATAATAGAAGCCACTGTTAGGAAGGAGAAGGGTCATATACACTCTACAAATGGTGACAGAAACTCAACCCTTCAAACAATGGCAAAACGGTAGGGCAATTTCACGTCAATGCCAAACAGAACTTACGTGAGCTTCGGATTGTTTACTTAAGCAGCGGAATGACAACATAATGTTTTTTTAATGGTTTTTGTTTTTCGTCGCTAAAATATTTTGCTTTATTTGCCCACCAGCTGCGTTCCTACTAATTACAACAGTTTTCTCTTAAAGCACTACCCATGTTTTATTCGATACACCTCTTCCTCTGCTACTGCTCTTTTCGAATGTGGTCGGACATTCGGACGAAGATTTTAACTTAGTTTTTGTGCTGTTTGTTTCCCTCTTTTGCTTTCCCTTTTACTACTATCTACATATGAGCCAGAACTGAATAAAATTCCCCCTTTTTTACACCATAAAATTGAGGCAGCTAGCCTGTGGATGCGTAAGGATTTGTGTGTTGCCTTGGGCAGATAACAAATAGTGCACGATAACAAAGCGATTATCTAGTTTCCGCTACTAGACAGTGATGAACGTAGAGTTGTTAGTAACTTAAAATGGGACAGCTTAAAAGTAATTCTGGTTATTGGTGGAGTACTAATCGCTGTACAATAGTGTGAAGCCATTGTACAGTTCTTGAAGCTTATCCAATGCTCATTGCTCTTCCATTGTCCTTTCACACATCCGTGGCTGAGATCTGAATCTGTATCTCCAGAATCCATGTCTTCAAAGCTTAAGTCTGCAGAATCCTCATCTTCAGAGTCCAAGTCTCAAAAGAGATACATTTAGAGATAGATTTTTCCAGAATCCATGTTCTCCAGAGTTCCTCAGAGTGAGTAGGGGTAGGACTAAAAATGATCTACAAAGTCTCAGATTCGTCCGCCGCGAAAGGTGTTTGGAGTGGATAAGTTTCTACAGAAAACAATGGAAATTATGCCCATTATAAGCAGTTTTTGTTGTTATCTTTCTTTTCATGGAAGCAACTGTACATGTAAATCTCCCAATGCCTAGTTTAATTTCAGGAATGGACAATCTGAAGAATTAAAAATCGCCTATTTTGCAAGAAAAGCATTGGCACTTGGCGATTTTTAAACAAAGTGGTTCTTAAGATTTCAAGGTGACTGGAATTGCAAAATGGCCAGCCGTATTACTACATTTGGACCACTTTTGCCATAGAATCTTGCAATTTCCGAATAAATTACCGATGAAGGGGACTTTTTTTATTATAAAGGAATAAAATTGTTCCGACTGTCTCCTTCTTTTGCACGCTAGCAGCAACCATTTTGATTTTACTACAAGCAATAGCCCATTTTTAATTAAAAAATAAATATTTTGCTCTCCCTTTTTCTAAAAAAAATGCATCTAAAAATAAACAATCCGTACGCACATGTGTGTATGTGTGTGTGCTGTGCGCTGGGTATGAATGTTCCCCGGGGGGTTACCTCTCTTACCGTCACCCTCTACTCTATGTGTACCGTTACCTCACCATTCCCGGACGCTAGCCCCTCCTCCAGCAGATTCCAATCACGCTGCAGGCCCTGCAACCGTCGGTAGGCACGCATCGATATGTTTAAGCTTGGCATCACTTCTTGCAGACCCGGCTCGTTCAAAAAGCTAAGCCCGCACAGCCCAAAGTACGAATGGAACGGATCGGTGTACGCTTGGGGCCACTTGGAAAAGCCACCCACCGTGGCATCCTGCGTCGACAGCACATAGTCACGATTGTCCTTGAAGCTGGTCAGCTCGAACGCGTTCAGTATCTTGAGTGTGGCTGCGATCCAGAACGAGTAGCACGTATCGACCGGTTTGTTCGGACGTCCCTGGAACCCATCCTGCTGGCGAAAAACGAGCCACCGGACAATCTTTTCCCGCACGACCGGTGTGAGTAGATGCAGCTGCCCGCTAAGCTCCAGGGCGGCAATCGCACAAAACGTGGTGCCACCGTGCGATTCCATCTCGTAATGTTGGCTGATACCGTAATCGTACCGCTGAGCAAGGGAAGTGATAGTGGAAAACTGTTAAATTCCTCCGACACTCGGACAGAATAAAACGAAACTTACGATACTCTTGAGGATATAGTCGGCCATTTTTTTACGATCCACTCGGCCCCAATCGTTCAGCATGGCGCAAATGGCCGCCGCACAGTACACGAACCGCATATCGTGTTCGCTTCCCTCGATCGTGGCACTGAAGCTACCGTCATCGCGCTGTACAGCGGCCACACCATCAATGATTGCTTTCCGGTTCAAACGGGACAGATCGTCGCCGAGTGCTACCAGCACAGCAATTCCCGTGTACGTGATCGCTAGATGGCCCCATCGGTAAAGCTGCAGGCCACAGTTTTCCGGCGTATCGAGGACATCGAATGTGCTGGAACCCTGGATGCCACCGTACCCACGCTCTCCCGGCTTCGGTACAACCTGCAGCTTGTAGATCCAGTTGATAATGTCCTGCTGGAAGGTGTCGGTTAGCATATCGAGCGAGTTTAGCACATCCAGTCCACTGACAGCGAAGAAGGCTATGGTAACTCTGTAACACCGAGAGAGGGAGGGAGTGAGATTTATAAACAGTAATCCTTCCAGATGTGATCACCGCTACGTACCTGGTAGAATCGTGCGATGCTAACCGACCGGGCAGTGTGTGCAGAAAGCGTGTAAAATACTTGGCATGTTTACGAAACTCCACTTCATCACCTTCAAGGTTGCTGTCCATACCGGCGCTAAGATATGCACCCAGCTTCACGCTGTGCTGGCCTTCTAGTTGGAGCTGGAGGTAACGGTGAGGTTCTTACGGTGCAGCGAGAAGGGCAGGATGTGTGTGTGTGTTTCGATTAGAAGGAGATTTCTTACTGCCCGAGGAATGAAAACAATAGAACCACTGTCTAGCTCTCTTGATGGATCAGCACACACCCGTTGCTGGCATCGTGTCGTAAGAGGCCACTGTGGTGCAAGGTGTTCAAGTGAAACGTCCGCACGCTGATACGGATTAAATAAAAATAACAAAAGTATTGCTAGCCGCCCCGCTGAAGAATCATTTCACTTTGCGTGTATGTTTTGTTTTTTCTTTTTTGTTATCTATTTTTTTGTGCAAATTCTGACAGCTACTGTCAGCACCCCCTTTGGGAACGGATCTTTTCCAACCCAGTGAACAAATTTCGATTTTCTATCGTTTAATCGTTTCTAGTTCTAGTTCTCATCTAGTTGGCGATTATCATTCGATTCAAATTTGACGTGATTTGGATAACTTTGTAATCACTTTTCGGGAATCCGCAGGTGTCAAGCAACTCGAAACTGTAGATGGAAAACCAGTGAATCTTCAACGCCCAGAGGCTCGGCTCCTAACTCGCCTTAGACTGGACTGTTCGGTTGTACGGTTTTTTAGCATACAATCTTGTATGTGATTTGACAGATTTTGGTCGTGCGACTAAACTGCCGTTTTATTATCTTTCCCGACTGAAAATTTTATAGTTGAGACGGATTTGGTTCTAAAATTTTCATCATTTTATTATTTATTTTTTATAATATGATATGATATTTAATAATATGTTTTTGGCTCACCGTTTTGCTATATCATGCCGGCCATCCAAAGGCTTACTAGACTTGCTGATACCACGTAATCGAATAACCAATTCTCTCTACGTTCGTCGTATGCGTCGAAGTTAATATTTTTTTAAATATATTTTTCGAATACAATCGGAAGTTACAATTGAAACGTCACTCTATTATTTTTGTTGACTGGGCCATCTTTAACGTCAAGATCTACCCGTCAATCTGTCACAACAATGCACGGTGCGCCTGCTATCGAACCGATTTCATAACAATATTTTTCCGGTGTAAAAAGCTAATTTATCGTAAACCAAAATAAACCACACAGTTAAGTTTTGAAAATGCGTTTAACAATGCTGCTCCAGAAAGTCGGCGATGTGTCGAACAAGTTTTCCAACTTTCCCGACTCGTACGTGAAGCGTGCGATGGAACAGGTAAGTCCAGGCCGGCACTCCTTCGGTAATACGAAGCAAAGTAAACACGTTCTTCGTTTGTTTTGTTGAAAGGTATATTGGAAAACACCGCGCGGCAAACCACAGTATCTGCCACGCACCGTCGAACGGCGAAAGTTCCGCTTCACCACAAACCGCCCATGGACGGGCCAGTTCCGGCAGCAAAACATGCCCGGTACGATACGCAAGAAGGTGTTCCTGGAACCGGTCGCAAACTGGAGCTTTTTCCGGGGCGATCGTGTCGAGGTGCTGGTCGGGAAGGATAAGGGCAAACAGGGCATCGTCAGTCAGGTGATACAAGAACGCAACTGGGTGATTGTGAGCGGACTGAACTGCCATTTGCGGAAGGTGGCGGACGAGAAGGAGTATCCGGGAATAATGATCAAGTCGGAAAGTCCGCTGCTCGTCACGAACCAGGTGCAGCTGGTTGATCCGTCCGATCTGCAGGCGACCGGTATCGAGTGGCGCTACACGGAGGACGGTGAGAAGGTGCGTGTGTCGACGCGTACCGGCCGTATCATACCGATTCCGAAAACGAACGAGGAAACAAACGATTACAAAACAAAGGGCACGTACATCGAGCGGGAAAAGGACACGCCGGCGGACGTGGTGAAGGAAATCTCGTTCCAGCCCGCCCTGTGCACGTTTGAGATGGACATTATGCAGCAGCAGGGCATCGAGGAGGACCGGGTACCACACAAAACGTACTGGTACTAGGGATCGAGTGCACGCACACATACACACCCTTATATGTATAAATTTATTGGTAGAAATAATTAACATACAGTACTAAAAATGAGAAAACAGCAGTCTTTTTAATGATTTGAATGAAAAAAGAAGAGTCGGTAAAGAAATTTAAATCATGCACTCATACTACAACAGCGTCGGTTTATACTCACCCACTCTCTGTGCTGATAAAAGACTCACTCACTCTATGTGTTAAGTAATACCATGACGTGAATAACTCTCCTTGGACGCTATACACCCTCCCAAGGTATCTTGGTATTTCGCACACAAAGTCAGTATAAAGTGAAAAGGGTGAGTCTTTAGTCGGCACAGAGGATAACTGAATTAGTGAGTGAGTGTTACAGTCCTACTCAGTATCTTAATGCAGTACGAGAAATTCCTGTAAGGGCACATCTATTTTGTTTACCTTTTGGTTCAATTCAATACTAACAAGATTCAAATAATTAATTCAGCATTCAGATTTGTTGATATAGGAATCTTCCGGAGATTATTCCAACTTCAGAATCTTCGCTGCTAGGCAAGCAGCGAGATGTCGCGGTATTTTGTTGATTACTCGAGGATCAATCGGCAGCTCTGTTTCGTCTTAGAATATTTCTTTCGGCTGCTAAGCTCACACTAAGTAATATAGATTGAATTTAATTTATTTTCCTTCAAAATATCTAGGAAAATGTTTGTGTGTGTGTGCGCTTATAGAAAGTTCTCGTGCTGTACAATAAAACCAAGCGGAGCGATTGATAGTAAAAAAAATGCGCCTTTTTTGTGTTGTCTATCGTCTTCTGCGGTTGTTGAATGATCTGTTGCGATTTCCATATTTTTTGTTGTTGGGCCCAAACCACCTCCAGATTAGCCATAAAACTATCGGATACACTATCAAATCGAACGAATTGTACACGAGCCAATTCAAGTGGATCGATTTGGATTTCAAATGTGGCGCACCTTTATGGCGCGCCGTATACTCAATCCAAAAAATGGCTTCATCCATCGGTTTCACGAGCCGATCGGTAAACAGTTTCGATATTTCCTTCGCCCTCGCATAGTACCCACTATCGTCCACCAGGTGACGCACCTTTGCACCGAAGCTTTCCTCGGTAAGGGCTTCGAAACTCATCTTCTGTGCGAATCCTTGCCTTATCGCACGGTCCGCATTGCGATGCTGATCACCAAAGAACGGTATGAACAGCACCGGCACACCATGATGCATCGCTTCGAACGTACCGAACTGGCCACCGTGCGATATGAACAGGACCGTGTTCGGGTGGGCCAGTATATCGTTCTGCGGTGCCCACTTGCTGATCATCACATTGGGCGGAATGTCCTTGTTGGGTAGCCGATCGTCCTCAAACTTCCACACGACACGCTGCGGTAGCGTCCCGAACACGCGCAGTATGGCGGTACGCTTTTCCACCGGCATGACCGCACTCTGCATGTACGCACCGAGCGAGAAGTAGATTACACCGTGCCGTGCTTCGTCCATAAACCGACGCATCTCATCCGGCAGCGGTTTCGGATCCCGGATGTGTGCCCCACCAATGTCTACCAGGCCACGAATCGTTGGACGCGCTATGCTCAGCACCGGATGGCTGTTAACCAAGATAACGGAAATGGATTGTTCCAGATCGGTTACGGATGGTAGGGTGTCCACCGGCATCACCTCACCAAATGCTTCCCGTGCCAGCTGATCCTGCATCGGCAGGTAGAAGTAACTGCGATAAACCAAATCGCACAACGAAATCACATAATTGTACGCTCGCTCGAAGAAGTCCATGTCAGCTTCGTAGGAGAGGATCATGTGCGGCACAAATGACCACGGTGTGCGCAGACCCATAATGCTATCGAAAAAGTCCGAATATCCGTACGTGCTAATGGTGACGATCGGTGCATCGTACTTGTGCGCGAACATGAGCCAACTTTCCTGGAAGAACTGTTCCGACACGATCAGATCGAACTCGAGATCGGTACGGCGGATGAACTGGCGCACGTTTTCCGACTCCAAACCATACCGGCTGGTGTTGATGCCCATTTCCCAGTACATGAACAGCTTGTCGAAGTCGAACGTTTGGCTCGAGGCAAACAATCCCTCCACCGGAACTGCGGGGTGGGAGGAGAAAGAGAGAGAGAGAGAAAAAAACGCGAAATCCGGATAAGCTCACTGGCGGCACGGAAGACTCGGATCGGAACTTACACGTTTCCCGTATGGGGTACGGTGGAGCAATCAGGATTTCATCGTAGTTTTCCAGCGGCTCACCAAACGGGAAGCTTGTGATGCACGTTACCTGATGTTGCCGGCCAGTAAGCTCGCGTATAAAGTGTTTCAACATCAACCAATGGCTCGGTCCAGGAAAGGGAACGAGAAACAGTATCCTGTATCCAGCATCCGCGCTCGGCAGTGACCCAACGGTTAGTAGAAGTGTTAGTAGCAAACAACCGGTAGCACAAGTGTTTCGTACCCACATTTTGGAGAGCGATGAACGATGAAAGGTGCTACCGGAATGAGATTACCCGTGGGACTAGTCAATCAACCAAGTTTCGGGATGGTAAACTCGGTCGGTTCCTATCTTATCGCTAAAATTGAACTCACGCTGTGAGAGTCAACATTCAAATGACTTTGACTGTACACATATGAGCGTAAGCCCGGTTCGTTTACGTACGGCCACAAAGATCGCGATGAAGAAGACAAACTACCGGACTCGCCTGTCCAGATAGGGAGAGGAGAGCTTGGCTACTGTAGTTATATCACTTCCGTCAACAATATTCGGGGATCGGTAATCGGTATGTGCAAGAATGTCTTGTCCCATTACGTTCCAGAGAAGATACTTAGAAGCTTGTCGAAGAGAATTGGAAAAGTGGCAAGCTATCACGGGTAAGCTTTAATTTGACGCTCCTGGAAAGAGCAAAGCTCCTGGAAAGAGGTAACGATGCCGAAGAGAATTGGAAAGATGACAGGTAATCAGGTGGATCCTTCGATACAGTAAATTCTTTAACGGAGCCTCTTCAAATTGTAAAATCGGCTATCGGTTCCCTTGAAAGCTTGAGACGTCAAGGATCTTCTTAGTTTGCTTATGGCCTCGAGAATGTGGTGTCAAAGAAAAATTACAAGAACTTCATCAACATCCTGATTGACACGCTGAGACTGTTGAAATATACGGTAGATTTTCAGTACTTTTTTCGTTTGATTTTTTTAAATTCCTTTTCAGTTTTCGCGACAACATGGTTGAAATAGATCGGACGCTTCAAGTTTCCAGAGAAATTGTCGATAGTACTCAGCTGGGGGACATATCTTTTCAAAGTCTTCGCCCTTATGGGGCTTTCTTTGTGAACGACGAAAACTCTGACAGGTATTTCGTACTAAAATTTTCTCCGTTTAAGGGCTATGACATCCTCTTCTCGCTGATTGTGTGTGAAATGAACTTCATTTAGAAGTTCACTGTCTTCGTGGGGGAAGTAAAATACGAAGTGCCCTCAAAATCATAACCAGCCAGGGTGAGATAGGTCTCGCCGTTCATCGCCAACGTCTCATGCCGTTTTGACAAAAAAATCGGGTTCATCATCTTAACCATTCACAGTGGGCGCGACATCCGCTTCTTAGCATGTATCCTCTTCATCTTGCTTTAGAGCTTCTTATCGCTCATGGTAGTTGGCCGCCTGGAACCGGGCATTCTTTCGATGGGCTGATTGTTGTCCAATATTGTCAAGATATTGTAGATGTTGTGCCGCACGGTGTTCGTTTTTGATGCTGCGGGGTGTTTTTCTTTGATCGCGCATACTTCTAAACGGAGATTCTTCAATATTTTTGCCATCACGGTTAGAGTTCCACTGATAGAGCTGTAAAATTTACTCTACTGACTCATGGGTTACTATGGATCATGCCGCATAGATTGCTTCGTCGGTGCGGCTGAAGGTGAACCCGTAAAAATTTGGCAATGCAAATATCAATTGGAGGAGAACCTGAGACATCAATGACATCAACTTAAGGCCCCGGCAACGCTAAATTCACCACTGATAAAGAAAACAAAAGTGTAAATATTGATACTAGGCGTGAGAGCATCTCATCGAGATTTTTTACTTTGCCAACGTTACCAGAACAACTCAGATAAGAGATACAGATAAGAGTGATGTGAACATTTGCTTGCTCATTACGTCCATTTTATTATTATTGTAACGAGTCCTAGGGTCAACTAGGCAACACTTTTAATCCATCCTACATACGAGGATATGCGTGTGTGCACGTGCAACTGATCCTGCGTGCGACCGTAGCTTATGAGACCGACCAGATACTGCGTCGAGGAGTTATCGGCCGTATTACGTTTGTACCAGATAAGCGGATCTCCGCTTAGCGAGCGTGGATCGTTCGAGTCGACGTCCGTGCACAGCTCGGTCGAGCGTAATTTGCGACTTCCTGGTACACCTAGATACTCCTGACAATCGCGGTTGTACTTCGGATAGTTCTCGACAAACTTCAATACACCTTTGTCTGCAAGCGAATGCAATTGGGAGATGGTGGGTTAGTTAGTAGCAATGCCACAAACCAATGTCATTCTAATGTTCGACATATGCTTACCTATAATAGTGCTGTAGAGAAGGAACGGTGTATGGGTTTCATTTTGCCACAAGCAGATCGGATACTTGCGTGCCGTCGGAACAACATCCCGATCCAATCGTAACAGTCCAACATCGTGCAGTAGAGTGGTAGAATCGTAGTTTGGATGGACAATTACTTCTCGTACACGGACTATCTTCGGATTGGTCCAGGTTTCGTTAACATTTCCCTGTCCAATATTGACTAACGTTGGTAGTGTGCCCGAACCCGTCAGACAGTAGGCAGACGCAATCACCAAACTGCGGGAAATTAATGTACCGTAACATTCCCACTGCGTTTGTCCATTTTTTTCCCATCCGAGGAAAACCTGCAACAAAGAAGAAGTTGCATGTAGAAGTTGTTAGATTGATAATATTCTGCTAATTACCGTATGATAGTAATGTTCGATTCTATCCATTTGCCAATATTCGTATTTTTCGTGGAACATCCGATAACGGTTCTCGCAATCGTCCAGCTCGCTTGCGATGGCACTAGCACGCGTTACATTTCTAACATACTCATACGGACAACACACCAGTGAGCCAGCTTTACAAATTCGTACATTCCTATTTGTCTGGGCATCGTACGCAACCTTCGGACATCGTTGAACATTCGTGCACAGTCCCTCGCTTCCATCGGGTGCCGTACATCGATCGTACTCATGTAAGTCTGTGTTTATAAAGTATACCGCATCGTCTGACGCTTTGTAGTTGGGCAGCAGCACTGACTTTATCCATTCGAGATGTGGTCCCAACCGGGTCCCAACAGCTGACCGACCAAAACCACAATCTTTGCCGAACTGGTTCAGCGCGTAGATGTGCTCAAAGTGACGCCCCATACGCCAAATGTTGCGCCTCAGAGGTGCTCCAATTAACATTTGACAAGACTCCGGCACTAGGAATGGTTTATTACCGAAGCATAGATGTTCCCGTGCGAGCCCGTTCGTTAGACCGGAAAGATATTCTTCCGGGACGCTACAGTTAGTCTGCAGATGAATGTCGGCTCTCGGCGATAGCTGCACAATCTGTGGCTCTGTGGGTAAGAGGTATTATTAGAAAAACTGTGCTGCCAAGTGAGACTGATGTATAGTAGTGCTCACTGTATTCCGTTATCGAACTAGATCCGTAGTTAAACTGGTTTAAATCTAACCGACCCTGTCCGGTGACGTAGAATCGGGGATCAGGAAGATTGAATGCGCTCCAGATGCATGCAGGAACAAAGTTTGATGAAAACTTGAATCTATCCTGTACTTTTAGAATGGCCAAATTGTTGTAGAAGGAGTTTGGCCTATACTGGGGATGGCGGTGTGCTTTAACTACATTGTTTCGTGTATTATTTTCATAAATGATATGTGACGCTGGCATTCTGTGAATGTAAAAATCATTAAACAATGTAACGCAATGGTAAAAATGCCCACAAACCTTTGGAAAATAGCACATTGAGCAAGCGTTACAACGGTATCTTCATCGATGACTACGCCGTAACAGTCGACTGGACCCTTCGTACCCGTTGGCCAGTGTATTTTAACGGTTTGCTTTGATGAGATGATGTTCATGTGAGCCTTACTGGAATCTAGCGTCTCGAAACTTTCCGATTTGCCCAACACTACATCGTCCTCGTACTCTCTCAGGTATACGTACCGTAAGGCGCACGCGTAAGGTTTAAAGCTCCATTCTAGAATTGTTCCCAGCCAAACATAACTTTAATCTAAATTCATGCCAGGCCATGCCATATAGCTCATACCCTCTATCTTCTCTCCACGTTTTGCCAGTTCCGAACTTATCCAGGGTATGTAGGGAGACACCTTCATGTACACTCCCGGTATGGATTGTCCACAAATGCCACCAAAAGAGGTAACGGCTATTATGAACGGTGTCATCTGTGCGTTGGAAAGCAGCTTCATCTGTAGTGGTCCACCGGAATCTCCCTGTAAAATTGGAATTGGAAGGGTCTGTCTTTCCCGATCCTAAACTGACCATATTCTACGTACCGGACAGGTGTCCATTTTTACATCCCCAGCGCACAGATGATAGTCTTGCAAACCCTGCTTTAACCCGCGATCACCTTTCCGATAATGTTGATCACAAACCGTCTTCTGTACAACGCTCAGCGATACCTTCAGCAATATGGGAGTGTTCGCTTGACCTGTAGGGGTTATTACAGTACGTGATAGCTATTTTTAGCCACACAACCGGTGATACGGCCAATGAGATCGCGTGCACATACCGAACCCAGTAGAACCCCAACCGGTAGCTTCCATCGATGGGAAGGGAATCTCCTCATCGTTCCACAGACATCCGGGAGCCACTGTGTCGTGCAGTCTAGAAAATTAATCACCGAAAACATTCACCAGTGGGTCAAATTGATAAATTATCTGTTGGCTCTTCTGATTGACACTATCATGCTAATACTTACTGTACGTTCTTCTCCAGGCGAAGCAGCGCCAAATCATGGTACCGCGAGCTAAACCGATGCTCCGGATGACGTATAATTTCGACAATCTTAAGCTGCTGCGCGTACTGGTTGTCCGAGTCGTCGTACAAATTAATATCACCAAGGCGAACCACATCGGGTTCGACAGTACTAAAACGAAAACGGTTAAAGGTCAACCCGCCGTTTACGACGACGCGGACGTGGTTCTTCCCCGAAACAACTTACTTATCGTCCGCTGCGCAATGGGCCGCCGTTAGAACATAATTCTCCCAAATCAGTGATCCACCACAGCTCCACTCTATTTTGCCACCTTCTCTTGTCCATCCTACGGCGGCCATATGAGCGAATTCGCGCAAATATGCTGGCCTTCCGAAGGCGGGCAACGGTTCTGGTCCATGTCCGAATTTGTAGTAACGCAGATGACAATCTTCAAATAGATTCAGATTAAAACATTAGAACATCACACATTGTCCAGGTGAAACCCTTAGCTCACCGTCAACAGATTCACGTTCGTTTGGCAGGAACGTTGAGGCGATGTCTTCATCTAACTTGGAAGGAGTTGCCAGCAGGGATCCATACGCTTGATGTTAAGAGAGTTGTATTACAAAGCCTGGAATTTGATTCGAATCTACATGTTACTTACCACTGCCAACAATCTGAGCCAACAGTATTATCTTCCAAAGCAGCGCACCCGACGACTGCGCCATTATTGCTGCAACCATCCTCGACCGATGTCGGAAGCAAATTGAAACCCGCAATCAGCCACAGTAGCCATTTGAACAAGTAGGCCGAAACCGGTTTAATTTACTTCTAGCAGCCACCCCAGGGCCCGGTAGAGGACGCTCAACTTCTTTGGGAAATACACACACACACACAAACCCGATCATGATCATGATGGGGGATGAATCACGCTTGAGGGGGTTAATTTTTAAGCTGTTCTGAGCGGCATATAACACGGTGGCCGGACACGTTTTGATGACAGGGGCGTGAGTGCTTTAAACTCTGCGCAAAAAAGGAGAGGGAATTATTTACGACGTTCTGATTAGCATACGAGATAATCAATACGGAACGGTCTTCAGCAATACTGCAAACTGCTACCGAATTTACGAAGAGCTAATTTGGTATTAAAATGTTTTGCTGTTTTATCTGCCATTTTATCCGCCATTGTAACTGTCATCTGCCACTTTTGTTTACGTTTCAAATTCAAATTTCAAACACCATCATAGTAGCACGTGCCGCTTTTTGATTTGATGATTTAGCCGAAAGAAAACTGGACGTGGTACGGCTAATAAAGCGTCTCAGAAATGCCGCCCAGGAAGAAATCCATCGAACTATCCACACAGGAGCTGATAGAGGTGTACAAGTGGGTGAAAAAATTCAACCTGTCAAAGGAAATTAAAAATATCAACCGTGATCTCTCGGATGGAGGTAAGATGCTCCTTGGTTGGGGAGCTTTTAAGTAAGTGTTTTGCACTCATTGGGAGCTCTTCTTTCGCTTTCGTAGTTCTTGTAGCGGAAATCTTGAAACATCTGTACCCGAAGTTGGTTGAGCTGCACAATTACACCAGGTGCAACGCTATCCGTAACAAGCTGGACAATTGGCAAACGCTTAACAGGAAGGTGTTTCGCCGGTTGAATATCTATCTGGACGATGAAATGATGGGCGAGCTGGCTGGCGGAAACAATGGCATGCTGGAGGTGCTATTGTATGAGGTGATGGCTAGGTATAGTTTGGAAAACAATCCACGCCATCATTCGGATGAACCGGGAGTAATGTGCGACGAATGAAATGATTGAAAAATGGTGCTTGAGTAGACCTACCGTGGTTCAGTAAATAACACAAGTCATTAATGCGTGACCGAGTGGTGTATAAAGTAGCATTTACATTTATTTCGATTACAACAAAACAATATCCAGCATTAGTTGAACTTCGGTTTTCTCATCCCAAGCATCGTGTCTCGCGTCTTTGGTTTCGCTTTCGGTTTTGGTGGCGTCAGAAACAGACCAATCACTTTGTAAAATATCGCTGCCAGCAGCAGGAACCCGACGGTAAACAAGCCAAACACATCCAGCATCAGGTACTGCGTCCAGGACAGTTCGATGGCTTTGGTTTTCAGATGCTTCGCACCCTTGTGCCGTATAACGTACTCGATCCAGTGCATCGCTTCCTGCATCGGTGGTACCACATTGTCTCGGAACAGTTCCGACGCACGTTTCGCCTGCTTCATGAACGTTGGGTTCGTGAGCAGCTCGTTAATACGCGAACCCAGCGTTATCACGTTCACCTCCGGGAAGTTTAATGTAAGTGCGTAACCGGCCTGCTCTGCCTTGAGCGCGTTACGATGCTGATCACCGTAGAATGGTATGTAGAGCATGGGGACACCACGGTAGATGCCTTCCTGACTGCCAAACATTCCACCGTGCGTAATGAACAGCACCACCTTCGGATGGGCGAGTATATCACTCTGCGGTAACCATTTGCGTACCATCACATTTTTTGGCAACCGTGCAATGTCTTCATTTTCGTACTTCCACAGCACCCGTTGCTTCAGATTGCGAAACACCTCCAGGAAGGCTTTCATTTTGTCCTTCGGCATGTCGGCACTCTTCATGTACGAGCCGAGGCTGAAGAAGATGACACCCTCCTTCGCACCGTCCAGGAACTTCTTAATGTCCTCGGGTAGCTCTTTGGCGGGCCGGATGTGCGCACCGGCTACATTTACCAGGCCGGGAATGGTGGGTCTTGGTGGGGACGTCGACAGGTGACTGTTGACCAGTATGACGGAGATGGATTTCTCCAGATCTCGTATCGAAGGCATCAACTCCGGTCCTGAAAAGATGTGTAAGAATCATTATATTTTGGTGTGAGGAATTGGAGCACCACCGTCATACCTTCGATCCGCGCAAAGTGTGCCTGAGCCAGCTTATTCTGCTGCGGGATGTAATACATCTGTCGTATCACCAGATCGGTAAGTGAGATCAAAAAGTTGTAGCAACGCTGGTAGAATGTCATATCGTCGGACAGCAGTAGTACGGGATGCGGTACGAATGACCACGGTGTGACGAGTCCCATGGCCTGATCGATATGATTAGCGTGACCCAGTGTACCTAGATTTTGAACAAGGAAAATGTTGATCAATATGTGTCCTCCGATTGTCCTGCAGGATGGTAAGGTAATGCTTACATAGTGTCACGATCGGTGCCCGATACTTGTGAGCAAACATCAGGAACGCTTCCTGATAGAACTGCTCCGATATGATCACATCAAAGTCGGTATCATCCTGCTCGATGAACTGCTGTACGTTCTCGTTCTCCAGCGCGTACTGTGTCGTCGATAGGCCCACCCGCCAGTAAAGGAAGAGATTGTTCAGATCACTGTTGTACTTTGACTCGTAGATGTCTGACACGGGAACTGCAATGTATATCAACGAGAAAGCTTTTTGAGTGGCAAAATCTTCAAGTGTGAAGTATAATTACTCACAATAGTAAGGTATGTCATACGGTGGATCGATCAGTACTTCGGTATAGTTTCGATGTGGTTCCTTGAGCGCGAAATTAGTGATGGCCGTTACTTCGTGCCCTCGGGAAAGTAGTTCCTTTACGAAATGTTCTATCCACAGCCAGTGGGATGGAGCTGGAAACGGTACCAGGAACAGTATTTTGCCACACTCGGCACGTGGACAGAGGGCGGTAAATGCTAATACGCAACCGATGATGTACGACACAGTTCGGAAATGCTGCCGGGAGAAGAAAGACAGTGTGTCATTGGCAGGAAATACATAAATCTGTCTTGTGTAGTCTGTAACTGGTTGTGAGTTCGGTGATGTGGGTGGCGGAACTGACGACTGTTGCAATCGAGAAGAGATATTGCACTATGCGGGGCTGAATTATACTGGGATGAAGGTTGACTGTATGATGATAGTTTAATTGAACCAGAAATATGTATTTTGTACTGGGAAGGTATTAAGTATTCTACTCTGCAGGTGGAAGAGGTGATAACTTCGCCGATCTTCACGCTACAAGACCGGGTGTCGAATCACGCCCAGGACACGAGTAAAATGACTATCCAGCGACGGGTAAAGTTAAGTCAAGGAAGGCTACAAATGGCAGGTCAAGCTCTCTCGGTTGCATACAGTCAAAGTAGAAGGAACAGTACAAGATCTCTCGATGTTGTTGTCTCAAGACGAAGAATATCTCAGCGTGTTTGAAGAGTTTGATGGACAATATTCAACAACCACACTTTATTCCCTCGACCTAAGCAGTTCAGATCCGGCCGTCCTCAACAGCGTGCCAAAATGCATCCAAATCTTGGCAGCTTGCCGAGGCACTAGCATAACCTCACATTCCTTCACCCTACAAGATCACCGCCCAGCATCAATAGTTCCATTTGGCAATTAGTTCTAGCAACACAACAACCGAACAAAAACGCAAAATACGCTACGAATGACCGAGTATAATCCGTTCGATTACGACGGTGTACCGGTGGCGAGTAATAAACTCGCGGACAAAATGGTTCGCTTCAGTCTGGTTCGGCTTTGGTTGTGTGTACAGCTCGAAATGAATTGTGGCGCAGCAGCACATCATTTAAACTGGCGAGGGTCTTGGGTGACCGGTGTATTTCACAATCCACTGGAAAGCGTTGGCCTACATTAACTCTCTCCACCGCACATTAAACTATTTTTAAGGTTCCGACCGTCTTAGTCCCACCACACACCGGCACCCGCACTTAACAGAGCTTGATAGCACTCCACGATTAGCACCGTATTAACCTCGGGTGATGGTGGTGCAACGCGAAACTCGAAACAGAAATCGAAAAAACAACAACAAATAAACCGGCATCATAATCAACACACTAACAAAAACAGCGATAATGGTGGGTAGGTCGCCGTACCTAAAAATATTCTTAATGTTTACCAGAGAAGCCCTCCGCGAACTCAGAGCACTCGCCATCCCCCCGAACCACTTTACGGCATGAACTTGGCACTTGGAACGCGCCTGTCGGGCGTCCTATTTATAGTGGGAATTCAAAAATGCTTCACCAAAAACCGCACCAATCCGTCGTTGTCTGTAAGGTGTATGCAGGGCCCCAAGAGTCCCAAGCGTCTCTCGCAACTCTTTTATTTGCGAATTGTATTTTGCCGACTGTCGGGGACGCATTGATAAATTACAACCTTATCATCATCGTCGTCATCGTCGGTAATGATTGTGACATGAGTTCCGATATGTAGAATATCGCTTCGCTGTATGGGTCTGTATGCACGCTGATTGGACCTAAAGCCTTGCACTGGGTCTCCCGGTGATAAACGTAAATTCGTAGGTCAATTTAATGTCAACCTTTTTTGCAGCTACCAGTTGCTTATTAAGCGCGGCTCCACTCGATTCGCTCCGCGCCGGGAAATTGCTTACCATTTTTCGATTTGATGAACTTATTGCACAGGGTACGTCTGTGATCGCTACGCCCTTACACCTGGTGTACACGTATTGTGGACGTAAAACTGATCGTAAAACACGCTGAGATAGAGATTGAACCTCTTCACGTGTCGTTTGGCGATCGTTTTGTTGTGTAGCTTACACGGGGCGCCTGTGTCACACTAACTGTTGCTCAGGATGAGTGCACGGGAAGAAAAAATTTGGGAAAGAATGTTTGCCTTTTCTTCGGGGACACTGGTTTTCATCTGTTATGCAATGGTAGATCCGATGCATTCGAGCTTCATTGCATTGCGCACCTTGATAACACTTTAATCGCGAAGATGGGGATGATAATTATAAGGCGAAGGTTGGGCGTTAATATGCCCAGCACGACATCACTAATTTTACTGTTTCATCAGATGGACCGTGTCGAAATCAAACGGGGGGGGAGGGATGATTAAAAAATAGATTCAAACTGCCACAGCCAGCTTCAAATACACTTAATGGTCCACGTGTCACCTCGGTTTTTTTTTGCGGCTGATGATCACTGATCGTGGTGTACGAACCCGCGTTTTTCACTGTTCACGATCCTTCTCGGCTGTTGGCCGCACCGTTACTGGTGAGCCCGGATCGATGGCCGGATGGATGCAGCTGCTGCGCGAACTGTTCTACCGTTAAAGCGTGTATCTTGGTAGTGGCCGCGCACGCATTAACGCGAGAGCACGAGAGCAGTTGAGAGCAACGTAGAGAGAGCGAGAAGCAACTTTCCGTTTCGCGGGACACAACAACGCCGTAACGGCTGCCAGCTGATAAATTATACAGCGTGGTGCACCCGTCACATGAGGGTTTTTTCGTTCGATAATCGACAAACGAGGAACACAGCGCGAGTTAAGTAATATTTCTATGTATTTTCCACTTCATTTGAAGACAGACCCTACTGAACGTTGACTCTTGCTTATCTGGCTAACTAAGTTGCTTAGTTAGCGTCTAGAACCACTTCAAAATTTATTCACTTGACTTTGACTTTGGTTGGACGGGTTGGTTTCATCAGTTGCACACCCATCTGGAGCAGTGTCTTCACCAACCAGACCACACTCACCACCACCAGCAAGGTCAATGACAAGATGTCTAGCAATAGATATTGATACCAGGGCATATACACAGCGGCCGACTTCAGATGTGCTGCACCACGGTGTCTCACGACGTACTCGATCCAGAACGCAGCCTCCTCAAGTGGATCCGTAGGATTATCGCGGAAAATAGCCGACAGACGGTTAACGCTTTGTTGAAACTCGCGTCCCTGTACAATGCGCTCAATCTTCCCCCGAAAGTCCTCCACCGTAACGTTAATAATCTGCAGCGTAAGCCCTATACCGGCGCGTTCAAACTTGAGCGCATTACCGTGCTGATCACCATAGAACGGTACGAACAGTATCGGACGGGCCCAGTAGATGGATTCTTGCGTACCGAAAATACCTCCGTGTGAGACAAACAGTTTGACGTTGGGATGCGCTAGGACATCGTTTTGGGGGAGCCAACGTTGCAAGAGCACGTTCGGGGGTAGATTCGGAATTGTGTCCGCTTCCCATTTCCACAGGAAGCTGTATTGGGGGAGAGTACGGAATAGGGATAGGAAAACGTTGAGTGTTTCCGGTGGCATTCCGGAGCTTCGGAGGAAGGTACCGAAGTTGATGTAGATGACGCCATTTTGAGATGAGTCGAGGAAATCCTGTGTAAAATGGACCAGAAACAATTCGTCATTAACCATGGAGTATCTGATGATATGATCATCTGCACAACTACCTTAACAACTGGTGGAAGTTCTTTGGGCTTCCGGATGTGAACTCCAGCAATATCGATCATTCCATTGATGCGTGGTCTCGGGCGTGAGGAGATAATGTGATTGTTCGCCAACACTACGCTAACATTTCTCTCAAGCTCTTCCAGCGAGGGAAGCATTTTATTGGGCGACATCACTCCAAAATACTTTAGCGCTAGCTTTGTCTGCTCGGGCATGTAGTGAAACTTCCGGTTGTATGCATCCCACACCGATAGGAATACATTGTACGCCCGTTCCGTAATGGACATTCGATCATCGTACTGCAGCATAAAGTGAGGCACAAATGACCACGGAGTTATTAACCCAAAGGCACGATCTATATAGTCTGCATGGGCAAGAGTATCTGTAGGGCGTGGGTAAGATAAGATTAGGACATTTTACAATACGAGTTTCCCGCTGACGCACTCATCACTCACTGATAGTAACGATCGGCACTTGATATTTGTGGGCAAACATTAGAAAGCTTTCCTGCACAAACTGTTCCACCAGTAAAAGATCAAACGTGAGTCCATCGGTGCGTAGGAATTTCTTCACATTCTCACTCTCAAACGCATACTCGGTTGTCTCCAGTCCCAGCTTCCACAGGATAGACATTTTGAAGAATGGGTCACCGAACGATTGCGATTTGTAGAACACTTCCATCGGTAAGCCATTCGCTTCGAAGTCGTACACCGGATCGATCAGAACTTCATGATATCGGGACGTAAGATTCGTGCCATCCGCTCGCAACCGATAGCTGGTGATGGCTGTCAGCTCATGACCTCGTCTCAGCAGTTCGTGTATGATGTGCTCAAACATTAGCCAATGGCTCATACCGGGAAATGCCGAAACGAGCAAAATGTTCGCAGCATCCCTCGTCGGTAGCCACGCAGCAAACACACCGAAAATGGCCACCAACAGCAAGCCAGACAATCGCTAGAAACGGGAGAATCGTGAATGATTTTGCACTAAAATTAAACCACTCTTTTGTTACCATTTTAGAAACAGCGGCACAGAACACTCTCCTCGTACGACTGTAAAGACGATCGAAAGGCTTCTAATTTGTGCGAGAAGATCATCGCCAGATCGTTGCCCGTTTGTCATCTTCTTGCGTACAGCATTCATGCGGTGGGTGATGGATTTGTTCATGTGTGTGTGTGATGGTTTTTTACACGCACTTGTTACGATTCCCATCTTCAGTAAACCGGCTTACAGAAGAGAAGTAGTCAAGGAGAGAAATGTTGATAAAGATGGATTACAAAAGACAGAAGAAAGATCGTATTGTGCCGGCGGTGATGTTAAAAGACGTACATTACTGTAGCTTCCATTCATCAAAGTGAAATGAACAAAGCAGGGAGACAAAGGGAAAAAGATCGATTGGGTTTGTGCGTGTGTGATATTTGTATTGTTTTAATGCACGTGCGATAAGGGGTGGTTCATAAATTACGTTACGGTAAAATTTATATAACACACGCTGATATGCGCAGGGGTTCGACACTTGACGTCGTTCCAATTTACAACTATTTTGGGTCAAAAATCAGGCCCGACAACAACATAGATATAGTATGTGTCGCGACTTGATGGAACTACATAGAATCTTTACAGTCGTACAGATCTTACATACGCACAGACAGATCTTACATAATAATTGAATTTATGAATGATTATTTTTATGAGTTCATTTAGGTATATGATATTCTTAACTTAAGACGAAATTTCTGTATCAAAGATTCACAACGTTAAAGCCACTAGGCGATTAGATCACAAGCGGAAAGACCAGAAAGATGGTTGACATAACTCAAATAAAAGACTTGTACCTAAAAGAAAATCTTAATTTTTCAACTGTTTGCAGTTTTAGTCCGATGACATGAAGACAGCGGCGCCGGTCTTCATACGATAGGACCGGTATTCAAATCCCATTCGGACCGTTTTCACGTAGTGAGGCCTCACTATCCACCTACATACTACATACCAATATTTCTATTATACTATTAGATGGCCGTCACGACCTAACAGAGCACGTTAAACAAAAAAGAAGTCCCTGGACTGTGTTAGCTAATTCAATTGATAAATGGTTTTACTTGTTGACTGCACCTAACAAAGATGGCACAGAAAAGAATTTTTAAGACAACGAACTTTGTCAACGAATTTGTCTTGGAACGATCCATTGTAAAATTTCGTTTAAAAAATTTTGATCTTGAGTTCTAGGTGCACCTCCCTTAAGGAACAAATTTTAACTATAGCGGAAATTCTTTACCCCTATAATCACCCCATACCTCGGTTCGAGCGCTACGTAATTTTTGAATGCTCCATTACGCATTTACACACATGCGAATTGAATAGAAGAGCACATGCAGTAGGACCGGTCGGCAGCAGGAGAATTTACACAGCTTGACGGATGCTGGCACTGTTATACCAAATTCAACCTAACAGGTACAGATGTTTGAAACAAAGTAGCGCGAGTAACCATAGTAACCCGCAGATGGATCACAAATTTTCAAAAATAAGATCAGTTATGGGGAACGCTATGGTTAAGCCACTTTATTAATATAGAGCCACGATGGATGATAAAATACTCAGTCAGGAACCGGTAATTATTGGCTTATCAATCTCAAACCAATTAGAACACACGCACACTCGCGATAAGTCAATTGGCGCCTCTTTTCCAACCGGAATGCAATTTTCCTCTCTCGCGTGAGTGAATCAGCGGTGATCGTGAAAGCGCGCGCGCGCGCGCGCTCCTTCGCTGGCACTCATTTTGTGACCAGGGTTGATTTGAGGGATGCAGACACCAGCACACGGTCTGCTCTGGGAGTGGCCTTCCTCATTCGTAACGGATCTTTCAAACGAAACGGATGCCATCTGGCAGCGTGACGGCCGTTTCTATCGCGCGATCGACGTAAAAAGTGCTTCTGCTTCTCGTTCTCCATCATCCAGTGGTAGGAAAATGTGTTTTTTTTCTCTTTTACTTGAAAAAATTCGTTCTTTTTTGCACGCACCACACATGCCGGCAGCCGGCATCCGGAGTGGAATAAATCTGTTTTGTGTGTGTGTGCCGTATCCGTGCCTATTACAAGACGACGATTTTTATGAATTGAGCAAGCACAAAACGTGCGCGGAAAAATGGTGAAAAAAAGCGCACCCCGCAAGCGATGAAAAACCATAAGGAAAATATAAACAGACCGTAGTTTTCGTTTTTTCTTACTGTTCTTTTCGGTTGGCCAAGAAAATCCGTCGTCCCGTCGTGCGCTGCAGACAGCGCCGGCAGCGTGTCGAGTGAGTGAGCGAGTTTTCGTTGGTAGGATTAACGCACGACGCACCACCGGGCTAGATCACCCGTGTCTGACTAGGTGTGTCGGTGTCTGTATGTGTGGAAAGTAGTGGGTGTAAAGGGCGATAGGTGGATGCAACGTGGGGGGAGGGGTGGAGGGTAAGGTTTGGAGTGATGCTTAAAAATTAAGTGGAAAACAGCGGCGAAGAAAATGGTCCGTGCTTACGGAATTTATTTTTGTCACCGCGCCGCCGCGCGCACACTCACGAAAACCCTGGCCCGGGTTTGCAATACGAGGGATTTTCCGCCTATGTTTCATTTGCTCTCCCTATAATAATGGGCGAGCGATGTGTACGGTGTTACGAAGATCAGTTGTGTTTCGGGCGGCTTGACATACGGACGCAAGGGAGTCTACTCGGGAGTATAATATTGGGAAAATCGGAACATCTTTTCGTGTTGCAGCTTTTTTCCCGTTGCTTTCCCGTTGGAGAAGTGTTAAAAGTAGTAGATCAAGAATTAAAAAGTTTGAAGAAGTCGATTTCTTAAGGTGAAGCATATGAAGTTAACGCTAAAGTTGTAGAGTGTCCTAAGGTGTAGTCTTAAGTACATGTCGGTGAAGATCAGAACATACGGTTTCTGATGTCATGGATTTTGCAATCCACGATGGGGAAGAAAATGAAAGAAGACGACATCCTTAACGTCGGTCGCGGCTTGTTGCAGTGAAGCGTGCTCGGTTTGCCATGACTCACCATCATAGTCGTTTTCCTCGGTACGGTTGATGATTCACGGGTGACAATCACGATCGTTGGCACTGCCTGAGTACACGGCACCCTCCCAGTACGTCACGCTGTCGTGAAGAAGAAGTGTACGCGTGTGTGTGTGTGTTTTTATAGTGCAAAGTCTAGTAATATTTTATACCCATCAAGTCCGCTATATCATAAGTCACTCGACCGAGGTGCTTCGGTAAGGGAAAATTGGTGAATTTTCGTACGGGGTGCGTTCGTACACACCGGGGTACGGACTTCCAGTGTGGTGTAGTGCCCGTCGTAAGCCGCAACCAAGAACCGTACACACAGAGCACAAGAGTGTATTTATAGCCGGCAAACGTATGACGAAGGGCCAACCATGACAAACTACCACCGACGCCACCCGCCCGCCATCAGCTAGGTTTTCCTTTTTTTTTTTTGTTGGTCTTCAGTCTTCCTTCGTCTATGTGTGCGTCCTCCAGAAGAAGGAAGATCATTATCGCAAATTTTTGCTTCCACGACTCCCTCTGTGGCACGCCTCGGATGTGACAGATGCGGGACCAAGAATTTGCCGGATGCATCACCAACTCCATCGTTAGGGATCCTGTGCATAAAGGGGTTATTAAAATTCGCGCATATGCCATTCTTCGTGATCTGTGTGTCATTCTGAGGAAGTCAAAAAATTGGTACGTTATGAAACTCGGTGTGACTTTTCGCTTTCCATCGCTTCGTGTCGTCGAGACAGATGAGGTTCACTGGTGCAGAGTTTCGATGCCTGGCACGATCACGTGACCCTTCCCGGGTTGTGTGATTTAAAGCTACACACACACACACACACACGCGGACACAGGAAACGGTACGTCAATCGTCGACCGTAATGGCGTGCAGTTGCTGCCAAAACCCCAACGGCTGGGTAGAAAGGATTGATATTTTGGAGTTGAAAACGTGGAAATGCAAAACCAAACACACATACGCACCCAAAACGCACCGGATCAGTTGTCGGAAGCGGTCGGGAAAGTTGAAATACGGTGATCCGCTGTTGCCAAACGCCCAAACCCGCGCTACAAACCTACCAGTGATGTAGCAATCTTCTACAAGATGGTTTGCCACCGGAATTTTTTAGTTTCCCTTCAGTACGAAACCATACGGATAAATAAAAACAAAGAACGCACTCAACTTTACCGGTCATGCGTAACGTGCGTACCACGGTTACTTACGGGTACGGCCAACGAGACCAGATACCAGACGTGAACGCCAAGCCAGATCGTCTTTCGAGATCGTTTGATTCGATGAAATTTATTTGATCGACCTTACCCGATACTTCTTGCACCGAAGGAAGGAAGCATCGGGTGGTTTTTAAAAGTGGATTAATTACTTTAGCCACTTTACCCCCCACGCGTGATGGGGCATTACACTTGCGGTGCGGTGACGGACAAACTGACTCTACGGTTCTGTGTGTGTGTGTAAGTGTGGTGATTCTGTTCTGCAGCAATATTTAACGCCGTAACTGTAACGGAAATTGATTGCAATTTCACACGCCTCCGTATCGGGAGCGTCATCGTTAGGGAACGATCCCGTCAAGTGGTCGGCTAAGTAGTCAGTGAGTTGCAAGTGTGAGCAGTCCATTCTGGTCCATCGTTTCGTTGCAATTTTGCTGAAATGTGTGTGCAATTAGCAACGCCTGAAAGTATGCTCACGCAAGATTTTGAAGATCACTTTCTGTGGAGGATTCTTCTTATTTAAGGCTTTATGACTTGCTAGTTCACGTTCGCCTTCGCACATGGCCTACTCGTGTAACGGCCTTGTCAATTTAGGAGGGAATCACAAGTTTGAGAAATCCATTCTGGTTCTTCGTCCCGTAGCAATTTTGCTGAAATATAAATGCATTTAATAACGCCTGAAAGTATGCAAAACCATGCTAATGAACACTTTTGTGTAAGATTCTTCTTATTCTTGGCTTAACGACCTGCTAGAACACGCCACCCATCGAACTTGGCTTACTAGGGTAGCAGCCTAATCGATTTTTCCTTAAGGCTCTAACTTCGGGCAACCAATCGTTAGCTGCACTTTACAATCGTCGTACCAGATTGATCGCCAATCGTATGATCGCTTCCGTAGTCCAGCAGGTTTTCAATGTTTCGGCCACATAGCTCTTAAAAGCGCTATCTAAGCGCATTTTCTGTCGCTTCACTAGACTAGCTGAATAGTAGACCCAGTTGACCCAGTGTTTGTGGTTAAAACGCCTAAAGGTAGGCAAAAGTTGTTTCAAAGATCTCTTTTTTTGGAGGCTACAAAACCCTATATCTGTCGACTAGTCATTTGTCATCAAGAAATGATTAAGGGAAAACCCGTCTCAACTGATAGCCACTGTTAATAAAACACCCTTTTTGGAGGACATTCACATTTAATGCTTTTCCTATGACAATTCTTGAAGTATTATATCAGTTTACAAGAAGACAAACATTGTACAGAAACATGCACACATTAAACAGAAAACCAGGACAGCTGTGTATTCACAACATCCAATGTTCGGTTGATGAAACCCTATACGTCAAACGTGTGCCACGTTCGGCTTCAACAGGAACCATATCACACCTCTTCCTTCTCTTCTGCTTCTTTCTTTGCTTTGCTGCTCCGCAGCACCGATTCCTATTCTTAAGCCGTTAGTCATTTTCCTCCATTATTACCGTCATTTAATCCTGCCGGGAATCGGTAATTTATGGCTAATTAAATGAAGCTGCTCAAAATTAATGGATCCACAGAAGGCGGAAATCAACGTAGTCAGATCGTTGCTGTAGTAGCAACAGCCTCAACAACAATAACGACACCTCAACAAAAACACATATAATATTGTCATCAACGTGCGTGCGCAGGGACGATACGAGTGCGACCGTACGATTTATCGTTTCGACAAGAATAGGAATTAAAATAGCTGCTGGAAAGTTTGGAAAATATATGGAACACTATGTGTTTTTAGCTCCAAAAGATCCCCCAAAAAAAAAAGAAGGTCCAACGGTACGGTATGGGGAGTATGTTGGGATCTACCAGTTTTGCTTAATGGCCAGCGATTGACATTTGGTGATAAGTGTGCGTGTAGTTTAGTGTCGTTCCTCGGATGGAAAACATTGTTGTGCAATGTTGTTTGCATTTTCTGGCCGGCTAGGGTTTGGGATGTGTCTACGTCCATAACAGTTCGTCATTAATTTTTTCCCTTAACTCTTAACTCTTCCAATAAAATCTGCCCTTTTTTCTCGTTCAGCTGGTGCATGGCACGGGAAACATTGTCGGGAAAATGTTGTCTAGCTTCTTCGGTTCCGTTTTCGAATCGATGCAGTGGCATTACCGTGACAGTTTCGTCCAAAAACGCCGCTTTCCTTCATATAGCCAGCGCGCCCATAAACTAGCTAATTAACGTGGGATAGTGTGTAAATATAGAAACGTTCCCCCGATGAGTGTAAGTGGATTTCCCGGCCTTTGAATGGGGAATGGCGATCGTTCGTGGGTTCCAAGTTCGAAAATCTTAATCTTCTTTAGAAAGACGCCCTCGGTAGCAAAGGGAGTTAAAGTGAAAGAGCAACTTCAAAGAACCGAAGGATCTAACACGATGTGTTTGATGTGACGAATTCAGCTCCGGTGCTGTGGCAATTTTTCCTTACAACCATCATAAGTAAAAGAGTCCACGTCGTTACAGTATGTCTAGTAGTAATTAAGCAGCATAATTGCGTAGTTCATCTTGCAATTGTCTCGGTTGTAGTCCTGCAGCGCTCTGTGACAGGTTTACCGGATTGATGATGGGTTTGTTTACCTTCCGCACAAACGATCCAAAGGCCACTCAGACGGCGATCGACGGCCGACCAGACCAGGCGATCAGTGCATTAGGGTTTCTTGGTGAGTTTTGCTGCTAAATTAAGAGGCGATGCATGTCCTCCTCTAGTTTGAAGCGACGACAAGCAGACAAAGCAGAAGAATCAAGCCGTTTAACTCTAGAAATTGGTGTCTGTAAAGTGCATTTCGCTCAGCTGCACTGTATGAACCGTTGAGAGGAATGATTGAAAAGTTATTGGAAAGGAAAATAAAATGTAAACCTCCTTTTTGAAAAGTATGGTAAAGGTATACGATGCCTGAGAGTATGCAATTCGAAAATTTGTAAAATCTATCGAGTGTTTTTAATGTGTTGAGTGATATTAATTTACCGTGACCGTGAATTTGGCCATTGGTGTCAAAAATAAATTTCTAAAACTATTTTCAATTAAAAAGTCGTGCGTGATTTTGGTCAAAAAATTATTTATATTTATCACCCTTTTTCAATCTGCCCAAAAATTCTCGATCGGGTGGAAATAACTTTGAACAGTTGAACAGAAGACTGCACACTCTTTGAGACACTAGTTAATGCAGGTGGCAATGTTTGGGTAGTACAAGGTTTGTAGCAGGTTTTCGCTGGTTGTGGGCCACACTTATTCCACCCTGCTCTATAGGCTTTCCTTTGTCTAGTGATGCAAGAATCTAATAGATATTTAGCCCTTAATATCCACCCGTCGTAGCTGCCATAAATAAACTGATAAAGCTAAGAAATGTTTATAATATGTAGTCACCAAAAGAACAAGATTGAGCACTGGCTGGTGAACCGACGTAGGAGTAACTGTGTTTTTTATATTTTTTTAATGTACATGTTAAGTAAATATCTTTAGATGGATTCGCAATTCGTCTTGGGAAACTGTGAATTTAAATTACATGTATATTGCATACATTTAGGCTCGCACATCTCTATAATAATAGACTTGTATTTTCTTTGAAGCAAAATTTGATTTTCTAAAATTCAAATATACTTCTTCAAACTCATTTTTGAAACCTTAGACGAAATGTTTGTATTTTTAAATATTCCATCAAAACAAAATACAGTAACAATCTCCCCTATAAATCTCCATCACGAACGGAACATTTAAATCCAACGCTCCTTCCACCCGGACGATCCACCGACAAGGGTCGATTTTTGTCCCTTTTCCCGTGAAATGTAACACCTAGCGCGAGTGTAGAATGTGGTGAGAAAAACATTTTTCACCGATTTTCTCCATCCTCCGCCTCATCTTAACGCCCTTAACGACAGTCGGAAAGCAGAAGAGAACGCCGTTGCATTATCGTGCGTTGTTTGTTTTGCGTTTGCCTACGATCGGGCGGGATTTACGATTACGATTTACGATGATAGGCTAAAGATTCTGGTGCAAATTTGTTTTGACCACGGTGCGACAACGCGTGATTACTGGAATGAAGAATTAGTGTTTGGTGTGTGTGCTTCTCCGCTCACTATGAGCTGCCGGCGCTTACGTACTGAAGAGGCCTGCGTCAAACCGTCACGATCGGAATGCATCGTGTTGCATTCGGAAAAGCAACTGCAGTGTGTGTGTGTGTGTGGTGTCGCATTTATCCGTGTGAAAACACAAAGAAAAGCAGGGAAAAAGCCTAGCTGAGTGATTAAGCTGTTTGAAAATCGTTTGTGATTCTAGATTTCTTTTTTAGGGTGTGATTCGGTGTGTTGAAGCACTGCGAAAGAAATGAGTCGCGTCCCGTATGCGTGTGAGCGTGAGTGTTGTGATTTGAAAGCATAATGAAACAATGTTGTAGCTATGTGAAATGCGGGAAAACTCCGAAAGATGGTGCGGTGAAATGTGATCGAATGGAATGCAAACGTGTGGAACGAATGGTGATCGAAGCAATGCACTAACTAGCCGTACTGAGGATCGTATTAGAAGCGATTATTTATGCTTCTAAACCAACAAAATCAAAAAGAAAACTTCAAAACAGTTAGCTACACCCTAAGGTAAGGTGTAGCCTTGCGTTGGTCAAGGCTCTCCGGAGAATAATTCTGCTGCGTAAAGTCAACCAGTGTTAACCAGCAGAAAACGACTGTCAAAATGGATCAACTGCAGCGCCGGATACGGATGTGGATATTTATCTCAATGCTTAGCCTAACGCTCATAGATGCCGCCAAGGGTAAGTGTACCGCGAACGTTTAAGCGCAATTCTTACCCACAGAACCACAATCTTGCGTTTGAATCACAGCTCAATCAGCTGCAGCACGTGCAGTGGGAAAATGTTCGAGGGAGAAACCCTCAACACGTTAACGATCATGAAAATTGATGAATAAAGATGTCATATGGTTGGAAGGTGGTTGAGTTTAGATGGTTCAAGGGCTGTACGAGGGAGACCCAAAGAGTGAGCTAAACGGCCCGACAGATGGTTTACGTAAGCTAAGGCGTAATCGATATAATGCTTAATGGGAAACTGTTAAAAGTTAGGTTTCCGAACATTAGTATGACATTTTCTTGTAGGTTGTTTAGACCTAAAGCGGGGAAACGTTTAGGGTTCTCCCTGCACGTACTGTAGACCCTTGTGATTCGTTTAATTTCAGAGCAGAATAACGAGGGTCCTTGATCACAAACATGAAAAATATTGTATAAATTGTTTATTAAAATTCATTATTCCTCGCCGTCATACGATGCGGAGGGACCTTTTTTCGGAGTTTTGTCGCATAAATTAATGAGCAAATTGATGGTTTTAGTTTTAGATTCATTTTTTTTTTTCACTTTTAGATATTTTGTACTGCTTTGTTTCGGACGTAATTTGAGCTCTTTTGCCATGTTTTGCTGTAGTTGAAAAGTTATTCTTACTAGCTAGTTGGAAACCATCATGTTGGCAGTATGTTAAGTTGTACCTTGCATTCATTTAGGTCTTGCCTTCTTGCAATGAAAGAACATTCATGATCGCTGTTTTATGTTGGTCATTCAGCAAGCAAACTCATACCCACATACTGCGTTCCATTAATTATAATTCAAACAGCCTTTAGAAAAGCTTTGCTATTTTATAATGAGGCAGAAATGTTCATATCATCGACATCGTTTAAGAAATGTTTGCAAGCATTGCAGAACCGACAGACACAGCGTTGCGATCAAGTCATCACAAATTTTCTTGTGAGCAGTTTAAAAAGGAGGTCATAGACTGAGCTGTCTATTTGCGCTCTGATGACATTAACAATTCATCAAAAACTGACGATTTGTGTGGACGCAGTGCGAGATTATACCTTATCCATTTAACCAAGACAGTCTGTGGGACTTCTTCCCACCATGATTTTTTTTCATTTTTAAAATGCTATAAAATAAAAACTACTCGAAGACGTTCCAGATGGGAATTAAAACCATGTAAAAACCAGAGCTGCTACTGAACGCACTACCGGACAACCAACGGGCTTCATAAATTGAACATTTATATTAGATCTCTGGTAAATTTTGGACCGCTCTGCCGTAGATTTATAACATGCGATTCGAATGTCAAACGCCATATAATTGGAAGATTCTGTATTTTGATTTAACGACTTGTTAAGTAATAGCTTATTGGACTTGCCCGATATCACTTATTGGAAAAATCAGGTTTCACTACAGGGAAACGGACCGCATGGAATTTGAACTCTAGTCCTGTCGTGTGAAGACCTGCGCCTCTATCGCCGCGATCGCCATTTGCTATTACAACTATTTTAGAGCCCAGTGAAACAGGATACTTGAAACCAGTGGTTGATCTAACGGTAAGCGGAGTAGGGGACCATATCTACCCAGATAGACGTATCGTATAAGGGCCTCGTAATTGGGGCCCCATTCTATCAGAGGACTTGTTTTTGTGGTTTTAGGTTTTATGTAGCTCCATAACTTTTTAGGAGCTACGAAACGAGGCCTCTGTGAAAGGAAAAAACTAGAGACAATCCCCTTATCCGATGATCAAGGTAGATCTATACATCTAGTTCAGAGGCTCATCATCCATTCCTTGTAGGGCCTTCAACGTGATTGATCCACCATTGCTTAAAACCATTTCCTGTGATGAAAGAACACTGGCCTACAGAAGACCTACTATACAATAGGAGTTCATGAGTTGCTTGAGTTACGTAAGATATACTCAGTAAGGTGCAAGTAGAGATATGAATAAATCATAAAAATAAACCCCCGATATGACGATCGGGGTGGCCCGGTAATATAGCGATAACGGCGCCGGTCCTTACACGGCAGGACCGGGCTCAAATCCTATTCGGATCGTCCCCCCGTAGTGAGGACTGATTATCCAACTACGTGGAATCAGAAAGTCTAGCAAGCCATTCGATGGCCAGCGTGACTTTAGAGGTCGTTAAGCCAAGAAGAAGATTGACGATTAATTTCTTTTCCATTGGGTATTAGGTCGAAAAAAGTAACAAAAACATTGGAATTCAAATTGAAAGCTAACTTTTTGAATAAACCTAGACTAACATTTTCAATATATTATAGTTACGCCATACTATCATTGTCCGATCCAATATTCCCACGTTACCAGAAGATCGTTGTTGATTGCTTCAATAGCATCTATCGAACTGCGCATATGCACATCATTAAAAGCGTCCAACCGTTTTCATTGTATGGATCTCCAAAAAAAAGCGGCCAAACATAAACACGTCAATCTTCAGCCCAGTTTCAAACAGTGCATCACAAACAAGAAATATTAAGTCCATTTCTGTGCGTTGAAAGACGAAAGCACACTCATCTAGCGCTATTAGCCGGGGAAAATGAACCGAATGAAGTGGAAGTACAACCTCCCCCACCCGGGCCGCGAGGGCCAGAAACGACTTTAGGACGTCCGTCAGCAGTTCATATCGATTGACGAATATTGACAATAACGCGCCGATGCGCCAGCGAAAAACGAAAACAAAGCACCCAAAGCACTCGGCAGACGGTACCAGTCGTGAGGCAGAGACCGAGGGAATTTATAAACATTGTCCGCTGTGCAGCACTTAGGGTGGCTCCAAATTCAAGGCCAAACATTTCCATTATCCCTGGTCGTATTGGGGGTGCACGAGGGACGCACTAAACGTGCTGAATTGTTTAGAGACAAATACGGTAGCAGCGGTACCCTCCCGGCTTTAAGGGAATTTGGAACGCACATGGTGCGTGTCATGTTAGACAGTTTCCAATAGGTTTCGTCGCATGTTGATCCCTAACCGATCGTGATGCAATCGTGTACTGCCGAGGGGATTCAATGTTGTTGTTTCAATGCCCTATGCTCGAGGATCACATACAGAGCGTAATTTAAAATAGACACAAGACGTGGACATATTTTCTGTGTCTCTAGACAATACGTGTAATGGAACGGCACCATAGTTACATTGTCATATTGGATAAGGGTGATTTACGTTTCGTACTTCGTCGATGCGGTTAAGTCACGTACCACCGTCCGTGAGCGTAGTACGATCGTTACGTCTTGACCTAGCTCAAACTGTAACGTTGCTTGTTCTATCAATAAGAACCTTCGTTTCCATCGCTACCACGCTTGCTGGTTAGTTTTCACAGTTTTCCCAACATTTTTCCCCGTGTGGAAAGTGATGAAAAATATATATCGAACCGTGTTGAAGCTGTGTTTAACAATCTGCCATCGCATTTTCACACCCTCCCATTTGTAGTGGTACGTGGCAAGCGGTCACGTGCGCAACGTAATGCGTTTGTGCGAAAGTTGGTCGTGATCGTCTCGTTTCCTCGATCGAGATCCTCTTCTTTTTCTATATTCATCTCTTTTTTTGTATATCTTTTCTTGTTTTCCTTTCTTCATTATACTAAAACTCTCATCACCTTGTGCCTCGCCGCGTGTCGATGAACAGTGTCGTTTTACGGCGCCAGTCACATCACGATGCCACTGCAAGAGTCAAAGATGTCCACCAATATTCGGTTGCGATTTCGTACCCGGCAAGACAATGCTCTTATGCTGTTGACGGCCGGGCGCAGTGACTATGCGCTGCTCAGTATCGATAGTGGTAAAATTAGGTTTAGCTTCAAGATAGATGACTATCAGACAGATGTAAGTTACCTTCAAAGAAAGGGGTTTTTTTAAGTAGAGCCAATTGCTCAAAATCTTCCTTCTTCATTTGCAGCTCTGGTCACCAGTAACACTCAAGATAAACGATCTCCAATGGCATGACATTTCAATTTCTCGCTATGCCGCCAATTTGACGCTCCAGATCGATGAGTACTTTGCCACGAAAACGCTTCCGCCCAAGGTGATGGAACTGAACGTACACATGGGTGTAATGCTTGGTGGTAAGGGTGACTACAACGAACCGTACATGAGCGCCCTGCCAAATTTTCGTGGTTGTATCGCTGATGTAAGTAGTTGGATCTTGTCGAACTAGCCAGCCATGTCTCAAAGACGGTCTCACTCAATCTCTTGTAGGTATTTTACAATAACATTAACATCTTTAAACGTGCCCGGGAAGGAAAGGATCACGTCACCACGCAGGACGTTTCGTGGATCTGTTCTCCTGAGTTCGATGCCGATCAAGACGTTCCGATCAGCTTCCTAGACGACGATAGTTACAGCGTACTGCGCAAACCAACCTCAAAATCGGGCGATCGCTGGAACTTTGAGTTTCGAACGATCGAACCATTCGGCACACTACTCAGTAACATTCCACGTTCGACCAAGCACGACTACATGATGCTGGAGATCGTTCAAAGCAAGCTACGATTGCTGGTCGGCAAAGGATCGAACGCTGTCGAGCTGATACCGGATCGGAACGTTTCGGATGGTAAATGGCACAACGTGTCCATTACGTACAGTCCGATGTTGGTTGATGTGAGTGAATTAGTATCAAATTTCCATCGCAAATCAGTATATGATCTAATACTTCGATATCCTGTCTCTCTCCTCAAAAAAAAAAAAGATCATGGTCGATGAGACGAGCAACAGTGCAACGTTCGCTAATGGGAGCAGTCAGGTGATCGAGCTCGAAGAAGACTTCTACATCGGTGGTCTCGATGCCGAACGGCACCGGAAAGCATCGATGAAACTGATCCGCGAAACAGAATCCAGCTTCAAAGGGTGCATCCGTAACGTCATCCTGGACGATCAGGATGTTGGGTTTCCTCACTTCAAAGTCACGCATCACGTAACGGTCGATTGTGTGTGGAAGTATCCGTGCATTGAGAAGCAACCGTGCATCATTAGCTCCCAGTGTCAGCATCAGGGAATAGAGGACTTTATTTGCTACTGCGATCAAGCGTACTGCATCAAGGCGGACTATGGCGAACGGTACAAGATATTTACCCGCTCCATGTCGCGGGTGGAGCTGGAACTGTTGGAAATTAACCCGATGGAGGTGATGGAAGGTGGCATCGCGTTTCTTTCGCGGGAGTTCATAAGCGTCCTGTTCGATTATCCGGAGATGGGCGTTAAGGAGGCGTCCATTATTTTTCACATCGTACAGCCTCCGAAACATGGCCGTGTGACGATCTCTTCTTATGGTCCAGAAAGTAATGGAACGGTAACGCAGACAAAGTTTTTCTCGCACATCGATCTCAGCACGGATAAGGTGAAGTACACACACAACGGTGATGAACATCCAACCGATCATATGACGATCGATATGCAGTTGATGTCATTTTCGCGTGAATCAAAGCTTCCAGACATTACTGGCAAGCATCGCTTTGTGCTGCACGTTAATGTGACGCCGGTAAATGATCCTCCGGTGTTGCAGTTGCCACCGAACAAACATATCCGGATTACACAAGGAATACCGAAAGCAATTGGTACGGATGTGCTTAATGCGGACGATCCGGATAGTCCACCAGAGTCACTTATCTACACAATACTGATGAGTCCTAATTCGGAGGCACAGCAAGGACGCGTAGAAGTGAATGGGAAAGCCGTGACAACATTTTCGCAGTCTGATATCAATGAGGGAAGTGTAACGTACGTCATCAATACGAAAGGATCGGAAGATTCACACTTCGATCTGACGGTTCAGGTATCGGACGGGATGGAAACGAGCCCGGCTAGCTCGGTACGCGTGTCCGTACTGCCACTGCAGCTGCGTATGATCAACAACACAGGGTTAGTGTTGATCCACAAATCGGCTGCCACAATCACCCCGTACAATCTATCCTTCGTGCCGAACGCTGAGGAAGAGAACGTAGACATGAAGTAAGAAGCGGGAACTAAACCATTAATTCTGGAAGATGTGATCTAAGATCGTGATCTCTTTTCAGGTTCGATGTGGTACAATCTCCCTTGTACGGGAACTTGCAGAAGCTTCGAACGGTGGATTCTTCTTGGGTGAACGTGGATTCCTTTACCAGCAGTCAGGTGATGTTGGGACAAATCCGTTACCTACATGTAACAGATTTTCCTCAGCACGATGAGTTTAAGGTACGAAAGCTGGAGAAATGACCCATACTAGATCCTTGAATACGTTCAACTTTCTTCTTTTCTCGACAGTTCACAGTATCCCTCGGTCCCGTCACTACACCGACGTATGATTTTCGGATCTCATTCACCAAACTTCGCATTGGCATGATCCGCCAGACTAACATGCACATCAACACAAAAGAGAACACGATACGGTCCGACTTTCTCTTCCATCAAACCACACCAATTGTGACGCTATCCCGCAACGTGATCTACACCGTCGTGACAGCTCCAAAGTTTGGCGTCATTTACGTCGAGGGTCATCCACAAACGGCTCGACCAGGCCACTCCTTCACACAGCACGAGATCGATAAGAATCTCATCAAATATCGCACCTATCAGTCATCGTACGGTAGTTTTATCGATACGTTCGAGTTCATCGTATCGGTGCCGGAGTGTGAAGATGTGCAAGGGAAGATCGATTTTATCTACACACCACCGGACTATCTGGCAAAGCAGATCGTGTACCAGAAGCGCGAGAAGCTGTACGTGCACGAGGGCAACAAGACGGCCTTGTCCAGAACGAACTTTGAGGTGTACTTTAACAAATTTAATTTCCTTTCGTTCAATCTTACCCATCATCCGAAGCACGGGAAAATTTGTCTGGTAAATCCACGCACCTTTGAAGCGAAAGATATTGGCACCTTCACGCTGCAGGATTTGTTTCTGGGTGATATTCATTACTGCCACGATGATTCCGAGTCGACGCGCGATAGTTTCCGGCTGTTGATCCTATCCGATGATGAGACGGATTTTCAGTATGTTTGCGAAATCCAGGCGGAGATCACGCTGCAGAATGATAACGGACCTTACCGGGTGTTTGATAAAGTGTTTCATATAGTGCGCGATGAGACGAAGATACTGACGGCCGGCGATTTGAAGTACGACGATCCGGACATGGAAACGCGCGCGACTGATATCGAGTATCGGTCGGTAACCTGCACGAATGGGGAGCTGTACAAGAGTGGCAAACCTTCGGAACAGTTCACCCAGGACGATCTGGACCATGGAAGGATGCTGTTTATGCACAACGGAACGGACAACGGAAAAGTTTCATTTATCGTAACGGATGGCATGTACGAGGTGCCTGGTTCGTTGGAAATCGAAGCATCCGAACCGTTTCTACGGGTACGAGAAAGTAACGCTTCGATCGTGCAGGAAGGTCGAGCCGTTCTGCTTACCAGCAATGATTTAAACATCGATACAAATTTAAATGCGAAACCGCAGGACATTGAGTACCGTGTAATGGATGGACCGAACAATGGTTTGCTGAAGATTTTTGTGCCAAAGTTTGATACGGGACAGCTGCATCGGCTAAACAATGCAACTACGGCGTACAACTTCTCGCGTGCGGATGTGCTTTCCGATCGGATCGTTTACTGGAACCGGGATGTAGCGTCGATGGATCGGATAAAGTATCGTGTGGGAACGAAGGGAGTTTGGACGGAAGGTGAAGTTATGATTCGTATCTATCCGCCGGCATACTGGGAGCAATTACGAATTAGGCGCAATCAGACACTGTACGTGGAGGAGTCGACCAGTGTCATTATATCGAGAGATATACTTGAGGTAGGACTTTATCCCCTAACTGTACCTTTAAGAGCAGGTATTAAGCTACTTTTAATTGCAGATTGTACATCCCAACATTTCACCGGGTGATATAACGTACCTAGTAACGACACAGCCCCAGCACGGCTATCTCGAGATACAATCAATCACATCAGACGACGAGTACAACTCGAAGGTGTTTGACCAGTCCACGATCAATGCCGAAAAGATGTTCTACATACAGGCGGGCGTTAATCAATCGTCCGACTACTTTACGTTCGATGTTACCAACGGCATAACGTGGTTGCGAGATCTGATGATGAAGATTGTTATCATACCGGAACATTTGTACATCCAAACGAACGAGATCGTTGTAGAGGAGGGTATGTTACGATGTCTGTAAGAAAATTGTAGACAATTCTTGATTTTAATCTCCGATTCATTCTTCTCTTCGTAGGAAAGACAGTGAAGCTAGACCCTGAAGATATGGTCCCCTACTCAGAGTATTACAATGGGAAGATTCTCGAGTACAAGATTCTGGATCAACCACAACACGGCAGCATACGTGCTGGCAAATCTTCTAAGGTGAATCGCTTCACGCAAAAGCAGCTAGAAGCGGGCGTTATCACCTACGTACATAATGGAAGCGAGAACTCGTCCGACACGATCCGGTTGGTGGCATTGAGCCGAAACAAGGAAAGTGTGCCATATTTACTGTCCATCAAAATACTCCCCATCAACGACGAGATACCGCTGCTGGTTACCAACACGGGACTTCATATGTGGATCGGTGGAAAATCGATGATCGGTAGCAATGATCTAAGTAAGTGGTTTTGATCAGATATTATTGGACGTTTGAAAGATTTCATAATTTATTTTTTCCTTCATTCCCACAGTGGCTCAAGACTATGATACTCCACCGGAGAACCTAACGTTCTACGTCCAACAAATGTCCGGCGGCTACGTTGCGTACAAGGACAGCTACAACAAGAAAACGCACTCATTCACCCAGCAAGACATCAACAGCAACATGGTGTACTTCATACACGACAGTAGCAACCAGAACGGGAAGGTTGTGTTCTATGTGAGTGATGGCGTTCACAACACGTCGGAAAGTGTACTACATATCGTCACCAACCCAGTTGCGCTGGAAGCGATCCGGAACGAAGTACTCCATGTGTTTCCACTTACCCGCAAGCAGATTCTACCCGATCAGCTGTACTACAAGTGTTCGGATGACGATCGGGACGTGAAGTACGTGGTCACCGTACCACCCCAGATGGGACGACTTCTATTCGAGCAGGTAGAGTTTGGATATTCGAACGAGATCAGCGAATTCACCCAGTACGACATCGAAAATGGAAGGATCTTCTACGAGCACACTCATCCAATGGTGGAGCTGAAGACGAACGATTCCTTCTACTTCGATGTGACGGCACCACTTTCGAACAGTTTGGTAGATCAGATCTTCAACATCGATGTGTCGGTATCGTCCGGAGGCTTGTTACGCTTTTTGCCCGTACCACGCATCACCATCGACGAGGGTGAATCGGCTCCGATCAAACTGGATCTTTCGAAGGTGTTGGAATATCTCGAAACACGGGCAGGCATCGGTGCACCGGAGCTGTACATTGAAGTTCACCCGCCGGCGCACGGTTTGGTAGAGCTGGAGGATGAATCGCCCGAGGTGAACCGATTCTCGTTGAACGATTTCTACTCGAACAAAGTCATCTACAAGCACGACCATTCAGACACGGTGGAGGATAAAATTGCGCTCGCCGTGTTTCTTGTTCCGGGTCATCTGTTTCTGTGCAACATCACCATTCCAGTGACGATCAATCCCGTCAACGATCAGCCATTCCATCTGCTAACGCCCTCACCGCACATCTCGGTCATCGAGGGCGAGAATCAAACGATAACTTCGACTCATTTGCTCACCGAGGATGCCGATACGGATGCGCGCGATATCGTGTACGATGTGATCAGTGGGCCTAATCTTGGTGTGCTGTTGAAGATTTCGGACGAAGGCTATCCGCAGGACATCATCACGTACGGCAATCAGTTTACGCAGGCAGACATAAATGAGAATCGTATCATCTACACGCATTCGGGAAATCCACAATCAACCACCTTTTACTTTAAGGTGTCCGATGGCAAGTTTAAGCCAGCGTACGAGATATTCAACATAAAAATTCTTCCCATCACGATTCTGCCCGGGTTCAACAGTCAACCGATCCTGGTGCAGCAAGGTTCGAATCTGGGGCTGCTCGAACCGAAACACGTTTCCGTTGAGACGAACGTACAGAAGAATCGAATTATGTACAATATAACGAAAAATCCGCTCGGTGGGATCATTATCTCGAACAACAAACCGATCCTGAAGTTTACCCAACGACAGTTGGAGGATGGAAAGATCGGTTACATGCAGACGGACATGAGCCGTTCGAACGATACGTTTCAGCTGGATGCGTTTATACCGGACACTACGTCCGCCTGTTTGGTTGAGGTTAGTATGTTAGTTCAACCGTTTATAATCATCAACCCAATAACGATCACACCGGGCGATCGCGTTCGGCTGAGTTCAACATTCATCTTCGACAATCCGGCACAGTTGAAGCTGAACCGTTACAATCCCAAAATAACGATTACTCGACGACCCAAGTACGGTTGGCTGAAGAAGATTGTCCGCAGCACGGGGTTGGACTATGCGGAGCAGCAGAGTGATAAAGAGATCAGCTCGTTCACGTACAAGGAGCTCAAGAGTGGTGTTATATACTACTCGGCACGTAAGTTCAACCAGGACTTTCAATCTATCAACGACAACTTCGAGTACGTACTATCGACGAAGACAGCCCAACCGGGACAGGGAACTGTACCGATCGAGATATATTCCCCATCACGATCGCACGATAGCGATAGTGACGTTAACATCGTAACCACGGAATCCGTCATCCCGCTGGATTATCTGATCGCGGTTTGTATTGCTGTTGCAGCGATTGTCCTCATACTGATCACCGTACTCCTGCTCAAGTGTCGCTCCAAAACTTCCCACAAGGGAAACGATCTCGACAAAGACAATCCACCATCCTTACCGAGGCCACCTGATTTTATGACGCTCAACAACCGGATGTACACACCGTCGGAGAATGAGTCGCTCCCGGTGACGAACTCGTCTACCCCGTTACCGATCATCAGTAGCATTCCGCACTGCAAGGTGATACCGATCGGTGGGTTGGATAATACGCTTCAGCTCGATTCCGAGACGGACGACATGATGGATATGCACGGCGAGCTGCTCCCAAGCCACGGCTATCGGTACGGGTATGGTGATGAAAACGACGAATGGAGTTCCTCGTGTGACGTTGGACCGGACGTTAACTACTCGACGATCTCGCAACCACAGCAACATCTACTGTTGCAGCAACACCAACAGCTGTTGCCACCGCATCAACAGCAACACCTTCAGCAGCAGCAGCAGCAACAGCAACAGGCAATTCTATCTACGCCACAGCTTGCCAAAGCGAATCCACTGCTACGCCGTAACCAGTATTGGGTCTGAGCAAGGGAGAATCTTAGAGGATCCCTTAGCGACAAAATGAATGATATAGAGAAGCTTAAAACGAATAATAGCACTAGATTGTAAATAATGCCAAAGAATACTCACCAAATCGAGGTTTGAAGATAGCGCGATAGCTTAATGACTTTTGTAGTTAAATTGTATAAAACGTAAAGAACACACGCGCACGCGTACTCATTTAACGGTAATGTTTTAAATTTATATTTTTCACTCTTGTTTTCTCTTCTAAACAATCGTAAAAAGCAACCTGGGCGAAGTTTCTTGCTCCGAGAAGCTATGCACATCGAATACAAGAACTTCTCATGTATCCCTTTGCTATTGAACTAGTCTAGAGCAGTAGTAGATGTAAAGATGGACGGCAGCTTCCAGTGCCATTTCCTACTATTTGTGCACAATCGGACAGTGAGTGTGACAACGTTGGTACGAAATAGATCGTGTGAGGGGATGTAAAACCGTGAAACAATACTGATATATATATATATATATATATATATAAAACTGAATCTTTCTTCACTTAATCGTGTGAGTGTAAGTGTGTTTGATCTGTAACGCTTAACCTAAATGCAGCGATGTTTATCCGATCAGTTTGTGGACCTAACTTTAATAGTACGAGTCATTCTATCCGTATGTTTAATATCTAATTGCTAGCGGCCAAGCAGAATATCTTCTAATAAGGAGACATGGTATTTTGCTACTCTACGAATACTTTCCTTACCGCACAGCACACAAATGTGCCAAAAATTTGAGCTTCAGATGAGATTTTCAAATCAATGTTCACAGCTAGACTAGAATTCTACCCCTCGTGAAAAAGGGGTAGAATGGTCGAAAGGAAGGAATAAAATCAGATCTAGTACATGCGAGTGGTGAACGAGAACCCCTCGGGAGGCTAGGAAAATCTCTAGAATAGATTGTAAGTATCAACTGCCTTGTTGCACGTGCTTTCGCCTTCAAGAAGACGACGCCTAAAAGTATGCAAATAAAAATGTATTAATTCTAACACGCTGACAGGCGTGAAAAATTATTGCATACCTTCTGGCGCACACATCTTCCAACTCACCAAGCCTTTTCCACACTTTCCCAAATGCCTCAAAACTTAGGCATCGGATTGTTGCTCGTTGGCGTCACATTGCAGGCCGCATTATCGTACGAATAGCTTTCGGTCGAATCTTCTGCCGGATACCGGTGGCTGATCGAAGTCGTGCCGGTCTGTACCGAATGGTCTACCTCCGTTTCCGGATAGATGCTAACCGTGGTCGACGTTTGCTTTGGCACGTTTGCCCCATTTTTCGGTGCCGTTTTGGGACTTTTCGTGTTTGGATTCTCGTGCGTATAGCTCACCGGGGATGATTTGTTTTTGTTTTGTGGCCGCCAGCGGCAAAGCTCCCGAATCGAGCTAAAGTGCTTCTTGGTCAGCAGTACGAGCCCGGCACAGATTAAAACGATCGCCACTGCACCAACCACAAGCAGTATTGTTTTCATGGCCAAAACACTCTCCTGCAGGGACGTGATGTTTTGTCGGAGAGCTAAAATTTGGAAGCACACAAGATAAAAACAAACAAACATTACACATAAATTTATGTTTTCTTTGCCATGCCACCAACACTACCGTACGGTGCGTCATCGCACCCTGTCACAAATACTTACACTTGAACAGAAAATCTAACGAGAGAGGCATGGAATGGAGAGAAAAAAATGGAAAATCTTGTTAGAATTTTCATCCCGATGTTTGTGCCACTTGAACCACTTACTTTGGCACTTGTGGAAGCAGGAGTACTCGTCCTTCTCGCAAAGCGCACTACAGTTACGGCACAAATTGCTGTTCTCGTCACAGTACTCAAACCGATCACATTTCCGATTGCAACCAAACGCGGAAGGAATGGACCAAGCGATCAGTACGACCGCCAGTGGCAGCACACTTCTCGGCCAACGCACCGTCGTCATGGTATGATTTTCACTAAAGCCAAATGCACTTGCTCACAACACTCACACGCACTGATTAAGCGACGCGAAAAATCTGACGCGATACGCAACTGCGATGACTCATTTGCGTCTGTGGCTTGCGAAGATCGTGTATGACGATGTGCTGGTAAAGGCTTCTTTACCTTAGGGAAGGCGCCTTTGGGGATGATTTTTTTTTTTTTGCTGCTGCTCCACGTCTCGTGTCTGAGGCTCTCGAGTGTCTGTGTCTGTCTGTCTGCGATAGCTGCGAGGGAATTTACGCAAACAGCAACCAATACCCATGCTCGCGTGCTCTTGCGTACGTGTGCTCGTGTATCGTTGCGTGTTGGGCAGGGAACACATGTGTAGGTACAAGCAGCGCACAGGTGTGCCATACAGAAGGTGAGCTTTTATCTTTATGGTGGGTTGGTGGTCAAGCAGCATAGAAGGGTGATGATGATGCTGTGCTGCGCAGAGGGCGAAGTATCGATTTTATAGCATCACGTTGAGGAGTTGAGATGCGTGTTAGAAACGTTTTAGTTTTTTGTTTAATATAACTCGTTAGTAGTCACCAAAAAATTAACCTAATTTTAGAGCTCAAAAACTATTAATTCGTCTTTAATATATTTAAGATGTCTCAAATAAATTGAAGAGATAATATTATAGCAAAAGTCTCTCATGACATACGATCGCTCACGCACACACCAACAAAAACCGCATGAAAGCTTTCACCATCAAAGAACAGCAATGCTCGGTTCCACAGTGGCAAGGGCACCGAAGTTTGTTTTTATCCCTCGACGTAGAAGGTTCCGCTACGGCGTTGTCAGGCCGTGGGAGAATTATGTGGCACAACGGTGTTACAAATAAGTTTTAACTAAAAACATTTCATTAGAATTTCGACCGAGTGTGCTGTGCTGTGTGTTATAATGAGAAAAGAAACTTAGCTTTGGTGGTAAAGGCGAGCGAAAAGTGATCGATCGATGGCTTTAATTGCCCTGCCGCTCCAGTGATGTGTGGTTGTGAGGCTATTTTCTTATGCTGTTCTTTTATAATAGAAGAAAAAAGCAAACTAGCTTCCTTTAAGCGAAGATAAAGTGTGTAGCAAAAATCAAATTGGTGACATTTGATTCGACGTACCCGTAGAGGCTGTGAGTGAGATTGTGTGCGCCCATACGCACCAAAAAAGAAAGAGATCAAATTTCCACATCTTCGATCCGCAACAAACTCCGAAAGAAAAGATTCCGTTACAGCAGTGGAGTCCCTGCAAAAAGAAACATCGATAGACTTCGGGCCGTATGCGTAAGGCCGAACGGAAAGGAGAAAAAGCTCACCGTTAGCACAAGCAACGAACCCAATCCCGCGGAGAGTAGCAGGTAATAATAGACAGCAGAAGCAAAAAAAAAACACACAAACATAAATGAGAATGAAACAAAAAACAACAACATTCCAAAGAGATGTGGCCTGGCTTCGCGGATGAGAGGATGGGAAAAAAGTTAGTCATGCTCGACAAGCTGCTGTCGCCTATAATAGTCGCCAGCATAGCAGATCAAGATCGAGTAGCATTATTACGGGCGTATACGCATGTGTGTATGTGTGTGTGTGTGGCGATCTAGCTTCCATGAAGAATGTGACCTTTCTTGCAAGAATCTGACCCGTTACAGAAACGTGGGTTGGGAGGGGGAGGCGTGTTAAAAAACCTCCCAACTTCACGTGTAATAGTGTGTACGGGACCCATTGAAACAAAGAGAAACCGTTTCACTTTTTGTGTGTAACACTCGAATAAGGGATAAGGGAACGTTTGTATCTGTGAGTGGATCACGACTCAACGGCAACGTGATCGTGAAGGGTGTATGTGATGATCAGCTAGTCGGTCCAGCACTCTAGCTCTCTAGCAGCTAGAAGGTTAAGGTGATGACTCCCCTTTCGCCATGTACGCTCTGGAATGTGGACGCTTTTTGTGTGCCTTATTTGCGTACCCCGGGAGAAACGATAAACAGCACACATTACCCATGTTTGTGAGATTGTTTTGTTTTCTCACATACCCTACACAAGCTGACCGCTGGCTATGAGGTAACACTGTCACGAAATGTTTACCAAGGCGTTTGGTTGTTCTGCCGTTTACCACCTGCTTTGCCGGCAGTTGTAACCGTAGAGGATTTTAAACGAGCTGTTACTAGCCACGCCAGCGGTGAGGATAATACGCGTGAAACGCGTGATGTGGATCAGCACACAAGGGAGGATAATTGGGCATTGGTAATATTACACAGCGGAAGGAGATGAGTGCGTTGGATAGAGTGGGCTTCATTACGGTGGTACGAACGTACGAATCACTTTAGCTCAAGGAAGAAGTCGAGGTCATTTACAGGAAGTCAATAATTATTGAGCCTTTTTCGTTGTATTCATGCACATCTGCCATTGCGTCTGGCTGGTCAGTGGTGGATGTTGTTTTAAATGAACAGGGATAAATAACATGCTTCGAAAAGGGGTTTGTTGTGCCACTTATACTTTCGATGGTACGCTAAAACACACACGTTTTCAGCACGTGGATTTATGTAATGGAACTTGGTGGTATAAGAACTTGAAAGAATCCTGTAAAGGTGCCACAAATTTTCTGTAATACTTTACAGTGCTAATATTGAATTCCGAACAGCTCTCTTTCTTGGTAACAGTAACTAACATAAACATTTACCTCATGTTTTTAAAAATCTAATTTCAATGTACCACAGGGCAAATTTTGTCTTTGCGTACGATAATTTGCTGTAAGAAGGATTTTTGCTGGAAGCTTTTTATTTGCTCTCTACAAAAATCCATCCACAGCACAGTAGTTTCCAACAAACTGAGCATTTTTATGAAATAACGTTTTACAAACTGTTTAGAAAATCGCTTAAGAATTAGTTAACAAATAATTGCCATGTACAAGAAGCGCACATAAGTTAAATTTGCTGTAATTTGCTTTTCAAAGAAATCTTCCACAGCACAGCTTATGGATTGAATTTCAATCATCTCATCTTCTTGCCTTAACGACCATTCAATCAAACAAGCAAAAACCACTCAAAAGAACCCTCCAAACCACTGCTCAAAAGAAGGGTTTTGACTTTGAAGGTTTACTTGTAATAGTTTACTTGCTAGTGATACCACCTAATTAAACAGTACGCACGTTATAATAATACTGCACTCCCCGTCAACTACGGGGAAACGGTCCGGATGGGAATTGATCCATCCACACTATCCGCAAACGTAGAAGTAGCATTGCTTTTGGCATTTCCTGATCAGGATTTACGAAATAATTCATCATTAGTGTATTTTTATTTATTATTTTTATAGTGTATTTTATATTTTTACAGTGTATTTAAGAAAAATATTCATTAGATTTTCATGTCCACTGTAAAATTAGGCGAGAAAATAGCTACTTACTTCAGCATCTTTTTTTTTACGTCCATCACTGTATATTACACCATCTGCGAGCATACATGGTAAAAGCCTCTCTCTCTCTCTCTCTCTCTCTCTCTCTCTCAGTCAACTCTCCCATATTACGCGAGTTGAACAGCAGCCGTGCGTACGCCCGCAGCAAGCATAAAACGCACCAACAATTCTCTCCCAACAGTTCACCCCGAACGGACGTGTGTGCGTATAGCAGGGTGGCGTGCGCGTCGATCAAATGTTTTGTTTTGGTAGCCCGTTGTTCGGTGCTTTATTAAAACAGTTCTACCGTTGAAACAATTGAAGTTTCATCATCATCCATTGTGCTGTATTGTGCGTGCAGTGTAGTGTACAGTTGCAGATGGTTATCTGTCACAAACGAGGGTGTCACTTTCACTCCGGAGATTATTAACCTGCCAGCACTCGCGTACGGTGCGTGTGCGTCGTGTGTATATGGGGAGTTGTGATCCGCGGCTTGTTGTTGTTCTGCTGCTGTCACTCGATATGAGGTTGTGTGTTAATTGATCCGATTCGTGTGTGCCTATTTTTTTGTTTGATGCGAATCACAATGCGCAACAAAAGCCGACAATTGTAATCTGTGCTGAATCGAATTGGTTTTTCTTTTATTGCTAGTTCGAAGTGAAATTTCGTCATCCGATAGGTGACGGCGCCACTGGCAAGAGTGTTGTTTTGTGTGTTTGTGTCGAGGGAACGGGCTTGTGTGTATACTTTACTGGCAATTACTGTTCCGGAAACGGTCGATTTTCAACGAGGGCAACAGTTTAACAGCAAAAAAAAAAAACAGCACACATTCGGAGAAGGTGTGTCATTTCGTTCTCGACTGCTCCCTGCACAAGTCTCTGTGTGTGTGTGTGTGAGTGTGTGTAAACATGCTGCACACCGCGTTGTTCCACGGTGCCACCGTGTCCCCAACAACAACAATAAAAAAACAACCCCTTTCTCGCTACTGATGTTGCATGTTTAATGCGCTTCTTCTTTCTTGTCTTTCTTATTTCCTGTCGCAGCCCGCTCCCCCATACCTTCGCCGTGTAACGTGAATGTAACCATCCAAAGTTTGTCGACCAAAGCCTTTCACCTTGGCTGCTGCTGCTGCTCTTTGCTGGAGCTGATGGTAGTGTCCACAAAGCTAAAGCCACCCGGTAAAAGAAAATGAAGAACAGTGATCAGAACGTTCATCTCTTGGTGCCAATTTAGTAGCAACGAGATCGTGAAAAAGCTAAGAACACGCAACACAGCATAGCCTACTTTTGCTCTGCTGCCCTCCCCAAGTCCAAGAACAGCTGTCAAACAAACGCAACAAGTTACAGAGAGGCTGCTGCTCCTGTTTGGTTGGCCAGGGTGAAAAGTGGAACACATCTGACTTCCCTTGCGCTGCCCCCTTAAAAAACAGCGATGGCCCATTTTTCAATCACCGAAATGCCGGACCTGAAGGTGACGGATACGTTCCCGAAAAGTGGCCGTGTAACGGAAGGTAAGTTGGACTTCCATAAAAATGTGCACGTTTTTTTTTGTTCCTTTTCTTTCCTGGGATTGGTTTTGTTGGGAAATTGCACGCACCTTTCCTTGGGTGATTGTAGAGGCTAGAAATTTGACATTCAAAAGGAGAAGTAGAGATAAGTTGTGTAAAAATACATAATTACACTTACACGTCTTATTAACTTTAATTCGCGATCGGTCGAAGTGTCCTCGGGGTCATCATACATATTTCTTCACGCCATGTTATGTTAGCCCGTAAAACCTACCTTTCCTTTCTCTATGATCGTTTATCTAGTTGAGATACGATCCCAGATCTTAGTGATTGCTTGACTGTTACATTACCGTCTACACTGTCCGTGCAACTGCTAATCGGCTGTTTAATTGGGACCATGTTCTAGACGTCGAATATCTCTTCTATTGAATAAGCGATTACGATGCACTTCACCGTAAAAATAGACGGTTATTTAGGGTGCTTCCCGAGGTACTGTAATCACCACCACATTAAAAAGACAATCGTGCTATAACCCAAAAAAAACTAGCAATTCGAATAAATCTATCTGCAAAGATGTAGCAAGAAAACTAGCAATTAAAACAGTACCCCGAACGATAATTGATGTCACTTTTGTTTCATCGTTCATCGCGTGCAAAGGTTGGTGAATGACTTTCACCACATATATTTGCTCTCTTCATCGTCTTCTTACTGCACCCCGAATGGAGGGTCAAACGGTACGGACGACCTGTCGCGTGGAAGATGAAGTGTACGGCAAAGATCTGGATCAGTCAATCATCTGCACAAAGCAAATAGCAGCCGAAGCAATGAGGGTAGCTTCTCCTCATTCCCACATGATGCTGCTGATTTTTAATTCAATTCGGAGTAGACTTTTAATTGGACACAATTTGTCGCAATGGTGGGGACATTCCGGGTCTCCGGCATCGTTCTCCTCCTCGCCGTGCTGCGAACAGTTCGGATTGGAATTGGAGCAACATTAGCAAATGCTTTGATTATGATGTGAGAAGTTGCCTTACACAACAAGTACCACTTCCCACCCAATTGTACACCGGGCCACGTTTCGTGGAATTTGTAATGTGTCGAACAGCAACGAATCATTGCTAAGATAACTGGAACCGATGAGAACCACAAGCATGTCGGTTTTGATTGTGTCGGTTTTATGTTTGCTCGCTTTAAGGTTTCTAACAGCTTGGGGTGCGTTAGTTTGTTGATAAGAACGAGGCAAGGCGATACTTTTTTTTTTCTAAGAGTATCAAACCTTCCAAGCTGTTTATATGTTGACCAAACACAACACATTCCCTGTTTGGTCAGCTGAAAATATGGATAGAGATGTAAGAGATTTATTAAACCAAATGCACATCATTGTCAATCGGAACCGTGTTTGTCTTGCGATGCATGTTGTGTGTCGCGTGTGTTGTCAATGTCTAGAAAGATGTCACAGGAAAAGGGCGGAAGAGCACATTATGTACCTCACCTCAAAGATTGTGAACGTAACTGTGGACAGATATCTGGAGGAACGTTCGATTGAGGGACAAGTTCTATACTTATTTAAGCGATCTTTAGGGTCTTGGTAGAAAGGAGTGGTACAGTTGTTAACACAACTATAAGTGCATGTATTTTTGGGAGATAAAATAAAAACTCTATCAATGTTCTCAGTAATCTGCCATGCACTTTATCGTATCGTTATTATACAGACGTCTATTGCGATACTAGTTCGAAGATGTGTTCGTACCATCTATCGTACCATTTTGATCATTAGCCATAGTCAATATGCCATTAAAAACATTTTCCTGCTTGCGAAGAAACCAGAGACTATCAAATTGACTCCTGAAGTCACTTCCTTAGATCATTAGATCTTCTACGACCGTTAGATGCATAGAAAATTATCACGAAAATGTAGCTGTCCTGAGCTCAATTGACAGAACATTCATCCATACAGTCTTCGTTTAGGGCGACCTAATCGGTCACCCGGCCATCGAATAGTTTACTAGATTTGGTGTTACCACGTAGATGGATAAACAGTCCTTGCTATGAGTCGTCTTTACCACCGGAGCACTCCATACAGCTCCATACAGACTCAGAAGACCTAATATCAAAATGTCACATAAATCCCCACTTTGGCGCCATCAATGTCTAAGAAGTTAAAATAACATAGGTGTCAATCACGCTTCGAGTCAACACCAGCAAAGAAATCAGATTTCAATCTGAGGATCTTTTCAAATCATTCTCGGTCCATGACGGGGGTGAAGCTGATCGCCGACAATGTAATTCTGATTTATTCTCCAAATTAGGAACCATAAAGCCATGCCAAGCACTGTATTTCCAGAAAATCTATTGTTGTTGACAGATATTTCCTCTTTTAACGTACATTTTCGCCCTCCAAAAAAGCGTTCCAATACATCTTGGCTCAAACTGTATTTATGTGTATCTGTTTTCCACATGTTTTCCCGGCAAACATTAAAGAAATGCACACACAGCCGTGCAGTTACTTCAAGAGCATCCACTCAATCGTGTAAATCCGAAACACCCTCCAAACCCGATGGCAATGAACTCTTTCTCATATTCATTGTTCACCGTTGCACCGTGTCAAAGAGCCGTGCTGCAGTGTAGTAGTGCTCGATGGTAGCAGCATTAGGAAGCAATATTTTTAGCCGCCTGTAATGAAGGGAATCGGATGAGAAGACCCGACCGATCAAGCGAAGGGCTATATAATACCATCCATCGTGTCGGTTTGGTCGTTCATCATCATCATCATCATGTGCATGATCATCATCCGGAAAGGGAGGAGGGATGCGAGGAGGGTCTATTTTTAGACGACGATCGTGTGAAGATACAACATAAAGCAACCACGGCAAAAGGCATTTATTTTGGGGTCGTTTTTGTAGTGATCTACCTATACGGATCCCGGCCGGGCTGAATGAAAATCTTGCTCCGAGCGCTTGACTGGATGAAAATTATGATCGAATGCCGGGAAGAAAGACAAGTTTTACAGCTAAATTCCCAAACCGAAACTACGGCACACACACAGCGCAACGTGTTCCGTTCGAAACGATGCAACCGAAAAGATTTGGCGCTGGCGCGCGTTCCACGTTTTCGTTGCCATTTTTTCTTTGTTGTGTGGTGTTCGCGAGGAAAAATTCGAGCATTCGAGTTCCACCGTTTTCTCCACTTAGCATAAGAGACCTTTGTTGTGGTTTTGAGGGTTTTTTTCTTCTCTTCCTTTCATTGTTTCCCATTTTTGTGCACATCCGTGTTTGTTGGAGTGTTGGGGAAGCAATTTTGAAGCTCCTCATTACTCTCGTAATCTATTTTTCCTTTCCATTTGATTTTTTTTTTCGCAAAATAGTTCGTTTTGGAAGCAAACCATTCGCTCAGTAAAAAAAAAAAGGTTTGATAATAATTATCCACCCCGTTGGGTTTCCGTTGCGCCAACAACAACACAGTTAAGCTGGGTTTCGTGTGGGGTGTGTTACACTTTCACCCACCCAGTGGCATTTACTTTTACTCTCAATCACACTGGGCACACGTCTCAACGTCAAGAAATCCCACAGATTTCCCATTCAAATGCTCACTATCATCTGATGATCAATCACCGATCGTCATGACTCTTTTCTCTTTCGGTCCAGTAATTAAATCGTATCGCTCGACAACATTTAGCTGTTTTATTTTTGCAATCCAATCCGTCTTATCATTTTTTTTTTTTTTTTGGCCGTGTAGAGTTTCTTCCGTTTTCCGTTTCGTTTTTTTTTGCTTTCTTCTATTTGATTTCCATTTTGCAAACTATTTTTTACTATACTGCACTGCTGGATATCAACAATTTCACCCTGCTGCGGCTGACTGTGTTTCCTTAGTTCCATTTTCATATTTTGAGAAAATTCCCGCACAAGTGCAATGACCGGTCCTACCCGAGGGAGGAAAAACCCGTTGCCAATCTTGAGCGAAAACACTCGATCGTGTGCTGGAAAATTGTACCGTGGAAATACGGTACGATTGGAATGCTGTACGGCTTGACGATGTTTGTTGCCCAGAGCGTGAGAGAAGGAGAGCAATACGCAAGACGAAAAAAGGGCGAGAATAAAATGGGTTGCATGAAAAGTGATTGCACGGGATTTTAATCCCATAAAACTGAGTAATTTACTGTTTTCACATAACTTTTTTTTAACAAAATAAGTTGTCTGTTCACTCTAGACGAAAAGGCAACACTCCAGCCTAGAGACTGTTGAAAGTGGCCGCATAAGAGACCTTATATTAGGATCTTTGCTTCGCCTCGGTTAGCACTTTTGGGAGCCTTGACGTCCATTTCGCTTGAAGCATCCAAGAGGCTTAATCTGTCATTTTCTATAGAATGTTAGAAGCATCCATGAATTTGTATTGAGTTGTATTTTGTGTTCGAGTTGCCAGAGTGTATGTAATAATATGAGCTTTGTGTTAATGGCTCGATTTTATGTAATTGTTATCCGGAGTCTTCCTGTTCTTGACCTACGAGCAATTTATAAGAAAATTATTCAAACGAGTCTAGGTAGTATTCAACACTCGTGAACGTATGTGAGCGTAACCGATGGAATTAATCACTTTTAACTGTGGGATATCTTCCAAAATTTTTGAGTCCGTATGGCGAATTATTTCGATAGTGTAAGGTCTTGCAAAAAAGTTTAAGTCCTTATGGCGAAATTGATGGGGGAATATTTTTAGTGTATTTTGTATTGACTGCATTCTATAAGGTGTTATGGATTTGTATATTGCGTTAAAGATCACGAAAAGCATGTCGGATCTTTATCATTAGGAGAATGTTTCCAATCGATAGTGGAATATTGTTAGTCCGTTGCGGAACTTTGCAATCATTTAACGGAATTTTGCACTCCGTTAACTGAAATTTGCATCACGACTTTCGGAACTTTACAACAAGCTTTCATTAAAAAATAAAACACTAATTGAAACTACTTTTCAAATTAATTTGAGAGTTAAATTCATGCCGTTGTAAATGATTTTGCGTGCTGATGCAAACAAACTGTTCAATTACACTTTTATTTTGTCGGTTTCCACTATCCATTGAAAATAAAAATCACTAAGTGTTTCAAAAGTTTCATTATATGGGTCGAGAGTCTTTAATCTGGAATTTTCTATTCATTGCTTTTGACACATCCTGACACTTTATATTTAAGACCCTTAAAGACCCAGCAAATTTAAGGAGATTTGTTAAACATATTACATACTTTGACATGTGATTTTAGATTATAGTTTCGAAGCACTGGAAAGCATTCTCTAAGTTCTTTTTAAGACGTTAAAGACTGATTTCTATTCTATTTTGTAAAAGTATCAGAGCTATGAATAAGTTTGTGCAAATTTTTTTCGAAATTGAATGCTTGGTAAGAAAGACTTGGTAGCTCTTTCAATTTACAAAGCCCCTCTTTCAATTTACCCCCATTTTTCTAACGTTGAACTTCACTTTTGCCATGTTTTTGGCAAATTACGGATTCCATCCAGAAAACAGAAGGGTTCTTAGGACGCTATGCATTCATCGATCCATTTTTTCACTTTTCCAAAATTGGAGAAGTGCTGCTCAGCTGATGATAATCAGTAGGGGCCTTGTCTGGGCTGTACAGCGGGTAGTGTAGGTCCATTTAAGCGTTTTTGAATATTTTTGGCGGCCGACCTCGTAGGTCGTTTAGCCAGGAAGAAGTTGCCATTTTATAGAAGCTCTTGGAAACTACTTTTTTACACTTCAGCAATAAGACAGGTAGGGGAAAACATAGCCTAAAGATGACACTTCGAAATGGCAGTATTGCTACATTGCACCAAAATGAAGTTGAAGAATTTAGGACGCTTAACTTATTTATAGTCCTGATATATCATATAAATTTGATTCATATTCAAAAAGTATTGTTCCCCATAACACCCTGGAACAACCAATTGTTATGCTTTCTTTTATCATCTCTCGCTCTACAGGCAAGAATAAATATATCAGTAAAGATTAATTTTTCATACGGTATACAATAACAAATCGTCTAACTAAAAAGATTGCTTTCGTTCCGCAGTAACTTGTAAACCGTCCTACACACTGGTACATTACAGCACGGTGCATTCCCGTTATCCCGTTACATCCGTTGGAAGAAAAGACTTTCATCTTTTCATTCAAAAATAAACCCGTTCCATGAACCCCGCGGGCAGTAACGAGCAATGCGCGAGCGCGCGCGTGCTTGCACACACAAGGAGTAAAACGTCTGTTTGTGGTTCTCATCTCGCGAATCTCTCGCTCTCCTATATTTGCTTTTAGGATGGCTGGTTTGTGTGAGCCTTATTTCCTCCCGGTTCCGCGGTCCCGCGGTCCTTCATGCCGGTTACAGCATTCCGCGCGCGCGTCCGGATACAGGACGGGTTTAACCTGTTGCATTCGTGTGCCTATACTAATCATGTGGGCACTAAGCACCTCGCTTTAAATATCGCGATATGTTATTTCGTTAGAAAGTAAAAATCAGCGGCATGAGTTTCCCGTGATGTGAAGAGTATGTTAATAAGGTGGTTTTTTAAAGGGAAAAAGACAGGAGGAAGATAAACTATCGATACGTACGGATGCGGATGTTGTCGAGAGATTATTCGGTTTCAAGTTTCAAATGGAATTAGTTAGGACTGATGTAGTAGCTATTTAAAATGTTCTTGTCAAAAACGACACCGGATATATTTGTAGATAAGAACCGGCCCAAGAACAGGACTATAACGAAGAACATGCATACGATGTGTTATGATGTATAGACTAAAACATTGCTTAAACTTGTTTCTGACACTGATTTATGAGCCTATCTTGCCACCAGAAGAACCAGAATAGTTGCGAGTTGTAATGGCGTAATGAATTCAATAAATCTTGTTGAAGATGTTCTCGCCAACGGGTGCATTAATTGAACATCCATTTTTAACAACTATATCTCATTGAAAAGGAAGCGACAAGTAGTTCTAGCTTCTTGTCATCAAGTCTTCGATCCTCGCAAATACTCCACTACACGAATTCCTTTTATATGTTTTCAAATAGTCTCAAACTTTATACTCAACAACTGCTTGGCGATGATGTATGTTGATGACGGTGAGGGTTGTATCAGAACAGATGGCTCAGTCAAAGATGGATTTGTTCTTGTTGTAGCACTCGTACAAGCTGAACGCCTTATCGCACTTAGTCTCACCCTCGTTCTTCTCACACACATCGGCAAACGTTTCGGCCTTTTCGACGGGATTACCCTTGGACAGTTTGGTGATCAGCACTGCCCGGTTGGCCACTCCATCCTCATCCGTGAAGCCAACCTTGGCGAATATACACTGGATCGTACACTGGAGGAGAAAGATCGTTAGAGTAAAATATTAGAATACTTCACTAGCGAATGAAGATCTTCAGCAAAAAGACTCCTTACCTTTGAAATTTCGCTGTTTAGCGTTAGATCACCTAGGCGCATTTTGGTGGCAAAGTCCTCTGGCAGATCACCGCCAAGTTCAGCGTGGCAGGAGTCCACCAATGCTTTGGCAATTTCGTGCTGCTCCTCGGTAAAGAAAGCCTGCAGAATAGAAAGCACGAATAGAGATTGAGAGAGACATTTACTATGCGTCTTTGGCGACAAAGTCAATCTAGCTTTCAAAACCCTTACCAACGTCGATGCAACGCCCAGCAGCATCAGCAACACAATCTGAAGGTTCTTCTGCATTATGATGGAGAATGGAGAGCTTTTCGGTTTTGGCAAACTTTGCACCGGCAAATACGCAACCTACTACTGTCTTCACCGGTATCGGACTCGGAAATGAGATGCTGTTGCCCGAGCTCGGTCGCCTTTTATATTCCATAAAGAATGCAGCCAGCTGCAGTAATGTGTCTTCGGGATGTACAAGATCACAAAATGATAAGAAAGGAAAAAAAAGCACCAAGAAACGCGTGAAACAAACGAATAAATCCATCTTGATTTATATCGTTTTTTGGGAGGCTCGTCGCAAACCACCTTGGTAAGACGATGTCCTCTTCAAGGCCATTTAGGCTCTGGATACTTCTAGAGCGCAGACAGAGGACAGAGGGGAGAGATCTGATATTAATGTGTCCGATGTTTTGTAGCCTGGACAAGAATCTCGTTCTCTCTTTCACGTAGCAATCTCCATTCGCAGTATCATCTTCAGCACAAGGTCAAGGTTATCCACCAGGCAGTAGAAAAGTCGGTGATACCAAAAAGCCAATGTCAGACACACGCGAACGAAGGCCAGCATCTTTTTTCAGCGTGGTTAAATCATTAACCGGCAATCATTGGGGTGTGTGTTTTTGTGCATAATATCCACGAGGCAGAGTGAGTCGAGGATGGTGTTTTTAAGGTTATTATCCTTCGTCTCGAACCGACACGACCCAAAAGCGCATTGTTTTGTTCTCGCTCGCTCTTGGAGGCAAGATGCGGCTCACCGGGTTGCAATTTGTAAAACAAATTAGTGTTTTGTTATTCACGTATATAACCCCGTGCCTCTACACGCCCGGTTTACGGGGTTGCCGTAGATCATCAGGTCGACGCTTCTGAATGATTCAGTTTTGTCCCATTATAAAGTGGCGGGAATTAAGCGAAGGTTAAGTGCAATGAGGAAGAGCGGATAATTTACCAACAAATTGGACATTAGTTTACAAAATGGGATGTTGTGTAAGGTTTCACAAATAGTACGTAGTGACCTTAATAAGAATTCTTGTTTTTATCCTACTTTACTTCACAGTTTGCAAGGAATGGTTGGTCCGAGAAGATGGTGCCTTAGCTTATCAGCTGCAGAACCAAGAGAGTAAGTAGTATTTTGTTATTCAAGAATTAGGACTGTGTTTTAATACATTTTTTTTCTTGTTTGCATGTTTACAGTTAATGAACATTACAAGGGCAATAAACAACGCAACCAAATCGTTCGGCAGGATTTTCCGACGGCCTTGTCGGAGCAGATTCGCGAAAAGGAAGATGCCGAACGACAAGCAGCTCTTTACCATCAGATGATCAATGAGCAGTAAGTGGACGATCTCATCCGATATTTCTTGCCTCAACACTTGTATCCCTCCTATGTTCCCCCCTACAGAGAAGAAATGGATGCGAAGGTAGCTAGAGATATTGCGGAACAACTGAACCGAGAGGCTCAAGCCAAACGCCAAATGGAACTGCAACGTGGGGAACTGTTGGCCCGTAAGTTGCAGGAACAAGCGATTCTGGGTGATCGTAGACATCCGCCAGGCAGTGCCGGTCACTCCGGGCGACAGCCTCCAATTCAGGAACAAAATCCTTTCCCACTGCCACCAAGAACACATCCAAAGCCAAAGCCGCCGGGTGTGAGCAACGGTGCTCAAGAACTGCCCGGAAATTCCAACTTTATAGCACCTCCGGCGCAAAGCAATGAAGCGGGACTGCATTACGCTTCGTTGGATTTGAACGCACCGAAACGACCGCCACCCCAGCCAGTCTTCCAGAATGGCCGTGGAGGTTATCAGGAATCGTTTGCACCACCGGAACAGCAACGCCCGGCAGCAAACTTCAATCAGTATTCGGACGATGAAGAATCGACCATCTCACCTGGTGGAGCGTACGCCAACATAAACCTTCACTCACACACACCGGAAAAGAAACAACCTCCAGCGGCACCAGCACCTTTGTCCTACCGACAAGCTGCGCGATCGATTCTCTCTCCTCCAACGCAACAGACCACAGATAATGTGGACAGTATACGACCTTATTACGTGCCGGTTTCAAACGATGACTTCCAGTATCAATACCCCCTACCTCCAACGGTAAACGATATATCTGGATCTTCCAGTAGATCTGGAGCAGCCCGCTATGGCCATAACAACATCGTACCGACAACAGAGGCTGACTATCAGAACAACACGAACTTCATCAAGTTGTCACCGGAGAAGTATATAGCACCAGCTCCAACGGGTCGTGAGGTAGGTGATGCATCCTTCGATGGTGGAGTTCCTCACATGCGACGAAGCGAAGCACCACCCTTACAGCGCACAGCAAACTCAATCAACTACAATCTGTACGATGATGATGATATTGAGGAAGCGCTGGCAGGGACCAGCAGTGGTACTTACACCGCAACACCACTCCATCAGCTAGGACTTCCGGCGGAAGCAGCACCGGGCCCGAGCCATCGGTATGCAAATGGTGGAGCTACTCCAAAAGGTGTACTTCATCACCATCATCCGCATCATCAGCACTCAACTAGCGGTAGCGGCGGTGCGATCTATCAGAACCAACCACACTCATCGCATGCCTCACCGAGTCATTCGAAAAATAGCAGCTACGACAAGACGGATCGTATTCGAACGTTGCAAGATCTGGGATTACCGCCGGACGAGATACAGGAGATCGATATGCGACTCGAGCAGGAATTGCGCGATGCGGTAGGTTATTACTTTTTATTTATACGAAACAGAACCGATCGAACGCGCGTATCTGTCAGTCTCGAGCGAGTCTGTACTCTGGAATAGCATGTGGAGTGTGTAATAACCATGACTAGAGGCAGACTCGTTTGGGAAGGGCAGTATCCAGCAGCGGTTATTGTTATCAGTGTGGTAAGGTGTTAAGTATGAAAAGCAATTACCGGAGGAGTGTTTCTTATCGTTAATTCGTTAATAGAAGATATCGTGCGCAGGGTTATTCGACATGTTATTTGATAAATACAGAGTTTTTTCGCTACAAAAATATCTCTTAAATGAAGATAGTCGGTCGCTTGTATATTAAAGTCGAATCCCCTGCACGGCAAAATTTACTCTACTTATTATCATTTTATCTTTAATATGCTATTCGTCAATATCGTTGGATAGGGTCTTTTGACATTACTTTATTTGTTTGTTTGAACTATGACGGCTTACGCCGTATTGTCTGATAATCTCCAACAGGCATACATGTTTTACAATGCAAATTTAATATAATTTACCTTACCTAGGAATTGGCACGCAAGCTCCAAGAAGAGGAAGGTGGCCCGGTGGATCAGGAATTTATCGATCGCAAGTACGCGATGGAAGCACAAGATAAAGAGCTTGCCAAAATGCTACAGGAACGCGAACGGGCCAAAGCAAAGCGTGCCCGTGAGAAAGCTCGACTAAAGAAGGAACAAAGACTACAGCAACAGAAACAAGAGCAACGTCCGGATGGTACCGTATCGGAGGAAGATCCTCCGGTTGCGCTCGGAGAAGTTTCCGGTGATGGAGATGCTGGTGCAATCGTTGATGCTTCCTACTCGAACCCGATCGATATGCTCCAGCAGCAGCATCAGCAACAGCAGCAGCAGCTACGTCCACCAAAACTAATCTCTCCCACTGGATCTGCTTCCGGTGCGAGAGGTTATTACGGACCACCGGTTCCGGTACCAACCACGGAACATCCGCTACACAATCATCGTGCACAGGGTAGCATATCGTCACATGGTTCTGGATCGGGCAGTGTCAATGGTAGTCATCATCAGCCACCACAAGCTATCACTGACGAAAATTACTCGAATCCGATCGATATGATAAAGCAGCAGAAACAACAGCAACAGCTCTTGTTCCAGCAACAGCAACTCTTACAGCAACAACAACGTGGTGGACCCAACTTAAAGCTATCCGCTAATGTGCAACGATTGGTGGAGAATGGTCGAAAGGAGGATGAAATCTATGTACTGCCGGTGTCGCAGGAGGATCATCCAGCCGTTGATATGCAAGCACCATCGCAACGAACGCCTCCAAGACCTGGCACGCAAGCCGCAAACGGAGGACGCTTAGTTTCTTCACCGGGTTCAAGGTAATAATTTCAAGTTGGTTAACAAAAAAATCTCTTAAACAGCGCTTAAACAGTTTAAAGTTGCCAGTCAGTTAAAACCTTAAATTAAAATGAGATCCTATTTATCCTCTCTAAAAGAAATCAATACGTGGATGATAACATTGCCGCTAAGATTGACCCAACATTCGGTGGAACGGGAATGGGACATTCACCGACCTCCACTGGAACATCCTCATCAGCCGTAAACGCATCGCAGCCAGGTGATTAGAAACATTACCATCTCTATACTCTACAATGCTAATATAATATCTACTTTCATATTTAGATATCCTTGAATTCTCCGACCCTGGTTCCTCTAGTCCAGTACCGCCACCCTACATGCCGATACAGGGAACTCGTCGCAATAACGCCACGGACGGGAAGAAGCGCAAACCAAAGGAACGCTGCGCTCAGCAATAGATACCTACATTGCCTATTCTCGACATCCGAACCAACACACACAATCACCACTGCCGCGCAAAATATAACCGTCGTTTCGATCGCATTTAGAAGCCCGCCCTTGATTTGGTGCGTGTACTCACGATCGATGTGAAAAGTGGGATTTTTTATATCGCTATGTAACGCTGAAACGCGGACATTTACTGTTTCGGTTTAGTGCGTAAGACAGTTTGCGTGAGTGAGGTAAGAGGCGAGCTGGATTGTAAATCTTGCTCACCATATTTATGGAATGTTAGGGAGTTCGTTTTTTTTTATTTCGTTGGTCTTACAGATATGATGTGCACCACTATTGGTGCTTGATCGGCTCAGTGAGTGAAGAATTTTTTGAGTAATAAAAGAGAAAAGAATTGAATTGATATTTAAACCAGCTTTGTTCTGTACTTTTGTAATTTTCTTCTATTATGGCACCGTAAGTTTTTGAGGATTAGGTCTGTCTCCATTTTTTTAAAATTTGATTAATTGATTGATTGCATCTTCGAAGTCATCCAAAATTTCGCCTGTCTGAGGTCAGTAGTAAAGTAAGAACCGAGAACAACCGGACAGGAATACGAATCCGAAACCAGACGCCGCCCTGTAGAAGCTTCTCCACTCAACATGTCTTTTGCAATGGACGAAGTTGAGACTTTATAGAATAATTACAGTTCCAGTACTTACATATGTCTCTTAGATAAGGACTTTGTCCAAAACTGGCGAAATTCTCTTTGTCAAGAAAAAATGCCTCTATATACGGAAATGGCTGAGTCGGTAAAATAACGATTTCTAGAGCAATTTAGACTCAACAGTCTCCGGTGGGCTGGATCTTTAACTGAAGGACCCTACGTGCGGCAACTTCGTTTGACTCGATGTGCAAGGTGAGGGCCCTATGCCTCTATGCGGTAACGGCAGAAAAGGTAAGACGAAATTTATTTGTTTTTTAATATAAACATTTATTTATTTATTAAAATTGAATAATAGACAATACGGCACTGGACCGTCATAATTAATTATAAATAAATAAAATTCATTAAATAATTAACTACATTTTGTTTTAATATTTTAAAAAATATTACTTTCCTGCCTACAATAAATTATTCGTCGAATAACATCGCTACAGTCAAGACACACTTTTCATCGCTAACATCAACCGTGTTTTACACCACCGTCATACAGCGCCATCTGTTGTGCATTCAAGCAAACTAATAAAAGAAAGGCAAAATTCACGGTGTAGCTGTGGTGTAATGCAATTGGGAATCAATCGAATCGGAAACAAATCAATTTGATTGATTTTTAAATCGTGCTACAAAAGACAATGACAAAATGAAGCCTCAAATTATATTGAAAAGTTAGTTAAATGAACTGTTTGCGCATTTGTTTTCAAAACATTTCTTCATTTAGTTGACTGCAAGTGCCGAAGCTTGCCAGAAGAGGAGACCGCAGTATTTATAAAAGTAAAGTCAGAATAAAAAGAAAAACAAGTTTAATAAATAAATGAGTTCTAAAAATTCTTCTGTTACATGTTATTTAAAAATAAGTTGTCCGAAAATCACATCCCAGCACCAGATTCTTATGCTTTGCTTGTAGATAATTTTTATCCCGTTTAATGATTCCGATTTGCTGCCATCCAGTTCCGATGCGGTGCGGTGGAGCATTCCGGAAGAGCATCGGGTAATGCATCGAAAAGAGACAGACAACAGGTACAGGTATACAAGTGTGTGTCCATGAAGTGCACTTTTGTCCATCGGAATAGTCACCCGGCACCCGCGCCCTCAATGTACATTAAGACGGACCTGAGATAACCCCGAAACTGCATCATCGTTTCACACAAATTGTACAAACACATGGAAAAACGTTTGCATGCACATCGAAACCGTGCCTTCGGACTCGCGGTAGCCTCTCGACTGTATGTGCGTTTGTGTGTTGGTGAGCGGGCGCATGAAACCTGATAAGAGACGGGCGCTTACGCTTTGTCACAAACGAACCAAATTTGCATTCTAACGACCGCCGGCACAAAGCACCATCGGGAAGGGGTATATCTGTACGGCACAAACGCGTGGTGTGACGTACTGCAACAGATCTTGACCAGCCTTGATGTGTGGTAAATTCACAAACACTCACGAGCATAACCCTTTTTGCATCGTATTCCACAAATGGGACACTGCAACGATTTTGTTGGAAGCGAGTGTGAGAGAGATACGAAACACACAACTGCAACTGCAACCCATCAGCACACTCACACGTACCCGATTGCATCTGCACATTCGCCGTGGAGCTGCAGCGCATGTCATCCGGAAATCGGATGCACACCGCACGCCATTCCACCCTCCACCCTTTCTGGCGATTGCACTCTCTTATTTCACTCACACGTGCCGAAAAGAGACAGAGAGCAAGAGAGTGAGTGAGAGAGAGAGAAATCGCGACCGGACCGTACAATGCAACTCGCGTAGGGTTAGTTGCATCGGTGTGTTGCAAATACTGCGCGAGTTTGCTCATAAGTCAACGCACACACACACACATGTGTGTCTGTGAGAGAAGTGCACCTTTGGGCAGAACTCCGTCGGCCAAAGGAAGAAATGAGAAAGCAAGCCGCAAAACTGCACAATGCAAAAAGTGCATCGAAAAGTCGCGCGCATACACACACACACAGTGATGTGATCCGGTCCGATCACAACGTGTGTGTGTGTGTGTGTAATTCAAAGGTGCAAAGGGCAACTGTCTGGAGTGTGGAGGAGGTGTCCCCCTTTTCATGCTATCTCCTTCATTTTCTTTCTCTCTTTCTCTCTCCCTCTCTTGCTCTCTTCTTCTTACACAATGAATTGTGTGCACTTTTGAGTTTGCAGTATGTATGGCTGTGTGTGTTGGTGCAGAAAATATTAGCAATCGATCTCTATAACCCGAAATGAGGGGGCCCAACGGAGAATTTGCATCGGTGGTCGAAGGAAAGGAGGAAGAAAAATATGGGGGAGCAGAACATGAGATGGACAGAACGCCCGCAAAAAAGAAACGGACATACACACACACACACACACACGTATGCACACGGGGTGTGCATTTGTTTCTTCCCCGCTGGGGGTAAAAGTCGCAGCAACCACAGTTGAGACCAGCGCCGTCTTTTGCTCGTCGTCATCGTAGTCGTCGCCGTGGTCGTCGTCACCGTGGACACACAGTCGTCGCCCGCCGTCATCGGGTTGGTCGGCCGCGCGCGCGGAAACGCACAATAAATATCACAACCGACGCGCGCGAATTTCACGAACTCCTCGGTCGGTTCCTTGGCACACGCAGTCTTCGTTGATTTTTTTTTTCGTTGGATTCGCTGTTGAACCGTTTGCGCCTGCTGATGGTGTGTGACGTGTTTTCCTGCGTCCGGACGACAGGACAGAAAGAGAGGGAGAGAGAAAGGGAGAGCCCTGTGCAAAGTTTTCCATTTGCCTGTTGGCTTGGATGGCTGAGCCCCGACCGTGACACGGAGTTTGGAGTTCGCCTCTCTTCGTACCCGGGGGACACATTCCTGTCCTTCCAAGTGCGGTTTCTACATATGTGTGTGTGTGTGTGTCCGTGTGTTTTCTTCAGTGTTGTGTGTTTTGTCTTAAAAAACATATCCCCCCATGTGTGTGCTTTGGTACTTTTTGTTCTCACCGGCCGTAGTGTTCGGTGCTCCACCAGTGCATTTGGAATCTTGATCCGCGCTCCGGCTTATCAGTCAGTCCCAGTGGGGGAGAGGACGGCGGGGATCTGGTTTTTCACGTGTGTGCTATTTCCGCTCACATTCTTGTTCGTGTTTTGCGCTACACGTCACGAAAGAATTCGGTTCAGAAGAAAAAAAAACGATCGTTTTGTACTTCTGTCAAACGGTGGAGACCCTCGGTCGGACCTGTCAAGATTTAGCGCGCACGCAGCCACACGCACGCACACGCACTTAGAGTATGTGGTTGATGAGTGACAGAATAGAGTTTGCAGTGCATCTTGATACGATTTTCTGCTTGTTTCCCGCAGTTGTTTCCTTGTCGTTTTTGGGGTGATCTTTTTCCCTTCGTGCGTCCACCCGTGTGTACCTAAATTAAGTAGAATTTCAAATCAATACTACGTCTCGATCCGTGCACAGGGAATCCTCTAGCCGGCTCCATTTTACATGAAAATTCCTGCAACTTTTTGACATGTGGTTCCCTCGGTTCGGTACCGTGTACGGAACCAGATCGAATAACTCTTGGGAAACCTACTCCGGTGTGGGGGCATCATCTCTACTCTCGGTATCGCAGTCGGCGGCACATACACGCGGTCGGTGGTGTCTTGTTCGGGAAGAGATTACCGGGAATTTCAGGAACGCGAAAGTATTCTCCGGTTTGCCGGAGGCGCGATTTTTTATTTTTTTGTAAAGTGATTTCGTGCTTGTTGTCCGTCAGTGAGTGTGTGTTTGTTGGTGATGTGTATGTAACAAGTGACACATAAGAGGTTAGTTTTCTTCGTAAAACAAAAAAAAAGGTTTTTTCCTGTGGTACAGTGTGTAGTAGTCGAAAGGAGAATACAAAATATCGAATTTCGTCCGCCCGTCGCGTTTCCCCTCCTTTGAGTGTGATGTCCAGTTTTTGCTGCAAAAGTCAATCCGTCGGTAAATGTAAGAACGACAACATCATATTCGAGCCTTTCTTGGATGTCTGGATCTCCAGACATCGAGTGTGTTTGTAAAAGTGCTTTTATGAGGGTTATTAGCTGAACCAATATGATATAAAACTTATCACTAAACATTCTAAAGTTCCTCTCGTTTTGGTGAGTAGTTTGTGAGTGCCTGTGTTTGAAAAAAAAAAAAAACTGTATTCGACACCCCTACAAAAGGAAGTTTGATATCAGTTGGCTGTGAAAATCGATCGCAGCAGGTCGTCAAAACCGTGGAACCCCTGTATAAGGTAAGCTCCTATGTTCTCTTGTTAATTTTTAGTTCTTTTTAGCGCCTTTCGTATTTTTCTAAAAATATTAAATATACTTATATTTATTTCATGTTGAGATTTATAGAAAAAATTCTCTCACTTTATATAACTTATTCAAACGCATTCACTTCCTATTTTGTGGCCTATCATGTGGCAACAATATTTGCTTTAGTCCCTAACTCTGTCCTCCAGAGAAGCCATTGCGCTTTATTTCCCACATCTTTTGTTTTGTCTTCCCATTTTTTTTTCTTCTAAAAGCTAACGGGATTTCATCGAACAAATGGCGAATATCGTGCCCGCGAACACGCTTTCTCCTGTTTTTGTGCATCACCACCTTACTTCTTTATTCCTCCATTTTACTAATATTCCGAGACACTTTCTTCAAATTCACCACCCCACCCTTCGCTTCCTTTACTTGCTGTCGTCGGGCCTCAGTTAGCCGATTCGTGTCGTTTCTTTTTGGGTTCGCTTTCTTGCCGTTCACTTGCTTTAGTTTTCATGTTTCGCTTCCCACCTTTTTTCCATGTCTCTTATCTGGTCTTGCTGTATCTGTTCGCTGTCGGTCCTTTCTCCTCGTATACAGCTGGAAGGAGGGTTTTTTTGTGTTGCTTCAAGATTTTGATTTACTCTTTCCGCCATTTCACTTTTTCTTTTATCGTTTTATGTCTTGAGGAGAATTTAGTTTTGCTCTTTTCTGTTTCATTTTTCGTTTTTTTTTTCTCTGTAAATATTTGAGTGGGTGACGCCATTTTCTTGCTTTTTTTGTATCTTTCCTTATAGCTTACTTTTGTAAATTATCATGTTTAATGAGTTTTCTAAATTAATGTTTCAGAAAGTCTCTTTACCAACTGTCTGCTTTACATCTTAATTAAGCACCCAGCTCTAGTTCACAACTTTTCTCTACTTTTCGTTGAATCCACTAATCCTTTTCCTGGCTGGCCATCTGCGGCTTTCGTTATTGCATGATTTCTCGCCAATAAGATTACAAAAAATAATTTCTCTCCATTTTCCTGTGGCCCTCTTCCTTGTTGGTTTGTGCTTCCCACATATTTAACTTGCATTAAAACTTTTCCCTTGAATCCGGAAGCATGAGTTTTTCAATCGATCCGATTCGGTTCGGTAGTGGAAAATTAATTCCCTTTTATTTTTCTTGTTATGGCTACACTCTGGGGAGTGCTTTCGTGGAATTGCGGAAATGCCTCGTAAAGCTGGTTTGTTGTAATGAACTAATTTAAATTGTTTTGGTTAGAAAACTAAGCAATTTTTTGTTATTGATTTAAGTGAGAAACAGGCTGACTAAAGTTTTTAAATTTACGTCATAAAGAAAAACATAGGAAATAGTTTATTCAATTTCCTAACCTTAGGAGCATGAGGCTCCTTGCTTCATCAACACAAACCCCTAACACCTCTCACTGTCCCGCCCCTAGCTCGATTGCGGTGGTTACAAAAATCGAAAAATCGTGTTTGCGTTGCATTTGTTCAACTATTTGCTATAACCGTCAACAAAATTGTTTTTCTACTTATTTTTGCGCAATCAGTTCTGGGTATGGCTGGGAGGAACCTCCTCCGAACGGTAGTTTTTCTGCACCAAAGCACCAACAACAAAGAAACCAGGCCAGCTAACGGGAAAATGGGCATCGAATGGCGGAAAAATTCGCTGATTTTTGCCTACTCTCCCCCTTGTGTGACGTCGTCGTACATGCGTTGGTGCTCAGAAAACAGGTTTTTTTTTTGGGTCGATAATGGTTCTCAAGAGGGCTAGAGATAGATGGAGAGGTAAGAAGGGTGTTTGTAAGTTTAAATTAAATTTAAACTGAACAAATTATTATGACTGTTACGTTATAACTATTTAAAATGTTTCCTAAACAATGGTATTAATTCTTCGGGCTTTATTTTCAATGAACCACTATCAAGACAGTCGTACCAGCATATAATTATTCCTCATTTTGAGTCACTAATGCGCATTTATGCTGGCCCAATGATGACGATAATTAATTAAAACCATGCCACACGCGAGAGAGGGATTAGATGATGACGCCATTTGCAAACATAAGAAACCAAATCAGCGTGTGAAGCCAGAACGTGTCCAGCTAACAGAGGCGTCTAATGAACGTTATCAATTGGCCTTGTTTATGCAAAAACTGTAGAGCAAAAGCGGGTCTACTTGAGCGCCATATTAGCTTTACCCTGTCGAGCAGCATCGCGCGCGCACTGATCGATTATCGCGTTTGATTTGATCGTTCGTTGGTCACCACACTCCACACGACGATCACTACCTAAAGTCTCTCCCCATAGTGTGGTGACCGGCGATAGAGCCCTTCTCTTCGATGCGTGTGTAAGGTAAGACGTTGATGACGGATTCAAATTACTATCTTTCACAATCGCTTGCGCCCTACCATCGATCGATGTGGTTCGGCTAACCTTCATCTTTAATCGTAGTACTCTAAGCCAAAGTAAATGGTAAGCCCCACACCATAGAGGAGGTCTACGAACCGGTACATCACGCCTCTGCAACAGTAGAGCTTTTCCTCTTGAAGGTGGATGGTTCTGGAAGCGAATCCGGACCGGTTTTTTCGCTAACATCGTAGGACCTTGGTTAACCACGAAAAGGGACGGTGGGGAGGAGGGGGGACCTTTCTAATCAGAAGGACCCATAAATGGTGGCCCCCATAACTTCAGTGAAGCTCTTTAAATCACCATCAGGCAAATCTCTTGGAAGTCTTCTGCCTTATGTCAAATAAAATAAGGCCATACCACGGCTCTGCCACTAATGTATTTTTAGTTGCTTCATGCAGAGCCATAATGTTTACTGCACAGTTACAGTGGAACTTTCCTAGCTTCCAACATAACTAGATGTATCTCCCCCCTGAGGGAAAATCCATCTCCCTAGCTAGGTTTCCATTATTCCTGTAAATGTGCTCCACAAGTTCTGCTCCAACTTGAAGGGGTGGATCTCTATTTCGCGTCCGCCCCGTTAAATGATGTTTAGCCTCGAGCTACAATTACTTGTTCGTTACAGAACTCTGACTGTCTTCTTCCTCTGCCTTTGCTCTAGCGGGATGGAATCGGTTTCAATTGTGTTGCTTTGGAAGGTGCCCGTAAATCATTGGCATCATCTGCTCGAGGCGTCGAGTGTATAAAGGAAGGATTTAACAGACGAATAATGATTGAATGCAAATGCATACTAGATTGTGGAGAGAGCTTAGTGTAGTGCTTATTTTGTTTCAGCCTCAACAATTGACAGGTAATGTCAAAAGTAAGCGCTTACTTTATCGATCCTGCTACAGGGGTTTTATGTACGTTTTGGAACACATAAACTGCAATTGTAATGAGCGATTCCTAGGCAAGTCTTTTCCTCAAATGCAACGCGAGTCGTAGATTTATTAAATTGTTTTGTATTGTGGTCTTTTCCGGAGGCTGAACTAATAGTAGCAGCACGTCGTCATACCGGAGGACTGGGATAAAATCCATGCATATCGACTATTCGTATGCAGCGGTGATTATCGAGGAAGTTAAGCAAAACTGTTATGATAGGTCAGTACTATTTCAGGGCAGAAAAAAGTTGATTTAAATTAGATTCAACTAAAACCACTTGGTCTGCAAGATATGAACGTTTTTATTTTAGAGCACTTTAAAAGCTTCTTTTTCTTCTTCTTGGCTTAACTTTTTGGCTCACTAATGGGGATTTGAACCCCGGTCCTGCCGTTTGAAGACCGGGTTTTCTGTCACTTCTGTATATTGTTAACAACATTTTATGATTTTTTTTTGTAAAAATCTACAAATATTCAACAAAATTAAGTAAACATTAGGCCTTGCCATGCTTAAAAAAGAATAACGAATGAATTATTGTAAATTTCGTTACAAATATCGTGTATCGAGCATTATGATGTAACTTGTATCGCACTCGGATGTAATTTTGATGGTGGTTTGTTAACTTTTTCCCACATAAGGCCTGATTATCACATACAAATTGTCAAGACAAGTTGTCAAAAACGGAAGATTCGAATTATGACAGCCGTTTGTGTTGTCTGGTGGAAAAATAAAACTTAACGAAAGGCAAACTTACAAGTACACTGCCAAGAATTTCTATTGTCTAACACAAACGGAGACTCGTATTTTGTCAAACTGTTTTCCGTCACCTATTCGAAACGGAAAGGCGCCAAGCTCACTCGATCCTGTGTGTTTCCAGTTCGTTTTCTTAAGCAGCTCTAACCAAAATGTGAGTATTTTAACTTCAGAACGGATATTCTCGAAGAAAAGGACGGGAAAGAAATATTGTGGGGCCTCTTGTTGCTCATTTGGTTTCATTTCTAATTAAATGTATTATTGGGCGCCAAAGTTTCAAAATATTTAAACAGTTGGTAAATGCCTCGGAGAAAGTTGGTGGAGCAATTGCTTTATTGAATTCTTTCCCGGTGACATTTTGGTAACTCTCCTCGGTAAGAAACCGTAGCGTAGCAGCCAACATTTCTTTTGGCGTAAGTCCTTTTGCCCTTACAGACGGAAACTTTGGCTCAATCTCATTAAGAATATTGAGAAAAAAAATTCCTTCGATAATCTAAAATTTTTCTCAAACCTTAAATCTACAATACAAAATATCTTCTCAACAAGAACAGTTGTTTACAACAGATCAAACAGTTTAGATTTAACGAAAAAAATTGCTTAACGAAGCTTGTCTGGCACAAGAAACGGTTTCATAATGCAAATTTTAAAACAAACACACAATAAAAACATTACAAAATGAAACATCAAATTACTTGGGAAATGTCAAAGTATCTGCTAGTCCCAACTTGTCTTTCACACGCTGTTTCTCAACCCATGGCAAATAATAGATGACTAACATAAATTGCCTTTTTATTTAACTTGAACGCAATCCCATTTACTCCTTCATCTATGCTCATGATTCATTAGAAAAGGGATTGCAAAAAAGCCGTTGTTTGATCAATAATTATCTTCACACTTAGTCAGCTTGGTGCTTACTTATATCTGACTTGAATTGCAGTGTTGTGTTTATTGCAGCTGACAGAAGACAATGCTACATTGTTGGAGTCGTAGACATTCGCTAGAAGTGCGAAGAGGAGCCCGTCGAATTCTTTTCCCTCTTAGACGAGCGTTCGGCCACACCTTGTATCGCCCTTTGAGAATAGCAAAGAGAGAGTGGTCGTCCATTTGGGAAGATTTTTTCCTTACTCCCCTTCCTTGAGAGCTCGCTAAGAAAATCGCTTTTCTTAAGTCGTTTCCATTCATTTAATCAAATCCGATGCCGATGGATGAGAAGTTCATCTTCACTGCCGGTAGTGTATAAACATTCTCGTACACAAAAAAAAAAATCCGGTTACCCTTTCGAATGGGTCATCACTGCCGGAAAGACGACGACGCAAACTACAAGGACCCTTAAAGAGGGAGCGAAGCGCACACCAAGACGCGTTCGTCTTCTGCTCGCGAAGGTCGGAGGAACGCATTCAAATGCCCGAAAAGAAAAAAAAAACCACCAAGCCAAGCAAGCCAAGAAGAAGTGGAGGGCAAACAGACCGCGCGACCGAAAAAGGGGGCCGAATAGAAAAAGGGCAAGTTCGCGAGATTTGGAACCGTAGGCGTGGTTTCTTCACGGAATGGTCGAACCCATCGAACCCCGTGTGTATCTGTGCGTTGGGATGTTTGTGAGTGAGGGAGCGTGAGAGAGTGAGAGAGCGCGAGGGGGAAGGTTTTTGTAGTTGCCGTTGTTGTTTACTCTAGCCCGAATTCTTAACCGTGTGCCCGCACGGTCGGTTTCGCTTCTGATCTGTTCGATGCGAGCGCTGTTCCCACAAGTATGTCATCGGTGTTGTATTTTTTTCCTTCTGATGGTGGAAGGAAAATGTCGGCAAGAATAGATCAAATATGGCGGAAGTCAAGGGAGGAAATCTAGCGAAGAATTGTTTGATTTCGTCTGCCGGGAGTGCACGCGGAAATGGAGAGATGCACGAGTACGGGAATATAGGGCCTGTCGGGAATAGAGTTGGAGTGCCTCTCGGAAGTGATTGATCGAAGAACTGTGTGGGAAGTTGAATGGAGAAAATAGAATGTTTGTACGGCTATCTCTTTATGACGTGGACAACTCGCACACAGCGGCTCTCGGAGGTCAATCATTAATGAATAAGCAAAAGGGTTTTTGTTGGTGTGTGTGTGTGTGGTCGCCGTCGTCCCCGGGGAAACAACGGTCATCGATCGATTGTACAAGATATATCAATTTGCAAATGAACGATCTAGAGTGGTAACTTCAATATTGATTTTGGGTGGGATTTTTGTTGAGAGACCTCCTGAAGGTTTTCGAATTGCATTGTAAGTTCTCCATTCAGGCGACAGACGTCAAGCAATATTATCTTGTCTGTATTACCGTATTAGAGACTGTACAAAAGGTTTCGTCGTCCAGGGTCCAGGGGCCTATAGTTGCTAGAGTTCCTTACCCTTTTTTTGTAAAGTACGAGGTTGTTTCATTTATTAGGACTGTATTCTCCGACTAGAGGCTCATATCCAGATCATCTCAACTAACAGAATACTATCCAGGAAATCCAGATCTAGTCATCTACTTTGATGTCTAGAGCGGCTATGGTACGGAGATAAATGGGCCCCTGGGAGAGACATACTGCGTCACACACATACACATTTTCCATCGCGTAGAGGATGAATGATGCAACCGTCTGCTAATAGTTCGTAATGCAAATAGTGTTGTGTGGCGTGTGTGTTTGGTTGCATGCTGGGAAGGTAGCATCCGTTTCCTCTCTCTCCATATGACACACATATATACACATACCTTTACCAGTGGTGAAGGTATCGGCTGAAGTAATCACTACTATCGCTACTACTCGATCTAAATGCACTTGCTGTCTGTGTGTACTGTCTCCATACACAACCACACCACATGTGCAAGCCGTTGCAAGTTGATGTCATCAGCGGTATCCGCTCTTGTCCTCCAGCTCATCAATCACCTCCGCCGCACAGTTGCGGAAAGATTGTCTGTAATACAACTATTAGAAAACATCCAGTCGTCTCTTGTGAAAATTGTGGTTTTCATTTTTTAATTGTGCTACTACGCTACTACTCGTACACGAGCACACACACACACACACACACACGTATCCGTTGCTTAGTGTATGCTTGATTAGGTGCAGTACGATCGCGGAAAGAACAGCCATGTATAAATAGACCACAACGCATATTATCGAACAGTACGGACCGGCTCCGGACTTTTGAGTGCCATGTGGCGAATGCAGTGGCAAATTGCACATTATTCGCCTCAACAAAAACTAACTTTTCGGACCTAATTTTAGCAAAGTTGCTGTGTTGCGCCTTCTGCGCTCTGGTGGGAAAGAGATGACTCACGACAAAGAAATTGATGTGGAGTTTTGATGGAGATATTTTTAACCAGAGAGAGATTACTGTGTGTTGTTGGAAAATAGTTGCCATAAATTTTCCAGTGAGTAAGCGTTTCAATTCCGCTTGATTTCTATTGGCTTTCAAGCGCTGTTCGATCGTTTGTATCTCAGATAAGACACAGGATGACGATATATCTTCGCTTCCCATAAAGCTCTAGTATCTTCAACAATGTCCACACCCATATACACATTAAAAAAAAGGTGAGTCGGTTACTCATTGTACCGCTCTGTGGCTGTTGTGCTGGTGGGCAACGTTATTGCGGAGTGCGCTTTCTAAACTAGAATTGCTCCACAATCAACTTACGATCCTTCGCTAGGTTCGAAGCAATTCGGAGTGAGCCGCCAGCGTGTGTGTGTGGCAAAGGGATGGATTGGCTTGAGGGAAGGGACGGTGTGACAATTTCATATTATTTTCCACTAGTCTAGAGTGCGCATTTGAGACTGTCGTCGTCGTCGTCGTCGTCTGGCTGGTTGGCGCCAAACCGTGAACCTGATTAGCCACCATCCCTTCCTACAGTCTCCCATTATCTCTCCCCAACTCTTGGTGCCAAGCACACATTGGCCTTCGGACGGGCAAGGTCTTTCGTCAGAGGAGGCCCGGAGTTGATTGGTGAACGCGCACGACTAGCTCTCCCCCCCCGGGTTGCTTGGCATTGCATCAATACACAAAGAAAATCGTACTCTATGCTTCTCCAAACCCATCAGGAAGTAAGGAGGAGGAACGTTCAGTGGAAGTACTGGAAAACCTTCATTCTCCACAAACTTGCTCATACTTGATCGCGAAAGGTTCTTGTGCTTTTGGAGGAAGCTTTTTTCCAAACCCCGTTTGCCTTAGCTGCTGTAATTGTTTCCTAGGGTGGGAAAACACTTGGATAATACTGCTTAAAGCTCTAATGCTTTATGGAGCCACTTTTGCAAACCACCAACAGCCATGATTGTGTGGCTGGCTCCCTAGGAAACGGTTCAAAACACATCCACCACGCACCCCACACCACGAGGAATGTTCGCGCGATCCGTGCGCATGCGCTGTACGCGAGGCGCGCGATGCATCTTCCTCTCGTGTGCTCTCTGTGGTGTGTACCGCGCCCGCCTTTGTTTTGTGTGCCTCCCAACCCCACCTTCAACCATTATTGTTGGAGGTGCTGGCCTAGCGAACGGTGGCAGTGTTGCCAGCTCGGTTGGAGAGGTGTTTTTTTGGGGAAGTTTTTCTATTTGTAAATAAAACTCCTCCTTTGTACACCCATCTGGTTGACGATCGGTTTCACCATACTGTTTGGAAAGTTTATTTCACAAGGAAATTGAGGTGGGTTTTTTTTGGTCAAGAAAAACTTGCACACGGGCAACCCTGTTCTTCCTGGGGGGGGATGCATGTGAACAGATCGATAATGCAGCTAACAATATGAACCTTCTCAAACAAACTTTATAACTCCCTGTGCAACTATCCAACAGGGGGAAGAAGTGTCGGATGGAGCTTCTCTCATTTCCATTAGTTTGTCTTCTCAAATTAGGTCACACAAAGATATACTGCTAATAGATTTCTGGCAGGGATAACCGAATGTTTGTTGTGAGAAATCCTGTCTTTCAAAGTTGCTTTTTCTACTTTATTAAATTTAACAGTAAAAATAAGCATGCTACTAATCGTAGTTACAAACCTTGGACGTCAAATAACAATACTCAGTTTGACCTTTAAGCTTCACTAAAACCATCACGAATAAACGACAGCCGTCTAGTGATTGTTTGAACCCCTCGTCTGTAATGTCTGCTGTGCCATTCTGGGCGTCAAGTTCCATCAATCAATTTTCATTGCTTGCTAGAATAATAGAGGACAAGTATAAACACAGCAAGAAGTCGCCTAAACTCGCTGTCCTTCACAGTTAATTTGCTAGTAGTGTTGTGTCCTTGCAGTTCAGTTTCGAACCTGTTCGGTGGAGCAGGGGATGTTTCAGCAATTGTTTCAGCGAGTAGAGGTTATACTATACTGCGGAGTTTAAAACTCACGAGTGTAGTGTTGGGTAGTGTCTCGCTGATAATAATATTTATAAAAAATCCAGCTTTTGGTGTCAGACTTTTAGCAGAGTATGAGCAACTTTAAGGTGGCACGACAGCAGTAACGCCAGTTAATATCAGCCAGAAGGCAGTAACGATTGACCGAGACTTCCTGAAGGTTGTGTCAAAGATTTGCTTATGTTTCAAAAACTGACAGTACTTGTTTTCACGGAAAATCTTATGAAGCATTCCCAATTAATCCATAATAATAATGTTATATTTTTTTTATTTATTTATAATTATTTATGACGATTCCATGCAGTACTGTTAACACCGCTTGTGACGACTATTTGTATTAACATATTGATAAGGCATTTCCTGCTTATTCTTTGCTTTATACCGGGCATACTCAGTTGTTATGACGGTTTTAGTTAAAATATATATTAATATATATTTTATATTAAAGGATATTAAATTGAAATAAATTCAAACTCAAGTAAACGAAAAGTTTTTTTAAGTTTTGAAAAGATCAAACACACACACAAAAAATAACGTATATGTTTAGGCTGTCAGATACAATCCGATTTACGTGAAAATTCGCTATAAGCTATTAGCACTCGGTCCCTGTCGATAGCGTATATCGGGGAATAGCTCTATCTCTAAATTATCTCCCAGAAAGACATGAAGACATGCCGCGTTCAACTCTAGCGCGAGCATAAAAAATGAGTTACCAAACAGATTTTAAAATCTGTCTAACATCTAGCTGAGAATCAGAGTCGGTACAAAGAATCATCGGTACATAGAGCTGTCGTCGCACGAACTGGGTGCGGAAGAATCGTCATTGCTAATATTACTGTTCAGAACTTATTCATTCAGTAGAAAGTATGGAACGAATCGAACGGTTCAGATTCAGTTTACCCATGCCTAGTCGGTACCTGTTTCATTTTGAATGTTTCATTATGAAAGAGAAGTTATATTGCAAGGGATACATCTGTACATTTTTACCCGATCTTTCCTTGGCTTCGCGGATGACATCGACATCATCGGACGGACATCTGCGGAGGTGTGCGAGGCGTACACCCGACTGAAACGCGAGGCCAATAGAATTGGATTGCTGCGGAACAATCCAAATCAATCCGGAGCAGAGTATCAGTTGACGGCGACGATCTTGAGGCGGTAGAGGAGTTCTGCTACCTTGGTACGAGCGTAACTTCGGACAACAACGTAAGCAGCGAAATCCGAAGGGCTCCAGAAACTCCTACAATCCAGAAAACTCCAACAAGTCACGAAATGCACGATACATCGCACACTGGTACGCCCGATAGTCCTCTGCGGGTACGAGTCCTGGACTATGCAGACGCAGGTCATCATTTGCACCACTCGCCACTCGCCATTTTCGAACGGCTTGTGCTTATATCCTGATGATAGTCAAAGCCAGGAGGATACGTTGGCTGGGGCACGTGATGAGGATGCCAAATGCATGCCCCACCAGGAAAGTGGTTGCTAGCGAGACCCGTTCGGCACGAGGCATAGAGAAGCACAGCGAGCTCGTTGGCTGGATCAAGTGGAGTCAAACCTGCCGAAGATCGGATGCAGCCGTGGATGGAGGACTGCAGCCCTAGACCGAGTTTCCTGTGAGATTTTTTACCTATTTGACCTTTTATCACGTAGTATGATAGTCAGTCCTCACCACGGGAGGACGGTCCTGATGGGATTTGAACCCCGGTTTTACTGTTTAAAGACCGGCGCCGCTGTTGTCTAAACCACCGGGCCCTTGAACATTTAACTGGATGTTAAAAAGTCATACAGCAACATTGACATTATAGTTGTGATGCTAATGGGCCCAGCCAAAATGACTATTCCGGTAATTCTAGTGTAAACCCTACAAGATGGCTCAAAATCGTGAACACTGTCTTTTGATGACTTAATAAAATTGTAATATTTCTACTGTTGATTATCGACCATGTCCGTTATAATTATTCCAATTATTCATAGTGATAAATGGTATCACTTCGGGCACTTTCAAGTATGTGGCTTGTATCTCGTGTGTCTTGCTACAAGAAACAGGCTCACATAAAAAAGTCAAAAAAGTAATGAAAACAAACACCTTTTTAATTGTTTCCCACCGGTGGAAAGTGTGAATACATTGGGCCGGGTCCGGGCATCAGTACACCAGCGATAAATAATGAACAAACATATGCACTCAATAAAATGGTTAACGTGTGAGATCGGTGTTTTGTGGACACATGTATTACCGTACCGCGCCCCATTTTTAGGACACTATAGCAGAAGACACTGTCTGTCGGTAAAACAGGGAAAGATACCCAGGACAGACAGACAGCAGCAGCGTGTAAAATTATCGTTGCGCACCATATGAGAATGAAGAGAGAGGGCTACCGGAACATTAATTATAGTTTACTTGGCAAACGCACTCACACCGCGTGAACTGTATGATGGGTTGGAGTGGTAAGGTAGGGAGGTAACAGGGGGAGTGGACGGGTGCTGCAACAACCGAACAGAGAACATTCACCATCGGTTTGTTTTTGCACCACTCGGTTAAAGTTAATATGCAAAATAGCGCGTGTAGAGTGGGCTAGAGATGGTAGGATTCTTCAGCCGGGGCAAGTTCTTGTTGTCGGTTGGTCTCACACATGAGCTTATTTGAATTCTTCTCTTCATTTCTACTGCTCGGCCGGTGTGTGTGCGGTGGGAATTGAAGCACTTTTGCACCGTATGACTTCCCGCTCCTCTGCAAGCGCGGGTACGAGCTATTTATGCTTCACGTTTTCGGTTCATTCGCAGTGGTGATGATCGTCCAACGGGGGACATATGCACAATATGCGTGTGAGAAGGGTAGTTATGCAGGGTTGTTTTTTCCCGCGTCTAAGTGTCGTATGCAATTGCACGGGCGTATCGGTGGTGTTCGATTTGAAGCATCTGAAAGGTGAAAGGACTTTTGAAGAGAGAAATAAAACCGCGTCCGAGTAATTGTTCGGTCCCTGGAAAGGTGACAGAAACCTACTATCAAACGGTAGCGGTGCCACACACTGCGAACACAAGTCAACCTCTTCCTATAGTACACAAACCTTGGTATGCAGCGAGTTTAGCTTTCATCTCTCGCGATTGTGACGAGCCGGGGGACACACGATTGCGTAAAACTAGGAGAGAGGAAATGCAGCACAACGCAGGTCAAGTACGATATTGAGTATTCTAAGGGGTTAGAAATAGCAGTCTGTTGTGGTTTCTGTACGCGTTGCCTTGCCCACTGCACGATTGCAATTGCAGGAGAATATTGCAAACATCAAAGTGCGCAAAATTTCCACACGCAACGGTTGGATTTAAAATGGTTCGAGACAGGAAGGCTTTGTGTAGTTTAGGGTGAACATAAAAATTTTATGCCAGATAAACCAGTTGGTTTATCTCTATTTTATGGACCTATAATGATTTGTTTGGTTTGGTGTGAAGAACCACTATTTGAAACCCAGAACTGTTGTTCAATACTCCGCAAGCTTAGCACGATGCCACGGAACTATCGCTCTCAGTAGAGAGGTTCGGTTTCGAGAAACTATTAAATCGATAACATCGGTCAGGTGTACAGGTGATGCTGAATTATTTACAATGATTGAGTCTATCGTGCTCTGTTAGAATATGTCAGCCCTTCATACGAGAGCATTCGGCTGGAATCGATGGTTAGTAGGCAATAATTTGAAAATTTCGATACAAATGTTAAAAATATCTAAGTTTGGAAGTAATGTTGGTGAGTTCGCTGATAAAATTGGCATGCCAATATTCTGATACCATACGAGGAGTGATCTTGTTTGATGGATAGCAGACCGAACATTTATTTTACGTTTCTTAACTGTGGGGCCTAACCGATGGTTAGGCGACAGGTTGTGCCGGTTACGGCAGAACTGGGATTCAAATCCCAGCCGGACCGTTCCCTTGTAGTGAGGATCGACTGTCCAACTACCAACTAGATGACCGGCGTGACATTCAAACTTTGTTTAACCAATAAGACCTTTGGATCAGAATTATTATCATTATGATATTACCTCATAAATGATCGTCTTACGCAATCTGAAGTTTGATATACACAGTTTCTGTAACACACACACACTGTACCCCCCTTCTATTTTTGTATTAAATATCTGAGGACGTAAGCAACTATTTTTGGACTCAATTATTCGTAGCACAGTTGGACGATGAGTAATTTAGTTAGATTCAGCACGCCTTAATCTCGTCATCATTATAATTTTAGTACCATTTTTAATCACAAAATTTTCATAATGATAATTCAGTGCTTTAAGTCCCCGTTCGCTTAATTTTAATTATCAACACTTCAAAAATATATTAACCCACTTCGGATAAAGCGAACTTCCCTGAAAATGACATATTGATTGCATTGGACGCTGGGGAGGGGCAAAACTGAATTCATTTCGACCAGAATCATGAATGTGATAGTGTTTTTCCGATAAACTCTGGGGGCGGCTGGCTGTAAACAACCTCTCTAGTTTGAAAGACGAGGCAGGCAGAAACCAAAAATCCACTGACCAAAAACATGAGCTTAACCGACCCGAACGAATGCGATTTCGATCCAATTTTCAGCCAAAACCAAACCAGACGATAATAAAGGGACACATAATGGTGTGCCCCGACAACGGACCCCTGTCTAGTGAGCGAGAGAGGAGGCCTGGCGAGACTCTGGAGACACTTTATTTCCCTATTCTACAAGCACAAAATGTGTGTGTGTGGCCTTGTCGTTATCCACTGAAGGGGGGAGAGGACTCCATGGTCTGGGAAAATGAAATTTTATCTCATCACTATGCAAATTTAATATATTGACCTGAATGTGCACAGCTGCAGTGATGTGACGTAGTGTGTGGTGTTAGCCGGTAGGCCCGACCAGTTCGCCGGCTAGAAGAGTGGATCTGTGTCCCTGTCATTTGCATACGTGTGCTTGGGGATGTGTGGGTGCTGATAGCATGTCTCGGGCTGGGGGAGGGCTCTGTGGGTGTTGTGTGTATTTGATGGACGCGACTAAACCACTCATCGCGTGTACTCTACGAAGGCTGCTGCTGCAATCATACCGTCTACTATCGGAGGATGATGACAATCTCCTTAGCAGAGCCAGTTGCAGCAGACGATAGCGACAACATGTGGTTTTTGGAGTTGGTTCTTCTAAGCACCCAGCATCAGAGATACTTGAGCGCGACTTAGCTTGTCCTAAGGAAGAGATTTATTGATGGCAAGAAATAGGGAGGCAGCGGCACATTCAGGAGTCCCGGGTGTTAATGTTCGCTCGTCTTGGTGATGGCCAAGACATTTGTCTTGTCTTATTCTTGAGTCGGTGGTGTAGAAAATAAATCCACCAGATGTGCCAAGGCTCTAAGGAAAATGCACCTCTATTAGGTGTGTTTCGTTTCACCCTCGGCCATGTATCCAACACACATTTCATGCTAACATTCACGCCTTGACCCCTTTCTTCAGATGGTGTTGTGGCGTTAGGGACAAAGCGTACTTTAGTGCGGAAATACATATGCGCAAGAGTGATGGGAAGGCAAGAATTTAGAAATTATGAACCTGACGTGAAGCAGGTGAAAATTCAATTAGAGACAACGTGCAAAACTGGTGGAAACCGCCGGCCACCTTTCTCCTAACCGAACCTGACCCCATCATCCTCTCTTACGTGCCAAGGGTAAGTCGAATAAAGGGCTGAACTGCTGGAAGGCGTTGATTGAAAATGAGTTCTGCGGCCAATCGACACGATGCGACAAAAAGGAGGGTAACCCTTACTACGAGAAGCACTTTTAAGACATATGCACATCCGGTTTTCTAAGAAGCTGAGGGGAGCAAAGGAGGATGGGTTGCCATTGCTGTCACTGCCGTCCTTGTATGTCTGGCGAATAGTCGGAGGGAGGTGGTACAGGAAGTGTAGAGTTTTGCATCATCGTTTGAAATATTGCACTTTGTCTTTTGCACTCACATGGTTCGGCAGCAGAATGAGTGTGTGAAGTTGTGTGAACTACACTAATTGAAGGTGTTTTGTGGCATTGAGATGTGTTAAATGTAGTCTGATAGTAGTTGGCCGTGTACAATATCGTGCAGCTCTTGTTTAACGATGCGTGCAAAATGGAAACAAAATGGCAAACACAAAACGGCTGCTTCCGGTTGGAATTCTTGCGTGTGTGAAAGCATTTTTATTGCGCTTTTATGTGAAGAGACGAGATATGGAGTTTTGTTTTACACACTTTTTGGTAACACTTCTTTCTTTTGAGACCTTGCTTTTCATGTAACATGATTGAAAAATGGCTATTGTTTGTGCGAGAGGGACAAGAGAAGGTTTGGGGCTCAGTTGAGAATCTTAACCGTAAGCCGTGGTGTAAAATGCCGCGTGCTTACCAGAAGCTCTATTCGGGAAGCTCAGTTTGTGCTGGCTATTTGTAATTATGAGCCTAACCAGTTGGAGATTGAACTCAAGGACATGATTCAACTCACGATCGTCTACTCTTTGATGATCTATTTCGATGACTAAAATTAACATTCTAATAAATAAGAACACAAATCAATACTCTAGCCTCCTTTACCTCATCATTCACGTAGTACCTCTTCAAACATTCAAGAGTGGTTTGTTTTATTGCCAAAGAAATCGTGTTTGCGGACACACTTCGTCGTCGTCGAGCGTCCTCCGGAATGGAACGAGCGAAGAGGGTCCGAAACGACAACGGTCTTTGAGTTTGATCGATACGCCGCGCTCGTTCCAGCAATTAGTGCTCTGATTGACAGAATCAGATTAATAAAGACACAGAGGGAGCGCGGGTACTGCAATGCAAAAAGCAATCACTCCATTGCGGAAGTCTACTACACGCTGGGGACGTGATTGGGGGTTTGTTAAAAAAAAAAACAAAAAACGGAAGAGTAGGAAAAATGTGGGGCAGTTTGTGTAATTACCAACAGTCGTTGGGGATCATGGAAATTCAAAAGTAAACTCGGAAATGTACTCAAATTCGATTGGCGGTGCTATAACTGGGAATCGAAGTTGCAATAGTTCTGCTTCTTTATTTCAACCGTATATTGAGTAAGCTTGTTTTTAGATAAGTTTGTTGTATGATTTGATTTTAAAATCTTCTCTTTTCTTTTCGTTGCAGGTAAGTTGGTTTCCTGAAAGATGTAAAACACGGTGATGTATTCGTTATTTGCTACAACTGATTGATTTCGCAAGACTGGATACCCAAACCGTTCAAATCTTATCTTATCTTATTAAATAAGAAAGCCGATCATGCTTCAACTTTCCTTAAAAAACATTCTTTATGTTGTAAACCTAAATGTTGAACTTAAAAGATACTGTGAAATAATACGGTGCAGTAGATGTTTTCCAAAATGAAGAAAAGCAACGCAAAACCCACCCAACACACCCATCATAAAACGATGTTTCCACCTTCACTATATTCGTTAGTGTATGTGTTGAACACAAGAGCATGTGTAGAGGGAGGGGGGGAGGTAAACTGTGGATGTGGTGGCCTTTCTTTCGCATTTGCCACATGCCCTTTTCCCCCTCCCTCACCCTGCACTAGCTGGGAACACTCTGTATGCAAGTCGAAACCCGAATCGTTAATCTCCTGCTCCACACACACACGCAGACACACAGCCCCGGAAAATTCCACCCCCCACCCAAACCCCGGGATCCGGACGAGACCGACGACGACGACGGTTACGACGAATTCCTGACCTATGGTAATTTTTCCTGTCAGTTTCATTGAGTTGGAAAACGGTTTTTCTTTCCCGTTCGTTCCCGTTTGCGCACTTGTGTCGTGCCTTTCAGGGTGGGGGGTAGTGGGTGGGTTTGTTGGTGGTAAAGATGCATCCGTCATATCGCCCACGAGAGGGTTTGATGGCAGACGGTTTGCAAAAGAAGGTGGATGAGGTTATGTGATCGTTTCGAGCTCTTCTCTCTCTCTCCCTCTTCAATGTTTTGTATGCTTGACACGGGATGGTGGTATGTATGTGTAGGCGGGGGTGGGCTGTGGTTCGGTATTTGCTGTGAGGTGAGTGTAGGAAGCTTTACTAGTCACACATGTGCGCTCCTCCGCCACTATTGCTTCGCTGTGGTGTGTGCAAACTGGCGAAATGCAACGGGTTTGTTGCTCCACCGGCAGACGGCGGACGACTTATTTCCGCCCTTGGATTGGAACATTATTTACGGTGGAGTTGCTTGCTCGTGTATGAAAATAGTGCACATGACTGTGTGCTGTACTGGATAGATAGCTATACATTTGGTCGTACATTAAATCAAGTCAAGTTTTGTGTTACATGTGTACCTGATTTGTGTTTGTTACGGGAATGAGAAGAAAAGCTCTGTAGGGGTTTTTCATTAAGAATGGAAATTTAAATTGTTGATGCTTTTAAAACCATGGTACAAGAATGACAAATCGATAAATAATGGCAACACATGATAGAACAACACCAGCATAGCAATAAGTTTATTTTAAAATTACATTACAGTTGAGACTAAGTTACAATCCTCAAAACGTTTGCTTCAAAATTACTATCCAAATGCAGGGTTTTTTGATCCATGCAATGGAATTGTACAATTATTCGGTGCGCAAATAAATAAAGGCCATTTATTCATAAGTTTATTTTTACTCGTGGCATTTTTATTTGTAGAAATTGGGTCAATGAAGTTTTGGCCATTATTATTAATTACTTTCTTCGACCTTTCGGGTAAATCGCGAATTCCTTTTTGGTGATACGTTTTTCGAAAATGATACGTTTTTCGACGCAATCCAGGTACCCAACCAATTCTGGATCTGTTAATAGGAGAAGAACTGCTGGTCAGCCGATCCATGTGTCATGGATCGAAACAGATGGAAATCGGATGGTGCCGGATACGGTAAAACCTCCCATTTGAGGGTATTAAGGTAGTTTTTCACAGGTTGTGCAACATGTGGCCGAGCATTATCATGCAGCAGAATAACTTTGTCGTGACGTGATGAGTATTTTGGTCTTTTTTCACGCAGTGCTCGACTTAAATTCATCAATTGTTTTTGGTAGTGTTCACCAGTTCGTAGTAGATGACGCCAAACTGGTCCCACCAAATACTCAGCATAACTTTCGAGCTATGGATGTTCGGCCGAGCTGATGATGTTGGGGTATGATCGGGGGTTCCCAACGATTTTTTTGCGCTTAGGATTGCTGAACAAAATCCACTGCTCATCTCCCGTCACGATTCTCTGCCGGAACCCTTTTCTGTTGTGCCGCTGGACCAGCAATTCACACAACTCGTGTGGTATCCATTTGCCCTCTTTCTGTATCATGCCTAACGCGTTCAGCCGTGATAATATAGCCTGATGAGTTACACCAAGCACGACTGCAAGCTCTTCTTGTGTTCGGCAGTGACCTGCCTCCAGTAAAGCCGTCAAGTCTTCGTTGGCGAACGTTTTGGACCTTCCACGGCGAAATCACCGCTTCCAAATGTGTCGAAACCAATCCCGACACCTTGTTTCGCTTGGAGCAGCATCACCGTAAACACTCGAAAGCTTTCGATGCACTTCGGCTGCCGTTTTCTTCGCTCGAAACAAAAACAGCAACACCTTCCGCATACGGCGCTTATCAGGCTCGTCAAAATCGAGCCACAGTTTATAGTGGCCCCATCGATTTCAAAACGGCTGTTATTAATTTGCGCATCTAATACTTATCACCCGTTGTTGGCCTATGCAATCATATAAGGAAATCTAGCATTCACTTAGGAGAAATTTGCCTCATTATTATAGAAATTTGCAATAAGCTCTTTTTAAAATAAGCAATAATTAGAACAAACTTTCACGATTAATTTAAATTTAATAAAATTAAACCCGTGCAAATAGCGATACGGTGTGGTGCTGTAAAAACAACTACTGGATGACTTTTTTTTTAATCGGCTTAACCGGAGAGAACCAAATGCTCGACAGAAGCTTACAGCGGATTGCAAAGTTCCACAGTCGAATTTCAAATTCACCCTAGGTAAAGGTACGATTACAAATTTTCACAACTAGAAGCATGCAATACTTCACTAGCGAGAAGAAATATCTCACGGAGTGTTTCTCAAGCTTCATTATATGGATCGGAACCGTGCATGTCCTATGTACAATATCCATGCTTTTAATCTTGTTTTTGGGGTGGTCCGGTGGCCGAGGCGATGCTGATTTACTACACATCATACATCACAATCCTGTCTGGATCTTCTGTGCCCATACGCAGGACTAACTGTCCAGCTACGGCTATAATCAAATTAAGGAAATCAGTAATGGCAAACCAAGGATCTTTCCAGGTTGATTGTACAGTCTAGGTGGACACATTTATAGAAGCTAGTTCCATACTTCCTTAAAGTTGCACGTACGTAGTTGATCATATCGTCGGATGCTTATGCCCTAAAAACTTCGTACATCGTTCAGTCTGTTTCCTTTCTTATCGGAATATAATGTTCTCTGCTACACTGGGCTAACATTGAACAGAAAAAATCAAACACAACTAGCGAATTTAGTTCGGTAAAAAATTGATGTTAAACTCCAGCATGTTCGCTCCTATTTGCTGCTTTATTTCTTCCATTCGATTTCCCTATGCGCCCATCCGGACATGGGATGGTTGCAGTCGTCGTCTTTGCAAACGAGACCGGCCCGGAGAATCTTCTCCCATTTGTGGTGTGCATGTGCATTGCCCCTTAACACACATACACACATGCACGCACGGGGATCAGTGTTGAGAATTGCTTTTTATCGTACATTCCACCGGCCGAAGGATAACGACAAAACCAGTTCCCTTGCGAAGATGCGACTGTGATGCCCAAGCGCGATGGCCAGACGGTGATGATGATGCGGTCATTGTGCGTATTCCCGTACCGTACATGCTCGTTCTCTCTCGTCCCAGACAGCTTCAGACTTTCGTATATGCCCAGAACCTTCCAAAAATAAAAAAAACGAACGATAGAGAGATAGAGAGACCGGAGCAAATGCTGAAGTCTCACACTGGTCTTTTGCCTTTGTCCACCTTTGTGATGCATGCATGATGCAGCGAGCGCAGCAGCAGCCAGCCCGGGTTGCATTCCAACGTGGGCCGATGCTCACTTCCGGCGCAAAGAGTACAAAGTGTCGGGACCCTTTCCACGACAGTCTCTCTCACATTTACTCTTTGGTACATTTCTGAAGGGATTCATGAGTTTTCGCACACACACACACACTGACCTGTGGCCGATCAGGGCCGCAGATTTATGCAAAACCGGATCAGACGGCGAGCCGAATAAAAGCCATGAGAGAGCAAAACCCTTAAACATCTAAAATCCTGCTAAAAAAGGCACACAATTGGATTTCTAAACCTCTTGCTTTAAAAGGGATGAGAAAAAAGGGTGGTGGATTTTAACAAGTTTGCTTTTTCTGCTGATCGAAGAGTGGATCGTACGTGAAATACCAAAACGGGCGCACGCATCTTGCAGGGAACGTTGATGCAATAGTTTCTGTTGATCTTGTGAAAAAGAGGATATTTTCTCGAATATGCTTCGACAGCATTTGAAAATGAAAATCAATAGCAGCCGATGGTGTAGAGTAGAAATGGGAAAAATCAATACAAAGCAACTAGTGATGAATGGTTGGAATAAAAAAAAAGTGTTAAGTGTTTAAAGTATTTTGTTCAATGGGCTGCTAATTTTATTTTAGTGTTTCGCTTCTGTTTATTTCCTCAATTTTTTATTCCTTAATTTGTTTCATCAATTTTACTATCATTACGTTGGTTATTAAATTTATTTTTATATTTTAGTATTACAGTGATTATTCAATAATGATCCAGCAATTTTTCTACATTTGATAAAGATGCACAATTATCGCTAGAAACAATTGTTAATTTTCTCAATTTAAAATTGACTTCTTCTCAACCCTTACTGTTAGTCGAGTAAATGAAAAGAAAGTTCCAATATCATCCCTGCTGCTTCCCTCCCTTTGTTTATCGACGTGCTCACAAAAATGCTTCGCTTTTAGAATCAACAACGAATCGTTCAGCCGACCGTACGGAAGCGGCTGCGTGTTTGTACACATTCTGCGTTGGTCCATTGAGAATTTTCAATCAACCCCTTCTTTCACTGCACACACACACTGTATCAATTTTACGGTGGATGACTGGGTGACTTGCAAAACACTAAACGGTTGCTCTTGCATCTTTTTGCCCGTTTTCCATGTTCTCCCCAGTCCCGTTGTCTAACACACACATACAGTCATAAGTCACAGCAAGCGCTCAGTGTGTGGGAAATGCATTCTTCTGCAAGTGCATAACAGTCAAAATAAACACCCGGTATCGTTGGGGTGTTTGTGTTTGGGGATAATAATGGAGAAAACGAGCGGAAAAGACACCAGCAGCAGCAGGGTAGCAAAACTTCCGAGTCAACAGTTCATGCATCCATCCGTTCAAGCCTCCCGAATTGGATGCATCAGTGCAAAATTGCGCGGTGGCACACATGGTAAAAGGTGTTGTGGTGTCCGGAGACCGGACGAGAAGCAGACGAACAGAAGTTGTGCGTTTGGTGCTTCGATTATTTGGCAAACACAGTGGGGGGGGAATGTGCGTGAGACTTGTGGGGAAGGCGGCCTTCTGGAGCCTTTTTTACTTCCAGGTCGCAAATTTGAAACGATTGATCCCCTTTTGAATATATGATGCGTGTCATCTTTTTCTGTGTTGTTTGATACGCCGGGCATGTTCGGTGTTGTTATTGTGCTACTATTGGTTCGTCATTTAATGAGAATTATGCGTATTATTGCACATCACCCTCAGGAGGAGGCCTCTTTGGTTGGTATCCGCTTGCTTAGGAATTGTGACAGGACAGCAAATGGGGGGTCGCAATGTTGGTGGCACTCCACACTTATAGTTCGTTCTCGATCCAGCTGCAATTGCTGTGAATGTACACAGGACCAACCGATGGGAGAATCTATGCCGAGGACTAATTGGATTGAAAAAAGATATTGAACTTAGGCAATTCTTTGAGGGTGGGGTATGTACCGTCCACGTACTATGAAGGGATTGAACTTTTCGGACTGGACCGGTGTGGTGCCGTCTACAGCCGAAGAAGAAGAAATCGACCTACCAGAGAAGTAGTCAATAAAATGTCAAATGAAGGAAGGAGGAGAAGGAGAGCATGGTCTTGTGATGGGGTTTGCTGCAGCGGGATCGGGACCAATCGGGATACTCTGACAGGAAAATGACATTTGAATGGTCCGATTCAATCTGCGATATGAATCGGTTTTACATTCAACTCTGCAACGAAGACCTTACCTTTACTACGGAAGGATTGTGGAAATGTAATGGATTTGTTTTCATAATTTTTTTCACGGATTCTTCAACATCGTTTTACTAATGTGTAGTTCAATAAAGGTTAGCACAAGCTAAGCTGTTGCATTTTGTAACATTAAATTAATATTAAAAAGGTCGAATTATTTTTTAAAAATTCTATTAGCAATTAAAAGCATAGCTGGAAGATTCGAACCCAGACCGGACCGTGTGGATGAACGGTGCAATACCGATTGTACTATTCGATGGACCCACTGAGATCAAATTGAATGCTCAATAAAAGTCAGTCAGTATATGTTGTGTATCTACAGATAGAGCAACTGCCAATTTGACTAGAATACTTCTTTCGATTCGATACAAAATTCTACCGAGGCATTTTAAAATTTTTAATTGTTTCCTTTTAAAAACTTGTGACGCTTTTAAAAATACATAAATTTAAAAAAATATATATAGCAAAGCAACATCTACCAATGCATCACACTTACACAACACCACTTCTTCATTTATATTTAAATATAAATGGGGCAGGTGTAACGGCGGTAGCTGTTTTGGTGGAAGGAAAAATCGCGGAAAAACGCGATACCATTTCACCAATATAAACCCTCTTGCACAGCGCGTGGGTCGGTGGTTTGCATGGCTAATATTATTCCCATTGCAACGATACAACCCTTTCTCTGCTAGTCGTGTTGGTGTGTGAGGGGGGTGGAAAACCAGGGAGTAATGAGCATGAGCTTGTATGAGTGTCTAGATAGGAGCTGGTAGTTGTATCCCGTTGCGTAGTAATATTATGGTTCACGACGACGCTGGGTGGCGCATACACACAGTGGTAGTGACCCACGAAGTCGAGCAAAGGTCGATGACACGACCATTCATCCGTGTTCAGTTCACTGCAAAGCAAAGCACGGCCGAAAGAAGCAGCAGCAGCAGCACAGCGAGCGCAAATTGTCAGACACTGGATGTCGAGTTTGCCATTCGGCTGGGGGTGGTTGATTGTCAGGCGGAAAGGTGCCAAGGGGGGAAGATGGAGGAGGGGGAAGGAGGTGACAATGCGGAACCAAACGACGCGTTCGCGAGACACACGGGTTACACGGCAGCAAGAACGAACGAACGCAAGGAAAAGATCCATGATGGTTGGTGGTGGCGGCCCCCCAAAGGCAGCAGCAACTTTGCAAGAAAGAAAATGTGAGCGAGAAAAAGAGAAGAGATTTTACACACAAAAACCGTACAGGAAAGCAAAAAAAAAAAACGTTAGGAATATTCGAACCGAATTTGGAGCGAAGAAATGGAATTTTCATAGAGAGTGAGTATTGGAAGCTTCAAAAGTTGGCTACAAACACATTTGCAGAAAGACAAAGCGGCGGCGCGCCTGGTAATTGGAAGGAAAATGGGTGCTAGATAGAGTTTTGATGGTGAACTTTTCACAGCATATGGTGTGTGAGAGTATGTCGGAAAGGAAATCGTCCACCTCAAAGTTGGCCATCGCGTGGCGCAAGGAAAACGGATTTCCAACGCTGCTCTCCCCAGTGTCTGGTATCCTCCAATCTCCCATTTTGTTGCGCCCCAATTACCATCGTAGACCAGTGAATCGATGACAAGTGAGGATATTCCGAAACCGAATCCCTTGCATGGTACGTTCGGGACGGAGTAGCACGACACGGACTGCTTTTGGTTATTTGATCAGTAGTCTATGTAACATGGACAGTTGTTTCCCAAAGCAGAATGAAAGAAAAATAAAAATTTACTTTAAAAGTTGTTTGAAATTTCGTATTGTTTGTCTAGGCAAATTTTATGAAAATGTGGCTGACTTTTAGAAATCAATAGGAGCAGAAGAATCGACCAGATTTGGCGTCTGGACGTTTGGGGACTCATTACGATTCTGGACAACATCAAATGTTGAGCTTTTAGACGACATTGGGCAATTTTGAAAAATCTTGAAAAATCTTGAGCGGTTTGGACGACTCGTGGGTAGTTCTATTCGTTGACTTAGACGATTCAGCCATTCTGGACAGCTCTAAATAATTTATTATGGAGGTATTTTACGACTTTTGTTTGTTAGGAAAAAAATTATCCGCAATTTCCTGCTGACTGTGGCAATATTTGGTACATAAATCCCTTAATTAATTATTTTATCAATTCACATTTTGTTTGTTAATCAATAATTTAATTATTTCGCGTACAAGTGGTGCTTAAATTTATTCAAAATTTTCACTTCTCTTTCTCTAGCTAGAAAAAAAAGTTTTTACACTTCTTCTCAAATATGCTGTGCCATTAATGTTCATAGCAATCAGCCAAACAATTTCCGGTTCATCCAGAAAGAAACAAAAAAAATTGGAAAACTTTTCCCATGTGTCTGTGTTTTTTTTTGTTTCATTTCCTTCGTTTCAATTGAACAACACACGACCGAGACTACACGACGGCTCCGCCAATTAGCGCATTTTGGAACAACGACACGAAAAATTAATAAATCCTAGCGTCAAAAGTGTCTCCCCTGGTTATATGTATTTATTCCTGGCGTTGGTGAAGAAGCGTTGTTGGTGGATGTTGTCGTTAGTATTTGCAGAAAGGCATAAAAAGGGAAGATAACTGTATAAAAAAAAAAACAAAACAAATGCGATGGGTAGTTTTCCGGAGCAATTTTCATACGAACGGGTGGACGCTTTCCGTAGCTTTTCCGTAGTGAATCCGAAACGGTCGAAACCGTAGTCTGCACGGTACATATGATATCGGACGCTTCTCGCTGGAAAAGGGGAAACGGGATAAAAATGAAGGAAAAATAGCTCGTTCGAGATGATATATGCATGCAGCACACAGGGCGCTGGAAACAGCCGGCAGAGGATGCTTTGGTACCGGCGGGGAGGGTAAAAGTCTCCGATGAGGAGAGCAGGGGGGAGCAGCAGGGAAACACAAACTGTGCACCGCCGGGCGCGAATGGACAGTATGAGAAATGGCAAAATGCTAAATAAATTTATTTGCTTAAGCCCCACAATCTTCCGAGACAGAGAGAGCTCGCTGTGTGTGCGCGTCCGCCGACCACCAACGATCCGTGTGTTTATGTTTTGGAAGCGATTTGTTTTTGTGTGTTTTTATTTAGCATTTTATCAAGAGCACGAAAATGAGTCACATAACGTAAACGGCTATATTTACGGCTGTGGATTTAAAGAGCAGACTATATTATTTTGACAGTTCTCAACGTCAGGCAGGCTCAAAATGAATCGAGCAGTTCAGCGTCCAGATATAAGCTTTAAAGCATTGTACAAAATGTCTAATCGGCATAATCTCGGCAAAAAAGGTTCCCCAATATCCACATGCTCCTTTACCCAATATCTCTGACAAACGATTAAAGAAAACCAACTGCAGTTCCTCACAGCTGGTGTTTCAGACGTGTTTCACACTTGTTATGAGCATATGAATCAGATCGGAGGCAAGCGATGATTTAGCATGTCCCTTAAATACATTCTCTTAACACAGCCAGATCACACCGTCCTCCACCTCGCTCTCGCTATCTCTCTGTTAAGGGTTTTTGAGGTTAGAATGCTGCGCCCCAACAAGATCGGCGCCCCTCGTGTGGTACGATCGCGAGCAGCGCTCTTAAACGACATCACTACGCTTCGGTGTGTGTTGTGCCTGATAAAGGGAAGGTCGTACGTAAGTAGAAAGGAGGCATAAAACGCGGCGAAGAGACTTGATAGAACCGTTTTGCCTTTTGCACGATCCAAAAATTGCGCTATGCATTTCGGGGCGAGAACACAGAATGCAATTTGCTTTGGGTGTATGTGTGCGTGAGCTACGCTTGCATACATGCCCGGGGGCTCAGAGTGAGAGAGAGAGAGAGAAGGTATGTTGTAGCCATTATCAGGGTAAAATGGGGGGCACTGTCCCCGATCTTTCCCTTTTTGCCAAAACCCTTCGTTTCAAGGTCTGGGGGTGTTTGTGTGTGCAACATGAGCAAACAAAAAAAAAAACCTCCCCACAACAAACACTAGCAAAAAAAGCCACCCGATGACATCCGTTTGTTTTTGTTGCGTTCTGCCACACATTCTCTAACGCGCGCGTCTCGTCGGCTGGTTCTGCTCTCGATTTGACGCCCCTTCCATCTTTTCCCTCGACTACCCTTCAAAGCCAAAGGTTCCTGGTTTTGAACCACCCGCCCCAGACACACTGTAACCTCGTCCAACATGTACGCGTAGCAGACACATACAGCGAACCGGTGCAGACTATCCAGACGTGCGCGCCCGTCCGTTCGTCATTCCCTTTGGCCTTTGTTCTGCGCGTGTCCTATCAACCAACGCAGAGCAAGAGAGCGTTGTTTCCGAACCCTCTGTGTGTGAACGGGTGGACCGTGGGGGGGGGGGGGAAGGCCACGCGCGCCATGCGCGTGGAGTACGAGCGAGAAGCGAACGAGAACTGAACCCCGTTCTCTGCTAAAGCCAAACCAAAACCAGCCAGTCAGCCAGCCAGCCAGCAAGAGAGGTCAACAAACTTTGCGAAATATAAATACATAATAAAAACGGTGCATCGAAAAGGGAATGGTGGTGCACTGTGACGCGGTGGAGCAGCGCATCGTCGTCCAGTTCATCCTTCGCCATTACCTTGCTTCGGTCTCCAGAGTTCGCGTCCTCGCGGGCGGTGTGTTCTTGCCCCGCCAATACTGGAGGCGACCCCCAGAACGCAGAGAAGCGTTTGGAAAGCGACGCATAAAATCGCAAAAGTGTGTGGTGCATTTTGGGGTCGTGTTACGTGGTCGAAATGATGGGATTCTTTGCTTAGCTTTTTTCTATTCGTTATGATTTTCGGAGGTTTGTTTGGAGGGAGGTTATGCTTGTAAATGCCTGCTGCTTTTGATATGGTCTCGAACGATCGTCGTCTCGTCAGAAGCTTTCTCTATCGCTCACGCCGCACTCCCGCTCGTCCAGCACACATGGCCCATGTTCCGGCTAGGCAACATGCTTTTGTGACGTCGTTTTACAAACGCTTCCTGATGGCGAAATGGTTTGGGGGTGGTGCGTTATGGATCGCGTAGTCAATGTTCAATATCCGGGGAAATTTACTCATCCGAGTCATGATATGTGTGTGTGTGTGTGTGATGGTTCGTTATTTTTGTAAGCTTTACATGCTCTCCCTCTCGCTCTGCTTGTGTTGTAAAAGAAGTAATTCTTCTTTGTGTGTAGTATAATATCCCGATTACACGCTCAAGGCAAGACTTCCGGGGAAGGTTCAGATTTGTGTGCAGTTACATTGATCCTTTTGTAGTAAAAGATGATTCTATTAAGCTTATTATTCGATCGTCATGTAAACAGGGATACAAAATACAAATGAATGCTCATGTTGCTGCGTTGGTATTAAGGGCAAGAATTTATTATGTTATGGTAGTGTCATGGAAGGGTAATTATTGGAATTGCTGAACGAAATAGTGGTAATTTAACTTTTCTGTGCATATTAATATCAGTTTCGAAGACTTCGAATGGCGTTTAAACAGTATAAGAGTTGTTCATTCCACGAAAGCTTAAGATGAGACTTAAACCGCGAAATTTAAACACGCGCTAGTGCACTTCTCTACGAGACCCCCGCGCAAAGGACGTCTTCTTCTTTTTGGCTTAACGACCTCTATAAGGTTATGCCGACCATCGAACGGATTACTTAACTTGCTAGTACCACGTATTCAAATTGTCAGTCCTCACTACGGAGGGATGGGATTTGAACCCCGATCTTGCCGTTTGAAGACCGGCGCTGTTGTCGCATAGACTAACGGACCGCCTCTCGCAAAGGACGTACAAACGTTGAATAAAAAGCTGAAGGCTAGCAAAAGAGAAACAATTTTGGGAAGGCTAATTTTACGAGGCAAATTTATGCTTAAAAACGAATAATTGAAATGTCAAACTCTATACCCTTTTATAGCTTTTGAACCGCTGTCTGTGTCCTTTGAATCGTCTAAAGATGAGCAATGAGTCCGTCATGTGACGGATATGGTCTTTTCCAAGTTTTAATTCGTGATAAATAATGGATTCGTTGCTTTTTCACCTAATTAAATTTGATTTATACCCAAGATAGGATAGCACTGCAATAACTTTTTATAATATCTATACTGATGAAGCATTAAAAGCTTCTTTTGCTCAAACGAAAAGAGAAGAAAAAACTCAAGAAAACCGATACATCCATTGCAAAAGACAATTCGCAAGAGCTGTTGGATGTTGAAGCGAATCATTTACGGATTCATGGTGCATATTCACGCCCAACGTTTTTGCCAGGTTGTAATTGTAATTAATACCGAACACTGCGAGCGTTTTATTGCACGAATAGTTGTGTACGTGTGCCCCAACGCACACGGCCTCTGCACCGACTGTGCTGCATCTGCAGGGACCAGTGTATAGCACCAATCAGTCCTAGATCACGAACCCTGAGGCTAATGAGGATCGTTCAACATGAAAAGGCTTTCAAGTGCGATTGACGGTTTTATTTTTTTTGTGTTTGCAGATGGTGCAGAATCGGAAATCCAACACGTTTCGTTCGTGTTCGGTATGGAGATCCTCTATAGTAAGGGAAATGTGAAGGGCACCAGCGTACGATCGTTTTATAGTACGAAGGGACGAGTGCCCTTACCGCATGCAACTGACATTCAACTAGAGAAATCCATTTGTTTCGCTAGCTTTAACAGTCACAGAGCCCGGGGTAGATAATAGTTCACACCGCAACAAAGGTAGAGGAAGAAGGAGCAGCCTGTACGATCCGTAATTCTACTGTGGCGCCGCTGGTGTACGATTGGGAGGGGTGAGATAATAAAAGAAATAAGGAAAAGTAACATCAACGATCGGAAAGACATGAAAATACGCCATAGAATGTGCAATTGGAGTTGCTGGTAGGAAAGGTCGACCAACGACTTCCTCGAACATTTAGTAGCGGGAGTGAAGGTCTATCACACTGCACAGTAACGGAAGAAGAAACTAAACTGGAAAGAAAACAGCACATGACCAGTGATGGCAAAAAATGGCAGATGTGCTTTAAAGGAATGTCACATCATGTGGTGTAGGAATGAAGGGTGAAATAGAGAAAGAACCCACAGAACACAACATTCAAACGTGAAGGTGGCCCCAAGTCACGACTCTCATTTTGCCTGCGATCGTGACAATCATTTATATTGTACGCGGAGAGAATATGGTGTCGTTCCTTTACGTGTTTTGAAGAATGCACTTTTACAATCGTGAAGCTATCTTCGCTGGGGACTCCGGGGGAGAAAAAACTCTCGATCGCGCTACAACAACATGGCTAGTTGGCACGAGTGATGCATCACCTGCGAAACGAACTTTCAGACGCAAGCGGGAGACAATGGAGTCGGTTTCAATTTTAGCTTCAAGAATGCAATTGTGCTTTCACTTCCCCCAAACGTGTACGCGCTGTCACGTACGATTCATTAGCCCATCGGAAGTAATATACCGGACACAAACCGAGCGCGCGTCATAAATTAAACCTCCAACCCATGAATCCTCATGGGGCTGGTTAGCAATAACAAGCGCTAGAGCTTTGCTCCAGAACCTGAAGCTTTCGCTAGGAATCGTTCGGATAGCCAGAGTAACATAAATAACGCCACGCTTCTTCCTCGCCTTTTATATCCCGTTGGGTCCAGGACGGACTTACACGTCGCACGAAAAGGTGTACCAGTTTGCTGCTTTTTCTAGCCTCTTTACCAGAACTCCTTCGTCCCCTTCCCCCATCCGGTAGAACACTGACTCACTGGGTCTAATTCAAAATAATTGCCTTTTAATTTCGTTTTGTACCAACCGACCAGCACCAGAGCATCATGTTGTGTCACAGTTGGCTGATGTTTGCCCACTCTGCCAATAATACCACAAACAAGTAGAGTCGGTGTGTGGTGTCTTGTGGTCATCACCACGTTACGTGTGGGACATGTGTCTTTACTACCATGATACGCCATTAATGTGGCCGTAGATGGTTGCACGTCGGATCACCCTTATCAGTTCGCGTTTGAGGTATAACACGCATTTTAATTTCGTAGTTAAATTCTACGCCATTTTTCGCTTTTTTCGCGCATAAGAAACTGTCAAATATGAAATTCAAACAGCAATATATGTACGTTTTGGGCTAAACGGAGCTATTTTAATAGATTGAAAACTTTTTTTGAAAGGTCAGTCACACACGCTAGAATGTTTGACTTAAAGCTTCTGATAAATTTGACGATAACTTCAATCAGTCTAATGCTTTATTCGGATGTAGCTATTTAGGTTAGTAAGATTTTTATAAAATGCATGCCTAGTTACAGCCATCCAACGTCATAACTTACAAAGTCATCTTGGTTTAACAACCTCCTAGGGCCATGTAGGCCATTTAATGACTTGCTAGACTTGCTGATGGCTTGCTAGACTTACGTAGATGGGCTAGACCACGTAGCTGGGATTTTATCGCCTCCGGACCGCCCCCAAAATCCAAGTCATGGCAGACCCCAATATTCCAAAATTCCTGTATAACGCGGATTTTCTTTCGTTGTACTGAAGGTGTTTTGCCAGACATACGAGACTTAATCCTGCGATAAAATTCATTTTCTTAGCCGCAAATCCTCCCATAGTGCAGTAACCATGTAATGTAGTGTCTTCCAACCGTTTTCCTTGACTGAGAGTATTTGTGTGATGAAGCAGTAGTATTTACTGCATCTCAGCACCCAGATTTTGCCGGGTCTCAGGTCTCATCGATGCTTTTTCCCGTACGAGCTCTCGCTCTCCCGAGCACTCTCGTCAAAAAGAGCGAAAGGATTCCGGCAACAACCCCCCCCCCCCCCCCCCGCTTCATCAAAATGTTGCCAGTCAGCACCAGCACCAAAACATCCAACACAAGGATAACGTGCGTGCTGCATGGGGTTACAGCTAGCATCAGCTTCGCCGTTTTGCACGCCGTTGGTGCAAAAGTAACGTTATATCCCCGTTCGCCGCCCCCGGGGCCGTTAATAGTGTGTGTTGGTCATGCTCATGCGCAGCTCTCACCGCGTAAAGTAGGGCAGTAGTCGTTTTTTTCCTATCAGCATCTCTGCAAGCGAGGAAGCACTTGAACGGCAGGGAGAAAAGGGAAGATTCTCTTATCCTTCCCCACCTGCCTACCCACCCCTTTTAACTTCTGTGCTTTCCGTGGAACCCTACAAAGTAAGATCGTGTTTCCTTCGATTCGAAGTCCTGGATCTTCCTCCAGGTGGAAGGAACTTCACAGAAAGATGGTCTTTGAAGCTGAATGAGGACGTTGATGGTCGCGCTGAAGGTAAAGGTTTAGTAACGGTCATCAAGTCGATGAAACGACGTTTTGGTGAACACATTCTCTCCGTTTTTATTAGTGCTGCTGCTCTCTCTCTCTCTCTCTCTCTCTCTCTCTCTCTCTCTCTCTCTCTCTCTCTCTCTCTCTCTCTCTCGCCTTGGAAATACACTTTGTTACTACTGTGTACGTTATAGAGCAGCTTCTACGTCCTTCGTTCTAGTTCTGCTCGAAATTTTCCAAATTTTCCCACAGTTACACAGATGTAAACAGTCACACATACAGACATACTGCGAAGAGAAGAAGAGGAGATTTTCATTTGCATTTCTAGATGCTGATTATTGTGATAAAGTTTTCGGAGTGTATTCACTTCCGTTTGGTTGTTCTCTCTACAGATGAACTCCCTGGTTCTCTTGCTCTCTTTCGCTTCCTTTGTTGATAAGCTAAAATTGCATAACGTAATGATGGTAAAATGAGACAGGCACACGATGAAACAGTTATTTTAAAATTATTTTCCGTACAATTTATAAGTGTGAAGGTGCTGCATACAATGTTGATCGACCAAAATGAAATAAACGTTTCTAGAATTGAAAAACAAATCTAAGAACTTAGTAAAAGGATTTTAAAGTAAATGAACGAATAGAAACAACTCAGAACGACTTATTGTTTATTAATTAAATTACCAAACAGGAAGGAATGGAAAATATACAACACAAATATAATGCGAGAGAAAAGAAAACAGAAAGACACAGGCGATAGTTCCGTCAGAAGCAAGAAGGTTTCGTCACGTGATCCCTGGCATCATTTGTGGTACTTGGGGACAAAATTATGGTGGTGAAAATGAATGATTATACGTTTTTTTTAGCACGAAAGGAACTAACCTTCTATTTTCACGTGAACAATGTTTTATTTCTGTACAAGCTTTTCCTCTCTTCGCTCTCTGTAAAATTAAATAGAAAAGAGTCTTGTGTTTCCTTTTTTTTTTTAAATCTCGAAGCAAATGTAATTTGAGTTTCGCTGTTCTTCGCTACTATTCATCCACTACCGTCCCCCAACTCGCTAGTACTCTCAATCGCTTTAATTGAAGCAAGTGCACAAACATAAATATTGATTTTAGTTGGTTTTTTGTTCTCTTCGTTTCGCTGTTGTTCCTTGAAAATATACGACAAGGACAAAGTCAAACTGTTGACTTCAGCAAATTTAATCTTCGCTAATGACGTAGCAAACTACTACCGCTGCTGCTTCTACCACTTCCGACTACGATAATGGGAACGACGACGACCAAGAGGACGTTCGGTTGCATATGAAAACAACTGTTTTATCGTTGCTCATCTCTCTTGGGTCTTCTTAAGGGGTGGCATCCGAGGTTTTGGATGGAAGGGACACCAGCAGCAGTTAGCAGTAGTAGAATATATATGGCGCTTGCTGCCACCAAGTCTCGTGACCAATTGCAATCGATTTTTTCGTTTCATTTTCTTGCGAACTTTAAAAAAAAACCCTCGCCTGCCCTCGGGTGGTGTGGATTCTTCGTGGAGGTCATGTGATGTTTTCTTTTTGGCACAACTGAGTGGACGTTTTCCCTATGAAGCTGGAGTGTGCATCTATATATCCTTATGTGTTATTACATTTCGAAGATTTGGAAGTTTCACGGTATTTTTATCATTTGGAAGAAAATCTTCCAAATGATAAAAATATAAGTAATAGCGGAGAAAAACAAGGAAAATGAAAACTTGCCTCTTCTCTACACCCATCACTGAATTGCTGCTGGTTTTTTTTTTCTGTTTTTGTTTCTTTGTCTGTTTGTTGAGCCTATTCTTACGTCAACACTAAGAAGCAATGTTTGTAGATTCCTTTCTTTTTCTCGTTTTGTATTTCTTACGTCTCTTCTAAATTTGTCCCTTAAAAACCATGCTCTTTTTCTTCTTCTTCGTCCCCCTTTTCTCTTTGTTTCCTTTATCTCTTTCCCTCTTCGCCCAGGACACACACACGGTTATCGGATCTGTGAGTGCTCACGTGCTTTTCATGAGTTTTCCCACGGAGAGTCGCATTCGCTACACACACGCATGGAAATTTATTTTCCACGTTTTTTTTTCCTTTAATTGCTTTCCTTCTCTTTCTTTTTTGTTGTTTCTTCCTCTCTCGCACACTCACTCTCTTGGTGGTGTACTGATGGGGTGCTCTCCCAGGGTGCATTTTTTCGCTTGACGTGCCTGTGTGCCGTTGTCCTCTTTTGTGCGCACGTGTGTGTGTGTATGGAGCGAACTAAGAACATATCTTCTCGTGTCCGCCCAGTGTTTGGGAGTATTTGGAGTTTTTCGCTCAGAATATATGCTCCCCACAAAACATGCACATTGAAGGCGCATGATGGGAGCGAATATCCCCGCCCCGCCGCCGTCGCCACCCTTTGGGAAAACCCCCTCACACAACTGCCGTGGATGACATGGGGGTTGGGAGGGGTTGGGCGGGGGTGGGGGTATCCCAGAAGTATGTGTGGTGTTGATGCTCACCAAATCAACGGAAAGGACAACTCCTTTGGCGGAACGGGTCCCAATCTCGTGGAGTCAGTTTCTCTTCCGTGGTTGGCCCGAACGGAACGGTGCGCGTGGCTGCTACTCCCGAAACTATCGGTGCGTTTGGTTATCGTTGGTCTATTCGGTTTTCGGGATTTCTTCACCTTCGACGTGGAAAATATCGCGTTTTTTTCCTTTGTGTTCGTCTGGAGCTCGTTTTGCCAAGCGCTGATTTAGTGGAGGTCTTCGCTCGCCTACACAAAAGAGTCCTGGTCATAGTTTTCCTGTTCAATCCTTTTTTTTTTTTGCTGGATGTAAACCTAATTATTCGAGCGTCAATCCTCGGCTTATGAGCTCGCCAATATTCCAAGTTCAGATGGAATTATTTGGAGTAACAACTGATGGAATTTTAGTGCCACGAAAGGAGAGAGCGGGGCTATTGGGAAAATCCCTTTTTTCCGATGCGAGCAGCTAGTGGTGGTAGTAGGACATCGGCACAGTGCGCAGTCGCATCGTGAACGTCATCATCATCATTGTCCCCAGCCGAACACTACTGGTGGAGTTGCAGCATACACAAGCGTACACAGATATATGTACACGGGCAGAGGATCCACACAAACACAAGGATAAGGTGCTGCGGAGATTGCGGTGAACGAGCGATCCTGCTGATCACCTCAACGAAGAGAGAGATTCTCATTTGATAGAAAGTTTCCCATCGAAAGACTTAGTTTTTTTTAGGAAAGGTTAGGAAATTTGAATTTTGTGTGAGATTTGATGATCGTTGCAAAGTTTTGGACCAATTTATGGCTTTGGTCTTTGTTTTACTTATGTTTGTTCGCAGACGATTCGATAACAAAGAAACCAGCCGGAGAGAGATGTGTATGGCCCTTGGTTGACAGAGAGCGAGAGAGCAATAGTTCAGCTCTGGAAAACTCATGCTGGGCAGTGGAAGATCAAGGATCCTTTTATCCTTGCTGCCTGCTTGCGAGACAACTCTCAACGAGAGAGAGAGAGAGAGAGAGAACATTGAACTAAACGAGAGTGGACGATACTGAGCCCTGTTCTCTGGGGATGATTGATAGCTCGGGAAAAAGGATTCCAAAAAGGAAGTGACTGGTGTTCCCAGGATTGCTTCCCAGTTCCTCTCCTTAACTTTTTATCCAAACCCAAAGGTAACATCAAGCAACGGATGGAAGTGAGGACTGAGGACTAAGAAAATAGTGATAATATTCTAGGCAGTTGGAGCTACTGATATTCTATTTCTACTTGCCATCGTCACATCGTTTAAGTCTGATGTTAAGAACTTTTCCCAGTCCGGGATTTGTTTGGATTGTTGATCCAGAAGTTGCATTGAGTAATATGCACACGTAAGTGTTTTGTAGTGTGATTTTCTACAGTAATAAGTGCCTCTACCCGACCAAATTTGGATAAAACAGTGTTGAATGAAGGATCCAACACAGTGGGAATTTCATTCTCCACCAGAGCGCACAGCCAAGAGCGAATTCGCATGTAAAGTTCATTCACGTACCTGTGTTGTGTGCCTGCTTTGCTCATTCGCAAACGGTGCGGAAGGGATCGCAGTTCTTTGTTCTGAAAACAACATACATAAACCCAAAAGTCCACATACACACGATTTGTGGGAACTCCAAAAACAACGCGAGCGAGAGAGAGAGAGAAATATTTTCCGAGCCTTCCGAGAAGAAAATGGAGTTCCGGAAAATCCAGCCCCAAAAATCTCAACTTTCTCTCACAAGTCCTTTGGAGCAGGATTCGATTATTGTGCAGGATCAGTTCCACCAAGGAACGAACGGTTCCAGCCTTCTTGTCAAGTCATCCACCCTCTAACTCTCCTCAAAAGCGCTCCATCGTGTGGTGAGCATGTGCAGAGTTCAAGACACACAGAGCAGAAAAGCCCTCTCTCACTAATACTGGAGTATTTTGTATTTGCTTCTTTTGCACGAGTTGCAAAATTTTGACAGTTCTTGCGACTGGAATCGCTGCTGTGGTGTCGGGTCTACTGCTGCCATTAAGTTCTAATTGTGAACTAATTCTACGCAAAAAAAAGACAAGAATTCCTAAGCTCTTAGTCCACTTTTTAATATTATTGTCGGAATAAGTGGATTGTTGTTGTTTAATGGTAAATTTGATGAGTCCTCGCCTTCTTTGTAAGGAACATTGGTGCGCAATATTGATGTGTGAGTGTAGAGGTCATGTCAATTCTTCCTTTCTACCAACTATCCTCTCCCGTAGCCCGTGCAACAAAATGAGATTGAAGAGCCCTCCTGTCAACGCGCATTTTTTTTTTGACATGCCATGGGAAGGAAAACAATAAATCATCGTTGGTGGAAAAATTGGGGCGACTCCCCGTTTTTATTATCGTTCGTGTGCGGGTTGTGGATTCGTCCCCAAAGGCCAGGGTGCCAGGAAGCACTACAAATCAGCTGGTTGAGTTTTTGGAGCTAGCTAGGTATAAAGTGATTAGTGGAAGTTGAAGTGTAACTGTCCATTTGTTTGCTCTAATACGCTACATTCTAACTTCCATAGCAAACCTCACCGTGTTAACGTGTTCTTTATTTCATTTTTTCTTCGACAGAATTCTTCAAACGAATCATCTTCACTTCATGCGGGAAGGATCAACCCTTCTTCGGGACGGAGGACGTCTCTACTGTTTGGTTGCAAGGCAACAGTCCCACCATACCAATATTATCCAATATCGGGACAAACACGGACCAGGGATCCTGTGGAAGGATTAGGAAAAAAAGGAAGGAAGCAGAAAAAATTCACACCACTATTGGTTGGAAAATTACGAGAAAGGAGGGCTGTGTTGTGGATCAACGGAAACGCGTACTTGCACGGGTAGCAGAGGCATAAGACAAGGACCGCAACCCTTCCTTCGTTCCGCTGGTAGAAAGATATGCAAAACACTCCCTTCTTACTGTACCGCGCCCGTAAGAATCCGCCAACGGAAGACCGCTTTCGGCCAAGCGGTGGGTCGTGGTTAGTGTTTAGTTGTGATCCGTAGGTCGCGGCGGTAAGAACAGCTAATTCCTTAAAAATTTGAATCCTGAACTTCGGCCAACGACGTTGGAAGGTTTGTCTGAAATGATTTTCCCTGTTGGTATTTGTGTGCATTTCGACATCGGCATATCATTTTCCCCGTCTGTGGAAACCCGTAGATCCGAACTTGTGCTGCTTCTGTACACTGGACACAAGAACGGATATATGGGATTCTGTCGACGGTGGGCCATTCAACGAGAGAGCAAGAGCAAGAGAATCGTGTCTACGGTCGGTAGTGCTTTGAACGGGCGTGTGTGATGGTAGTGTGCAACGAATTTGCGGTGTGAGGCTCAGTCAGGCCAGGAAGAAATTGGTAGAGAGAAGCTGACGAAGTCATCCTTGAGGAACTCATCCAGAAGATCACGAGGAAGAATTGAGGAAGAGAAATCAATCTAAATATTCCCATCTAAGTGAAGAATTATGACTTACTAACTCATTAAGACGACTAAGTCTATAGCTGAAGTTCTTGGACACAAAAACTTCACTCGTCGAAAAGAGGGCGAACGAAGAGAGCAAGTGATGAACCTCCTCCATGTGTTTGTGAATGTGGTTTTGTGTGATAGCCAAAGAGCGTGAGCGAGAGTATCCTTTTTGTACTTGCTGTGGGGAGCATCATCATCATCATCATCATCATTATCCCTAGAAGAGAAAGCAAGCTCCCAGAAGCGAAATATCCCCCCCCAAAAAAGGGCGCATCAATATATATCCCGAACAACGACGTTTGGAGTGCTCCAAAAGAGAGCAGAGAGCGCGAGCATGTGTTCTGCTGCATCCTTTGCCCTATCATCCCCACGATAGGATCCTGATGTGTGTGTGTGTGTGCGTGTCTGTGTGTGTGTAGATGATGTGGCTACGCTACTCTATTTGTGTATGTATGTGTGTAGTATATTTTGGACCCTGCCCGGAGCTTTCGGGCTCCTAAGCAGCAATAGTACAGAGTTAGAGGTAGTAATGGCAGCAGACGAGCAGGAACAACACAACGAACACGGCGAACAGCAGAACGTGTGCGCGAGGAATTCTCTTCCGGAATGCAGTTTATAGTCTGCCTGGATTCTCTTCTCTGAGGTTCTCGTGATGATCGGGACACATCACTAGCGCCCCAGACACAAAGGAAATGAGGCAAAGTTCGGTGGCAAATTCGTACCGAATAACGACATGTGGTGGTGTGTAGTGTTGTATGTTGGCGCGCCCCGTCTATTGGCCTCTACTAACTAGTTAACCAAGTTCCCTTTCTTCGATCGTACAAGCGGTGATGATCGTATGTGTTGTGTGTTGTGGACGTGTTTTTGCCGTGTGTCGTGTGTGTATATCTTCAAGACAGTGTGGTACATGGTGTAGCTCCTTACAATCCTTTCTCTCCGTTTCCCCTTTTCTTCTTCTTCTCTGCGTTTCCCCCGCTCTTTCTGTGTATCTTCTTCTATCGCCCACAGGCCAAAACCAAAAGCATCCAAACCAAAGTTCCTCTTCCAGAATATCCAATTTCTCACTATTGGTTCGTTTATTCAACATTGGCGATGTGTGTTTAGTTTGTAATGAAACAATAAAAAAAGAAGTAAGAAATACAACTCACAAAAGCTCTGTTTACACACAATCTATGGGGGAACACTCCAGCACACCCAGGATGGAGGATGAAGTTACAATAGTAACAAAGAGTGAGATCGACATCTCCATCCTCCGGTGTAGTTGGTGTGCAAATGGATGATTTTGTGGGTTGCATGAAAAGAAAATTACAAAAAAATAACAAAATGAAGAAAAAGCTGAGAGAGAAAAAAAATTTCGAGAAAGAGAAACAAAATTTAACGAAACAAAAATTTACAATAAAAAATGCACAAAAATGAAAAACACAACAACAGTAAAAACTAAAAATCACAAGAGAAAAACACAACAACAAAATGCAAAAATCACAAAATCTGGTTGTTAAAATAAAATTTCGCAAACCAATTGGCAGTTTTCTTATTCATTTTTATTACTCGTAGTACGTATTTCCCATTCGAACATAGTGGTACAACAGTGGTTGTGGTGTGGGGGCTTTTAAAAATGGGTTTTTCTTTTACAATTTTTGCTGTAGCATTTCTTTTTAAGGTTGGTAAAACATTCGATGGATTGTCTGGTGGTGGTGGTGGATGACAAAATTAACAAACTTCAAACTAATTCCAAATCGATGGAGCACATGCATTAAAAAGCAGCAGCAGCAGCAGCAGTAGCATCAGCACCACATCATAGCCAGTCCAAGCAGTTTGTTCTTTGTTTGAGCTCTGCTGCTGACCCAACGTGTTTCAACGAGAGAAGAAGAGATGAGATAAAATCGATCGAAACGTTGTAAGTTATGTGACTCCTGCTGCTGCTGCTATTGCTGCGAAGCCATCTTCACGAGAGGACACAAAACGTTGGCACACACAGGTTGCGGAAGGTCCTGGGCACTTGGGAGAGTTGTAGTAGACTTATATATCTTTAGAATAATTTTTGTTGTTGTATAGTTTAGTTTTTCAGTAATTTGTTATAGTAATTTTGTAGGTAAATAGACAATTTTTCGTTTTTTTTTGTGCTTAGTATTTGTTAGAGAGAAAATATAGAATTAATTTAAATTTATTATTTTTCACTTGTTTTTAAAGTAAATTGTATTTCCCTTTTACACTCTTAATATTGTTTTATAGAAAAGTTTGTTATTTTGTTTTCTTCTATCCATTATGTTTTTGACAATAGATGACATAGATTTCTTTTATTTATTGAAGTATTACAGCTCAATACATTTTTTCGCTGTGGATTTAGTTTAGCTAAATTGTTATTTAATTTTTAGAAGATTATTTTTTTCATTTTATGATTACAAATCATCTAGACCTTTATGAAAAAACTTGTGTTTTAAATGTCTAATATTATACTTGCTCCATTGCGAATGTCTCGATTGGACCAACACCATTCCTGTTTCGATTATGGATTATATACTAAACCCATCAATTAAGACAAGACTAGGCATATCGAAAAAGTCCTTAAGTCCATTAGAAACGATAATTCTTATAATAGTAAAAATTCTCATAATACTCATTTGAAGACAGCGGCGCCGGTCTTCAAATGGCAGGACCGGGGTTCAAATCCCATCCGGACCTTCCCCCCGTAGTGAGGACTGACTATCCAACTACGTGGCATCGGCAACTCTAGTAAGGTCATTGAGCCACGAAGAAAAAGATGGTTTTGATTCAACCTAAATCAATTCCAGTATTCCAAGCAGGATTACTGTTGTTCTGTTCTTAATTTAAGGTCTAGAATTTAATTTTTATAGGATGCAACCTATTACTTCTTTGACTCTACAACTCCGGAGAGGTCTTGGCATGCTTCGTACGGGGAAGTGATCTGAACGGGATTTGAAATCCGTTCCTATTGTGTGAATACCTCGACGACCGGAACCGCCCCAACTGGATGAAGCCGTCCGTAGTGAGGTTTGGCTAAAGAACTACGTGGTATCGGCAAGTCTAGTAAGCCATCGCCGACGTGACCTAGAAGGTCGTAGGCTAAGAAGAAGACGAATTACTTTTTTTCCTAGATATCATAAGAAATAAGACATAATTTCTTGTTGATTGGGATATTAAAGATGGCCTTAACAACACAATGCTGGCACCGCAGAAACCGTTTAATTCTGAAGTGTTTTTTTTTTTGTAATTCTTCTACATATAACTACATTATGAGAAGAATGGTTGAAAGAGAGGTTCCTTTCGTTTTATTTTTACGCTACAGCAGAACAAACAGAAAAGGTAGAGAGCTGCGTGTGGTTGGATCGATCAAAATGTCACCGTTTGATGATTTGATATTTTCTGTTTTGCCTATCACAAAACAAGGTTAATATAAAATACGTGCAGAAACGGGTAAGTACCACCTTCATTGAATCACATGAAATGGCAGTTAAATAACGGAAGCATGAATTTATTTTTTAAACATCATCCTTAAAGTGAATATTTATTTTAACTTAAGTAAAAAGCTAATAGTTTCGTCGTTTATAGCGCACCTATGGTAATCTATATAACAGTGTCCTTTAGATAATTGATCTGATGATTGTTGTTATCGCAAACCATCCATTGTTTTAAACATGTGGACGCTTGTTTTATACGCTTAGATTTAAATAAAAGCACCATGTTTCTCTGTTGTTCTTAGTTTAGCATTTAATTATGGCTCCATCGGAACAGTGTACTTCTTTTGTTACGGGAAAAGCTTAAGGGGGAAGGCATTGATTACTATTAATGTTTGTTGCTTGCATGCGCACATCGAACCTCCTACCAGGATGACGATGATGGTGATGGTTGGTGAGCACGAACCAACTGTATGTTTTGCATGACAATTTGGGTCAAACCACTGATCGATGCTTAGAGGGTCATGTAGTGGAAAATTGATTATTATAAAGGCACAGCTAACCCAGCCAAGTCCGTAACACGCAATGCTTTTAAATATTCCAAGAATGTGTTATTGTTTAGTTTTTTTTTTTTATGGATCCAAGTAATAAGCAATAAGTTAAAATTTTCTATTCTTTCTTTGTTATTATCACTATTTAATCGCTTCCGTATTAACACATTTATTTAAATCAACTCCACTCTAGACTTGAAGTGTGTACTACACCCAATAAACCCAGTTTAATTTAAAACCTAAAGCCCAAAATTTAATCTGTCAGTTTGGACAGTTCGCGGCGTTGCCCGAAAACTGATCGCCGCGCGGGCGAACACTGATCGCCGTCCAGTGTTAACGTAAACACTATTCCCGTGTTGAGGTAGTTGGTTGTATAGTACCGTGGTGTTTAATACTCGACTATACAATCTGCTAACTTACCACGTGGGTAGTGGAGTCGACGTGTGTGGTTGTGAGTGCGACGGGACACACACTCACACGCACAAGGATCAACAATCAACCGTTGTCTACTAAGTGCTGATGCTCCGCCACTAACATGCCTTAGTACCTTCGATTCAGTTCTGTTCTACTAACCTACTTACATCCTGCGTCCTATGAAGCTATTATTTCTGTTTCCTTTGCCTTTTTGAAGATCGATCACGGGAGCAAGCTCCTGCATGTTTTCTGGTTCGCTTTAAGATTGTTTTAAACTGCGCTTTTTGTTGAGTGCTTCAGTGTTTGATCTTCATTCTTCTCTTATCCCTTTTTCCCACAAGAAAATCTCTTAAGTCTTAGTTTTTAAACTCCAAATCCACAAAAAAAAAATGCAGCTAGGAAGCAAGCAACACCCATGCGCGCGTTCGGTCGGGCGAACTAGAAGCCTAGGTTTAGTTTTGTTTTAGAGTAGACCACTTTTATTGTTTCGTTTTTTTGTATCTGCTGATTCCCTGAGACCCTAACTTGTGACTATCGTTGCAAAGTTTCACAAGTTTTGATCTCCGGTATTAGCGGTTGAGATGCAACGGTATTTTCGTTCGGTGAAAGTGTGTGTGTGTGTTCTCTTGGGTTGGGTGAAAGTGTGCACCAGTGTGTAAATGTGCGGCCATCATCCTTGTTTTAATCCACCCTGTCCGGGTCCCTCGGAAACTATCACTGCTGTGTCTGGTGAAAGGTACTGTGTTGGTGATTGTGAATGAGAAGACAGCACAAAGCTCTTCTGTGTACCGTCGATCTCTGGATGTATGTCCAGGATACGATCTGCGGTTCGGTTGCGCTGTGTAGCCTCAGCCGTCCCTTCTCCGGCTGATAGATGCATCCGGTGAGATAGAGGACACAAACATGGCGCACTGATTTCCGAATGAAAACCACCACCAACGGGTAAGACAAAACAGGGCAATTGGCTTGTGTTGGAGAACATGTTCGGTTTGATGCTGTATGCTGGATGCTCGTTACGAAACATGTTTTCCACCATCCACGGCGTCTCCTCCTTTTTCAACGCCCTCAATTCTCCCTGACAATCGAACAATCAATGAATCGATCAGATCTCCGCCGACACAGCGCAGAAGGCTTGCTTGTACTCCTTTCCCTATTTTACGTCTCGTAATTGATTGGAATAATATTTATTTTATAACTTGTATTTGTTCGAATTTATTTATCAATGAATTATTTCAGTACTAAGTCGTCATATTCTTACAACGTTATCTTATAATTTTAGTCAGTTTATGACCAAATCCTTGTATGTACAATGCTTAATATATTGTGGCATCATAATGACCAATGTAGAAGAACAGAATTCACTCTCTCTGTTGGGTGGGTGGTCCACGATCACCAGGTATAACTGTGTGTTCGATCTTTTTAGAACAGAACTAAGAACAAATGTCTGTTTTATGACCCAAAATGAAGAAGAAGCACACACTCTATCTTACATGAAATAAAACAGACAGGCAAGCAAGTTGACCTCCTGAGGTCTTTGGAGTTAGTGTCTGGAAAATGGCAGCTCTCTGTCTCACATATGCAGCAATGTTGTGCTTTGCAGGTTAATTTCAAACCAAGTCCAAACTAACATCCAAAAACGAAACAACAAAATGCTGTGAACCACACGGCGGCGGCAGAATAGAAGCAGTGGCAAGACAAATCTCTTTGTTTTTTTGCCCCCGAAAACACGTGGACGAGATCGGATGAGTTGAGGTATGGTGCAGTGTGCAGAGAATGGAGAGGTAAAGCCGGTTTCTGCTGCCCGGCGGCGGGTTCTCCGGAGATGGTGGGTTGACCCGGCTGTGGATGCTTGGCACCGTGAAGTGCATTGCGGTGCAATTGCAACGGCATCGTTGATGCATGCCATGCTGTCGGCAAGATTTACAGGGGTTTCACAGCTAACTTACTAAGTCGGAGTCGATTTTATGCATAACTTACGGTTAAGGTGATTTCATTTCATTTATTGGTCACGATAGGGGCTCATGGGCTGTGATTTTTCTGCACTCCTGGGGTCCTGAAGCGTGCTGAGCTGTGGAGTTTGTGGAGAGAGGCATACATTCTACGGACTTCAAACATTAATCTGATTAAAGGAATTTTAAACGCCTTCAAGAAGTTAAGGGCCTTAAGGGCTTTGCATACGGGATTCTAGCTTCAAAGAAGTATCCCAAACTATTATTTTTACCAACGGTCTGTCTGTATATTGTCCATAATGGAGCGGAATTGTCGAAGCAATATTTTTATTTATTTATTTACAATTGAGTTTAACGGTCCAGTGCCTTATTGTCAAGAAGCAATATTATTGTTGTTTTATTTTTTTCAAATCAAACTTCAGAATATAAGCCGGCGTCGCGGAAAAAAAATATTAATTTTTCCATCTCCTCGATATTGTTGGAGAGCACAACCTCTAGGTTGCTTACTTAGCTCGTATTTCTTTCTCTATTGGGAGTATCCACAACATTCCGTTAGAAGGTGCTATACTGTGACCTCTAGGCCACAGAATTGACATATTAGTGCTGATTCGCTTTTCAGTTGATGAGTGTGGGTCAAACGTGTATGACCAATTCTTAGCCTAGACAACACTCTTTGATCGTTGTGGTTTGAAGGATCAACCCAGGGTGCTACTGTCAGCTTGATTGTTTTTAGATGGCTCAACGGTGATGCATTCCATGTGTTTTGCCTAGTCTGTTGTACCATCTGTTTAAACCACGGCACCACGGAACCACGGCACGTTCTCTGTGTCGCGGCTACCTTCGTTTGCAAGACGCTCTGCTTCTTCATTAGCAGCTATACCAATGTGTGCTGGTATCCAGCAAAGAAAGATTTTACTGTCTTTCTGAGCAGTGGCTTCTTCTGTTGCTATTGCGATAGCGATAGCTTCTGCTGAGAATATGGAAGTATTGTCAGAAATCCGTGCAAATCTTGTGAAAAATGTTGTACTTGTTGGTTACCAGTATTTGGAATTGTTGTAGCAATTTCATGTTTACTGACTCCTATTTTCAACATATTCTCAAGAATCCTGTCTACTGTTGGTTTATCATAATATCAAGGTCTACTTGTGGTATTCATGAGTCTAGTGATGTTCGGTATATTGAGTCCTGCGAGAGGTTTAAATATACTTTTCGCTTTTTATAACTGTGGTTCCTTTAATAGTTCTTTCTCTAGGAGTCTACCAATGGGGTTGAAGCAATATTATTGGATGAAAATCATGTTATTATTCTGAGGATACGAGAACGCTATATCCCGCTGCATCTTCATGGCGTAACGATCTTTTAAAATCACGCCGAACATCTAATTGGCTTACTAGACCCCCTGATACTCCGTTAAAGGATAGGTCCTCGTAGTTGGTACTTAGTCCAAGGGACTACAAAGGAAGAAAGTATGTGTCTCTGTATTTACCGCTTGATTCTTTCTGATCACATAACATCGGACATGAGTAGATCAACTATGTCTGCAATCTCAGAATACGTCTTCTTAAGATCATCATCCGTATAAAAGGGAACAGATCATGGTGGTATTATAAAATAAAACAAAAATTAAATTAAAAATCAATTATCCATCAATCAATACAAACCCCGCAATCGAGAAACCCTTTAATTTCTCAACTTCTCTTCACCTTACGCCGTTTTTTTTTTTTTGCTCTGCACGATGCAGCCACACACTTTTCAAGATGCACCCGAATGCATTGCAGTGCAGGCGTGCTAAAAATAATGAAGTTGCAGGAGAATGTGCATACGACGACACAACCACACCACGTTCATTCCACTTCTGCACTCTTGTGGCCTTGTCTTGAGTGAGTACCGTCGTTGAGTTTGAAAATTTTGCCTGTACGAAAACGAAAGTGCGTGTTTGTATGCGTGCATTCCGCGTACCAAGCACACAGTTTCGCACATTTTGAATGTCAGCACAAAGTGACCCCAAATCTGCCGAGCATCATCAACCCAAGGGGGAAAGGTATGGAGAAGAAGAACCGTGAGAGTTTGGTGTGTTTCGCCCGAGTGTGAGGTCAAAGGCATTTGAATTTACCTCTTGAATTTAGAACCGTTGCAAAAGCCGGCTTGCGGGTCCGGTTGTTTGTGTGACCTTGGTGCTACAGTGGCCCCCGGTCAAGGGATTTTTCGCCTAGATTAGAATCGTACTGCTGTTGCTGCTGCTGCTGCTGCTTGCTGCAACGGTTTTTATCGCGCCTAACCTTGACGATCCTTTCGCCAACAGGGGCAGATGCGTCCGGGAGGCCATCAACCCGCATCGAAATCATTTATTCACCCCTTGCTTTGTGCGCCCAAAGAAGCGGCCAGGATTTGTCTAATCGCAGACAATTTTTCGAGACAATTGTGCATTTATGCGGTTCGGTTGTCGGGGATCGTTCACCAAAAGATGAGTGCACTTACTGCAGTATTGAACGGCGGACGGATACAATAGGGGAACACAAGGATATTCACACGACAACACAATGCTCATTCTGCTGCGTGAAGCTGTGTCCGGTTTCATCGCCGATCTGATGCTACTGTCCCGAAGACAAACCCCAAAATAAGAAGCAAAGGTTTCTAAGTCCCGCCAAGTAGGGCAGACAGAATCGGGCAATGGTGGTGCATCGCTCGGTGATGGTGGTGGTACATCGAGTGCAATTGTGTCCGGTTTTGAACGGACAAGCACACGGACGAAAAAAAGGCAGCATAAACTGGTTATGATAAATAGGACAGAAGCGCGCAAGCAATACAAAAGGAAAACTGCTTCAAATTCTGCTTCTCCAGCCAACCCACGGAGTGAGAGAGAACGATTGCAAAAACTGAAGTGCACCGGATGTAAGTAATGACGTTTTTTTTTTGGTGTTTTGTAAGTGGCGAAATGTCCGATCCTGAGATCATCTTATAAAAATGCACAAAACCAAACAGCCGAACCCTAATTCCTAATCCCGTCGAGAGTCGCTGGTTGCTGGTTAGATCCCTTTTTTTATCAGGTCTCGCAGGATGTCCCGCAGAAGGACTTTATTGTTGTACTTACTGTCGTACCGGTTTTTGCATCCTTCCCCTAGGTGGTCTTCTGCGGGGTTTGTGTGCGAATATTTGCATCTTCGACGGGATGAATGTGCAACAATGTGAAGTCTCGCTAATCCCTGGCCGCTAGACGCAAACCGCTATTCCTTGATGCGTTTAGGAATATTTAGAGGGTATACGCTTAGAAATAGAATATTAGAAGGCAAAGGTATTGGAGGGATCGAAAAAAGGTTCAAAAACAATTATTATTACACGCGGGACACTGATTGTTTGGTACTATTTTCATTATTTTCTGAGCTGATCAGAATTCTTTTTGGAATCAGGTTTTTTACGGTGATTTATTGAAATTTTAAGAAATGTGCTACACTCGCTGAAGATTCGTTATTCGCTCTACACGACACTATACGGTACGACGAAGTGCTAAGATCGCTCTCCTAGCTTCATAGTTTGTTTGGCATATGCTCTAAACATTACAGCTCAAGAACAAGCCTTTATAAAACAGCAGGACTTGTGGAGAAGCAGAATGAATCACGAGTTTGCTGAATTGTTTAATGGTTCAATTCAAAGTTTCCTGACGGTAGTCAAATTCGGAAGGATACGATAATTGGGACGTGATGAGGCAGGCTCATGCCCCCCACCAGGAGGGTGCTTATCAGCGATTCATTCGGTACGAGGGCGTAGAAGAGCTGACTCGTTGGCTGGAATAAGTGGAGTCAAGCTTGCCGGTGGTCGGATGCAGTTCTGGATTGAGTTTCCTGGAAATGGATTGGCGACTTGGCCATGTTATCGCGACGTTCTCGAGGCTGAGTAGGCCAAGAAAAAAAAGGAAAGCCCACCATACAGGAAAGAATGACTATCGAGCTACGCATAAAACAGTCAAGGAATGGTGGCTCTGTAGTAAGACGAGAACGATGTCAGTCTTTACACGACAGGCCCAGGGTTCAAATCCCATCCGGACCGTTCCCCCTCAGTGAGGACAGTATATTCAATTACTAGAGTCCTTAAAAATTTGGACTATGCCCAAATGCTTTCCTAACAACATCTTAAGGTAAGAACATCTTTATAATTTCTGATCAACGGTTTTAATGGGACTGAACACAGAGCAAGAATGTCTAGCAACCAAATTTGCTGTTTGATAATCTTCTTGATGGTAAGAGTTTCAGGATCCCGCAAGCAATGTCCATTTTTTCACAACAACTTGTTGAAGCAAAGTTCCGAGAATTCCGATACAAAGGTGGCAGTTTTCACTGGAACGCCTGATCAGAGTTAGATCCTCAGGCAACCATTATGCTTGAAGATTGAGCATTTATTGATCCTTGAGGTTTACGCTTCTTGGTTTGATGGACGTCTAGGACATTTCCAGCAAAGTAAAAAGTATCATATTGGTTGTATGACCGTTATGAGTTAAGGACTTTTCAGGATTTAATAGAATGGAGTGTTATAATGTATATTTTAACATGAACTTAGAAATATTCTCTTATGCTAAAAATGATGCAAAGTTCCCAAAAATTAATTACCATATAAATGCAATTGCTTTCCTTTCTAGATTGGATTGTTTATTATAGATAATGCATCGTAAAATTCAATGAAAGCCTCGTAATTCCATTACATCGATTTTTACAACAACCGTAAGGAAAAACATACCCCCGTCTTCTCCATTCGAAAATCGCATTACATGAAGAGATGATCCTACCGTCCACACAAACACAAGTCTTCCGTATGTCTGGACAGCCAACAACCCAGCAGCATCCTTACAATATTGCTGGAAGATGCAATTATCGGCAACGAGCGAGTGGTGCATTTGTGCCGCATTTTCGCAAATAAACCTACCCAAACCTTCTTCATTAAATCAAAAACTCTTTTTGTTGGGACGAGAGAGAGAGAGAGAGAGAGCGAGAGAGACAGGGAAAGAGAGAAAGAGAATGAGAATGCACATTTCTATGCAACCCAAAGGCGGCAGCAGCAGCATATTGATGTGCGTGCGCGCATTTTATACACGTGACGAGGCGCGTTCACTCTCCTGCAGTTTGTCTATATGTGTGTGTGTGAGTGTGTGTGTAAGTAGTAGAAGAGGTGAGATGTGGTGAGTGCACTGCTCTTGCACTTTTTGTTTTCTCGCTGCAGTCTTCTCCTCTCCACACTCAATCCTCCTTTTGCGCACACATTCTCGAGCCAGTTGAATGACCTTTCCATGCCGGGTCCAGGGATGCTGGGATTAAAATCTGTTTTTGCATCGCCCGCCGTTCGTTCGCTCGCGCTCTCATTTCTATGCTCGTTCTATGTGTTGCTCCCTCTCAAGGCGTTTCCTTCTCTTTCCATAGCTTACCTTGATGATTTGCTGTATGTGCGCTTGGCAAGTTAAACTTTCTCACTCACACACGCCGGATGGATCTTCTTTGTTGAACCTCAGTGGACGTGATTGGGGGGGTTTGGAATCGTGATACACGCACCCGCGGTTCCCGTTGACTCTACTCCGACCACTACTCCCGACCGTCGTCTACGGGTAATCAAGAGGCCCCTTCTTCTTGCAGCAACGGTGTGTTCTTGCCCAGTAGTTTTTTCCCCGGCTTTGTGGATCCTTTTTCCGTTTTCTATCCACAAAGATCGCGAACCATTCGATCGACGACAGGGACCCGTGCTGTGCTTGCAATCGGGTGCATCTTGTTCCTCAATTCCCCGCACACCATCTCCTAAAAAACGCCAAAACCATCCTTTTCGGAAGATCGACAGTAGTTGTGTAGGAGCCTCCGGGAGTCTGCAACATACACATTCTACAAACGTGTGTGTGTGTGTATAAACGCGCGCGCCCTCCATGTAACGGCGGTTGGATGATTTGTGTTGCCGATGTTTCGAAGGACGGTTTGTAGGAGGATACCGATCACCACACAGAGCCCGAGAAACGAGAAACGGGTGGAGGATTATCTTTTCCTGTATGGCTGCAGTTAATGGTACGAAAAGATGCAAAAGAAGGAACCTAACACAATGTATGATGACAAACCGACCGACGACGGTGAGGACTTTTCTCTTCTGGAACACGCACATGATGCTGGCTTGTCGTTGGGGGTCCTTGCTGCGAACGGAAAGATCAAAAGGACCACCCTTCCCGAGACGAGAGAGAGAGAGAGAGTGAGAGAGAAAGGCGGAATCTAGAATGGAACGGATCACGCTGAGAAGCACACTTCTTCCGCCATTCCGGCCATAGATGATGCCCCTGGTGACGTGACCAGGAAAAACGCCAATGACCGCGCTCACAATGGGATTTGCATCGATCATCCGAAGGACGAGCGTGCGTGTTCCTCTTTTTATTTCGCTTTCATGATCCCCTTTCGTTTGCCATCTACGTTGAACATTTTCCCACGTAAATGGCGCTGCTGTGATGTGAGGGTGATTGTCCCTTCCTACATACTGCCTTCTGCACCTCACCTTAGCTGGGGTCCTACAAATACGACATTCAATCCTTCTTCTGCCCCGATTACATGATACAAACATCCCGAGAACATCACCACCGATCGCTTGTAACGATCGTCGTCGTAAAGAAAAGTGATTTAAATAAAATTGGAATTAATAATTGCTGCCACTCAAGCATTAAAACGTTCAATAGAATTTATTGAACGTCGTTAATAGATAAAAACCGTGTACGAAATACAGAAGAAAGCATCGAACGCGAATAGTAGATACGAAGGTGGGAAATCGCTTTCTTGCCAATATGATTCCGGTCGGCTTTTCTATGTCTCACGGGTTTTATGGGCCTAGAACAACCTTTTCATCCCGCTCTTCCCATCCCAAATCGGGAGGAAATGGAAGTCGTTGAGAGGATGGTGTTTTGCATGAACTGGTTTGAAAACATGTTTCTAATCCAACGTTAAAGAATGTTTCCGATGGCGGCTGGTGGTGGTCGGATCAGGAGGACGCAACCGCAGCCGACTGTTGCACCCTATAGTCCGGGATGCAGAGAGAAGAAACAAGGGAACAGATCTGATGTTGCTGTGGGAGAACGTTGCTTTATGAGGGCAGCCTCGTCAATTGCCGAGATGTTGTATTTTGTGCAGAAAACTTGATGACCTGCAGAACCGCAGCCCAGCGCGTGTAGGTGGATGACCCGGTGAGAGAACAGGGGAAAAAAGGGATACATTCACCAGGGAAATGCAATGCAACGGGATATTTATAACGCAAGACGAAAAGAAACGAATAAAGTCGAATGCATTCAAGCGGCTATAAACTGATCAATCAACAAAGTAAGTAAGTAAGAAAGAAAAACAAATGTTTTTGAAATAAAAAATTGTATACAACATATGTATTAAGTTATCAAACAGTAACAAATTGAATAAATAATTCAAATATTCACCACACGCAGCATCAGAGGAGGGGTAGCAATCTGATCGACCAGTTTTTGCTATGAGATGTCCTATTCGAATTTCCCTAGCTGTTAGTACCTCAATCAATATGTAAGCTCAAACTCACCAGGAACGAACATGTAGACCACATTCGATTTCCATTACTCTAATTAATTAAATCCAGGATGTTTAATTCAATACGGCTGGGATCCCTCAGAGCATTGAACACTCTAATCAACCTATTCCGCCTTCAAGAATTCAAGATCAAAGTGTGTTTGAGATAGGATTTTTGATAGTATTCATTTGACCATCGACAAGAAATAGCTCAACAATTGGTAAATCAAAATCTACACTAGTTAGTTCTATACAAGTTGTTTCTTTTTCGTAAATATATCGTTCATTTACTATTTTTTCCAAGAATTTATTGTATGCGCTTCTTCTGCTTAGCCTTTGTTCTCTTTATTTCTCTCAGGCTCGCGTGCGGACCCTTGAGCTGAAGCCCATAACAAAATCGTCTTCTTCTTATTATTCTTCTTGGCCTGCTCAGGGTTGTTTAAATCGTGTAGATATGGCACGTAGTTCGTCAATCCGCTTTCAGGAAGCTCGGTCTAGGACTGCAGGCCACCATCCACGGCTGCATTCGAAATTCGACAGGTTAGACTCTACTTGATCCAGCCAAAGAGGTCGCTGTGCTCCACTATGCCTCGCGCCGCACGGGTCCGGCCTCCTCACTACGTGCCCCAGCCATCGTATCCTTCCGGATTTGTCTGCCGTTATTATACCCGCATCGCCAAACAGCTCAGCTAGCTCAGCTCGCACACATCGCCAAAGAGAGAGTCCTTAGCACCCGCCGTTCGAAAATGGCGAGTGCAATGGCGTCCTACATCTGCATAGTCCAGGATTTGTACCGGTAGAGGACTACCGGGCGTACCAGTGTGCGATGTATCGTGCATTTCGTGACTTGTTGGAGTTTTCTGGATTGTAGGAGTTTCTGGAGCCCTTCGGATTTCGCTGCTTACGTTGTTGTCCGAAGTTACGCTCGTACCAAGGTAGCAGAACTCATCTACCGCCTCAAGATCGTTGCCGTCAACTGATACTCTGCTTCCGAGTCGGGCTCTATCGCGGCAGGAGCCTTCGGCATGCAGCGATTTTATCTTCGTCGCATTGATCCTCAATCCAATTCTATAATAGCAATAAAACATTTAGCGTTCAAATTTAAAGGCGATTTTCCTTCTTGGTTTACCGGTCACCATGTCCTGGGGGCCATTTAATGGCTATCTACAGTAATTGGTATTTGATAATTGAGTAGTTAGTTCTCGCTACGGGGTAACGGTCCGGATGTGTTTCGAATCCCGGTCCTGCCGTGTGAAGGCTTGCGATCATTTCGGCCACCAGACCGTCAGTAGCTTCTTGCCAAGATGCTGATCTGGTGCGATCAGCATGAAAGTTATTTACTTCTTCTTTTTCTTGACTTAACGATCTCTAAGGTCACGCCGGTCATCGAAATGGCTTACTAGACTGTTCCCGATATTACGGAGTTGGAATGCGATTTGATCGTCGTTCCCGTGTCGTGTAAAACCCAGCGCCTTTATCGGCTCAACCACAATTCCTCTTCTTGTCTTAACGACCTTTTAGCTCACGCCAGCCATCGAATGGCTTACTAGACTTGCCGATACCACGTAGTTGAATAGACAGTGCTCACTGCGAGGTCAGTCCACAACCGGCCTTCAAATAGAAGAAATGTTTCCCATCTACGATCAAACTTCTTTCCGAACGATCGAATCAGAAGATGATGTGTTCTTTTAATCCCATTTAATATTTTCCATTTCAATAGAAAGCAAAAAAAAAAAAACACCGCTGTTGGTAATAATTTCATTAATAAAAGGAACTTCATCAACCCATCGTTATCGCCGTACACAAGCCGATTTCCGCATGTTTCGAGACATGCTGTTTAGTGGTAACGCATCTCCGTTTCAAAACGCATTCTTTTCCCACTCTTTTTCGATTGTTTTTGTTGTTGTTGTTGTTTTGCATTCACCATTTCTTTTCCCTTGCGATCGTCATTTTGCATTGTCTTTCCTTCTGCCGTTTGCTGCTACTTCCCAAACCCCAAAAAGCATTCGAATTTAGCTAACGTCGTGTGGTGCGGTGTGTGTTTTATAAGTAAAGTGTGATGGGAATAGCAGGCCCGGCATCACCTCTACTCCCTTTGCTGGTTCCAAAACAGAAAGAGGGTGCATTCGAATGCAGTTTTTGAAATGTGCGCGCGCGTTTTGTTTTGCTGTTTTTTTTTAACCGTTGTGTTGTGTGTGTTGAGGAGTTCATTAAACTTTCATTCTTGTCGTGTCATTTTTATTGTGCCATTCTTTTATATTGCACCAAAATGTGCTTACGCACATGGACCCGGGTGTCAACGGTGCGCACGCTTTAGGCGAAACGGATAAATTAAAAGATGATTTAAATAATATAATTAAACACTTTGATTGGTTTGAATATTTATAAAACTAAAATAATATTACTATGAGAGAAAAAACAAACACACAACGCGTTTGGTTGAAGGTGATCCTTTGAGTAAACAGATTGGCACCGTTTTGTCCTTCGACTGGCTAAAAGCTTAACTACCTTGCCTGTTACTGCACACGGTAATTGCATTTAATAATTATTGCTTTCTAACCTCAACCCTTCATGACGAAGCGTACCACGTGGAGAAGGTGTGGAGACGTACGCAGTCACACACATGATGTGGAAAATTATTATACACCACCAGCAAACCATCAATGGGTCGAGTCGTGTCCGTGTGTTAGCGTGATCAATAACCATTATTGCGTACAATATCGTCACTCCTACGCGCTCGTTACTAGCTTCAGTGTTCAATAAAAATAATCTAAACATCTAAATCTAAATGTGTTTCTGTTGGTCTTCTCTTTTATATAAATTCGCTCAAGTACCTTGCGAAACAAACTGAATTACGGACAAATCTTTCCTTTTTGTGTGTTCGCCTGTTGACTTTATGCAAATGAAGTGTCGCACTTTCGCACACTCGCAAATCTTTTGCGAGCCAATGCGGGCACCTAATGAATGAATTCCACCAAGCAAGATGGAAAAGCATCAGAAAAGATTGTTTCCGTGTACGCAGGAAAGGTTCAATGGGCAAATGTGACTCATTTAAATAGATGGTGAATGAGGTTTACAAGATATCTTACGAAGCACACAGTGCGTGATGATTGTCCTAGAGATTAAAGGTGGTAGCCACTGTTCCTTTCTCTTTTTTTTTGCCGTTCTTTCATAGGAGCAGTTAATATGCGCGTGTACTTGTGCATCAGACATCTGCCAACATTGACACAGATGGAGCAGATAGTGATACATGTTTAATTAACGTAAACAGGCTTTAGAGCTACCGTCTGTGCCTGTCTGTTAGTGGAATGGCATGATAGCGCCAGGAAGGATTAAGTGAGCCCAATCTTGATGGCACAGCGGTGAGAAATATTCTTTTTAGCATGTTTTCTTGAATCTTGATCTGGATCTAGATAGAATTAGATAACGGACGTGTGGGAAACTATAGATTTGAAGACTAAAATACGAAATACTCGAAAGCGAGCAAGTAGCAAAAATTTTACCTTCAGAAAAAATGTTTATTTCTTATCGTGAATACTTCCAAGACAATTCGATCGAGCAAAACACCAAACACGGCTCATTCCGTCCACCGATGGCAGCAGGACGAGTTGGTACACACATAGTACAGTCTCATTTCCTCTTCGGCTCGGCGGGTCTGGGCCTGGAAGAAAACAGCCTCACGGTGGGAACATTTCGGACAAGCGTGCTCCTCGGTGCGTGGTAGCGTTGGGTCCGATATCACGTCCGGTACGATGTGGGTCAGTTCGCTGTTGGGATAGAGGCAAGAACAAGCTTTACCATGAGCAAAAAGGGTTCTTCAAGAAAACCGGCCCTTTCTTCGCTTGAAACAATAACTTACTCAATTTCGTGCATAATTTTGTTGACGTAAATACAGTTCGAGTCTGCTTCCTGCTTGTAATCACAGTTCCGGCACGCGTAGAGAAGAATTTTGTTTTCCTTGTCCTCTTTCGGGTACAGCATGTTGTTGCTGAAAGCATTCGCGTTGTTGTTGTTAGTTTGGGTGGGCTTTTTGTTTGCTTGTTTTCTAGCACTGTTTACCATTCCTGACAGAACCGAATGCCTACAAATCCTGGCCCATCGTCGTGTGCTGCATCGTAGGCCATTATTTTTGTTTAATTTATCAGAAAAACTCTCTAAATTGTTGAATGAACAAGAACAGTTAAAATGCGCGTCTGTTTTCCGGTGTGTTGTTTGTTGTGATGGGAAACTGTCAAAGTGACATGTCCTAATAGATGGAGGAAGTTCCGACAAAATTCCGACAGTTGATGTATTTTTTTTAAATTCAATTTTTTTATTTAAATTGTTACAACTTTTTCTACAAATATGCAGTTAAAATATGTCGAACGAATATTTTTTTATACAAATCTTAATTTGTACCGCGAAACAGCACGAAGACATTGAATTTCGAGGTGAAATATTTCACGACAATTTCTCGAATTCTCTCGACTGTTGTGACAGCTACCGCAGACCTGTTTTCATGAACCGTCTATGCAATTTCGGGAAAACATTTCATACGCATTTACAGAACAGATCAGCGTGCAGCACGTAAAAAGTGAAAATAATCTACTAAAATGGCTAGTGGTGATAATCCGGATCAACCGAGACAGCCTCGCAACATGCAGGTACATCAAAGTAAAGTTTTCTCTTTAGTTAAGTGTGAAATTGACACGGAAAAACACTCTTCCTTCCGTAGGGTTTGTTGAAGTTCGCCATGGAAGCTACCAAAAGTGAAGATGCACCACACCCGGCACAGCTGCAACCGATGGACGAAGAAAGGAGACGGTTTCTCGAAGAGGCACTCAAATCCCTTACCGTCGATGTTGTCCGGGAGCTGGAGAAAGCGATGAACGTGCTGCTAAACAACGAGTCCGACGAGGATGCAAAGGCCGAAGCGATCGATACCGTAATTGATTACGTGCAGGACATGGACACAGCGAATGATTTCTTTAAAGTGGGTGGGTTTGTCATTATAAAACCCGGGCTGGAATCACCGAGCGTGGACGTTCGTTGCGGAACACTGCGGTTAGTGGGGGAACTGGCACAGAACAACCCATTCTGTCAGAAGCACCTGCTGGAGTTGAGCATTCTAACCAAACTGACGGAGCTACTATCGGACGAACCGTCCGTTGCACAACAGGCCATGCACGCCATTTCCTGTATGGTACGGCACTACGAACCGTGTCTGGCAGCGTTCATCGAAATCGGTGGCCTAGAGTGTATTCTCGGCTGCATACAGACGGATGATGAAAAGTTGCGCATTCGAGCGTCATTCCTAATGGCTAACCTGTGTACGGAATATGCACCGGTAAGGGATGAATTTATTAAGCTGAATGCAGTCGAACGGGTGCTGGCTGGGTTGCAACCGGCCAGGAATTACGATGCAAAGCTAGAAACTGCCCTATCCACACTGAATCTACTAACGGAGAGTAAGGAAGGCATTCGCAGATGTCGATCATCCGACAGCTTAAAACAGAAGCTAGAGACGATCGTGAAGCTTAATGGTGGAAAAGAAGAATGTCAGGTAATGAACAACATGGTTGCTGGCGAATGCGTGCAAATGTAACGTTTTGGCTTTCTGTATCTATTTTTAGGAACAACTCGAATACGCTCAAATTCTCCTGAAGCGTTGTTATTCCGGTGAGCAGGATGGCGCCGACCGATAGAGAAAGTGCAACGCACAAGAAGAGTTTTTTTTGTAATAAAACGGCATACAGGAAGATAAATAATTCATGTTAAATCACCCTTCGCATTAGCCCGAAAACGTCCAAAATCCATTACCTGTAGCCTTAATTTCACGCCAAAAAAAAACACGCGGAAAGCCGCATCGTGTACCGGTAGAAGACATTTGGAGGTGCGCAACATAGTGCGCAAGTAAAAAAAAAATGGTTCAAAAACATGTTTTCCTTCACCGTTACATTCGCGAGAAAAAAGATACGACGCGGACGGACCAATTCTTTTGCAACGTCGTAACTGGGTTTTTGCGTGGTCCTGTGGTGAGCGAAATCATGTGTTTTTGTTTTAAAAAACTACGTTCCGGCTTCGTCACGCTTGTTCGCGTGTTTACTTAATCTTTAACCCCATTCGCAATCGGTTCCGGAGGAAGTGAGAGAGCAAATGCGCCATTTTTGTTGTTGTTCGCGTTGGTTGTCTGTTCTGTGTAAAGCCTTTCTTGGCGGCGTCACGTGTGTGCGGATTTTAAAAAGAAAAACACAATGAAACGGATGAGGACGCGCCTTTATGTAGGGTAAGTATTGACTGCGAACTACGGGAAGGGTATTGGCCAGGTTAGTCGTTAGATTGACGGTTGAAGGTACCCTGCCTTAATGGCGTTAGTGGTGATGCATTGTTTCGGAAGTTGATTTGCCGGTGTCGGTGTATCATCCGGTCGTAAGTTCAAGGTTGTCCTTTATGCTTAGGGTAGACCCTGAGTGAGGATCTTTCGCGAAATAGACGTTTGTTATCGTACAACGGAAGAGCATTTACTATGCGTGAAGTACTAGGCGTCTCCATCGTGCTATCGTACGTTATTTTGTATGAAGTACCAGGCGTCTCCATGATAACGAGCCATTTTAATACGCTATTTCACAAGTTTTTAAATTGAAAAACAAATGCAAAAAGTATGCCCTACTAATGTGTCACTCACACAAGAGCTAGAAGTAGTGATTTATCGGTAAACTGTGCTACTGAATTAAATTTTACGAAGTAGAACAGTTACGCAGTAATAATGACGACGCTCGGCCCCGGCGAACTGTTTACGATGTGTTTGAAATTCGCAGAATTGCCTATTACGATGCACCTAGCTGAAGTACTATGCGCAACACGCGCGATCGCGCTTTTGGGATGATGAACTAAAAATTTCCTAGTAAGTAGTACAAATCGAAAAATTACTCAAGTACAAGTACTTGAAAAAAAACAATGTCTCTTGTTCCAAATAATAGCTACATTTGCTCCCATTTACAAATGGATCCTTCGGGACCTTCACTGACCGCGTACAATGTACTCTCACGCCGTCCGACACGACATTTGGGACCATGTGGATAGGCAACAATGACTGGTGGCCCACCAATACACTAATCCACCGTCTTGTGTACGTCGCTTTTCCTTTATACGGTACAAAATGAAACCGATTTGGCATCGTTTCATGGACGGAAAACACACGTACACGCCGCAATGATTGCCAATTCGATGCGTTAGTGTGCGTGCTGCGAATCCGTTTGCTTGCTATTCTTCTCGTTCCCACTAACGCGGCCCGGTGTTGGCTGCCGGAAGATCGTTGTTTTGGTTTTTGTACACTGTACAGCAACCGCACCGTTATTAATTACGCTTCGGTTGTCTTTATGGTGCGCGATGCGAAAATAGGAAGGGATTTCCCGCTGAGAAGGAAAACGACTTATACCAGCAGGGTGGCCCAGTGCGATCTTCAGTCGACGATCGGCTTCCAAGCAGGAAAGGCGAAAGAGAAATAGAAACAAAACGAAAAGATCCCTTTCGGAGCAGAAGGGATATAGAAGACAACAGTGTGATACAGTGTTGCCAGAAACGTTCACAAACACTGAGTCAAAGCAGCGTGGTGAACTTTTAGTGGCCTCCGAGCAGCAAGTGAACTTCTTAGAGTGAAAATACAGTGAAAGCATTAAGACATTATTGGAACTGGAGATCAGTGATAATTTGAAAGGTGAAAATTTTGATGAACATTGTCAGTGTCTTCCTCGGTAGGAAGTGCGGAAGGTTAAAGCAGGACAATTAAAACTTCGGATACAAATAAAAACGTGCAAAGTAAGTGTTAGTTAAGTGTCGTTAATTCCTAATGAAGAATCATACTACAATCAACGGTTTTGATTGACAGACCAACCAGACGGCATGTCTCTTTATGCTATTTTTGTAGCCAAGCCATTGAACTTTTGGGTTCAGGAGTGAGTTCTCCGATTTCCGAAAGGCGAAAGGCAGGAAGTGATGGGATTCATCTGTCCCCATGGTACTGGGGGTTTTCCGCGAATCCTTCTCCGATGCGCAATTGCGCGTTTTGGGGTTGGACGCGGAGCACACACGTTTTTGGAGCAGCGGCAGCACACTCGGCAAAATGGATACTTCTCGTTCAATGGTGCCGTCGACACAGATAGAAAATATGTGGATTAGTAGCAAAACCTTAATCGCATACGGCACATCGATCTTCGTCAGGCAACATTCTGGTTGGCATTGTTTATACAACAACGTGAGATTGTTTCGCATTCCCTTTGCTCGCAGGGGCTGAATGCGTTTTGCATCTGCCAAGCCGACAGTGAATCGTGTGGTCTGGTTTCAATGAGATCAGCTGATGAGAATATGGTCTTTTTTTTTTTCTTCCAAAATTACTTCAAACCATCATGTATGATGCGCTGGTCCCATCCAACCCAACCAAAAGCAAGAGAGATAGAGAGGGATCGCCAACTGAGTGTTTCCTTTACTAAGGCGTTCCGTTGATCTTCTTGTGCGCAGTCACTCACGAGAAAACGCTCTCGTATAGCACTCATTTTCTTCTGCCAAGACTTCTCGGCCACCAAATCTCGAAGTATTCAGTTCCGTCCGCACGCGGTAGTAAGAACGGAGCAATTTTCGTAGTCCGCTAGTAACGCGCAATTTTCCAATCTCCGAACTCCGTCGCAGTTCGCAGATACAGTGATCAGTAGTCGGTTTGCATTTAATGGTTCTTTGTGTCCTTAACTGAACCGATTGCTCTTGCTAATTAAGCAGCGCTACTGCACGTGCTGACAACATTCAACGGTCCAAAGTCGAAAGCGAGGAGGAGGAGGAGGTCTATTTTCCCGTCCTATTTCTTGGCGCTAGCTCAACTCCACTCCAATTCACGATGAACAGACGAGGTAAGAGACGCGAAGTACAGGCTGAGAAACGATCAAACGATTCGCGAACGGCGGTACTGTTGTGTGTTTTCATTTCCGGGTGCTGCACTGGATGATCAGAACGATCGAGCGGATCCAAATTGGCGATTACGAAATAATCCGTGTCCGGCAAATTATTGTCACGATCGTGATCGTACGCTATCTATATGTGTGTGTGCATTTAAAGAGGTGTTGAGTGCCCTTTACCCCCGTAGCCGATGATGATGCTGATAGCAAAGAAGGAGGTTAGGTGGTTTATTTTTGTAAATTACGAAAATCCGTCCGCTTCACGTCACTGCGTCAACGGCAAGCGCACGGTGTGTGTATACACACAACAAAGCCCAAAGCGGCCGGTTTTGCTGTTTGGTGCCAAAGAAAAGCGAAAAATCATGTTAATTTTCTTTTCCCGACGATCACACTAACCAAATTTTGTTTTGCTATCTCTCTCTCTCTCTCTCTCTCTCTCTCTCTCTCTCTCTTTCCCTCTTCCAAAGGACGCATTATCACGATGCCGGCTGAGTGTACCGCAAACCCGCTGCAACGGGCCCTGGCCGACGCCATCATCCGGATGGTGTCCATGGACGAGTTGCGCATACTGCTTGCCTGCGGTGCGAAGGTTAACGAGCAGGTGACGCAAGGTCTGAGACCGCTACACTATGCTGTCTGGCAGAACAATGAAGCGGCCGTTAATCTGTTGCTCGTACGTGGTGCCGATATCAACGCGATCGATGAAGTTGGCTACAGTGCACTGCATCTGGCGGCCGAGCATGGATATCTGCATCTCGCGAAGATTCTGCTGGACGCCGGATGTAAGGTGGACTACCGTGAGCCAACGAACGATCCTTACCCACGCACCACACTGTGCGATGAACCGCTTCGTTTGGCACTGCGTAATAAGCACTACGAGGTAGCTCGACTGCTGCTTGATCGGGGTGCCGATCCGAACAAGCGTTACTTCTTCGGATCGGAGATAAACCTAGCGACGGACGTGGAGAGTCTGGAGCTGTTGCTGACGTACGGTGCCAGTACGGACGCACGTGATCGGTCCGGTATTACGCCACTGATGCGCGCCGTACGAACGAATGGGAATATTGATTCGGTGATGTTGTTGCTGCACTACGGTGCGGACGTTAATGCGATGACGGATGCCAGGAATGATTACAGAACTGTGCTGCATTATGCGGTTCTATCAGGTAAGATCTTCGAAACGTATTGCGGAGTGAATAATGGACGACGCTTTTGTATGGTTAACAATTTTCTTGGTTCTTTTCATCCGGGAATGCGGAACGGTGTTAGGATTAGATCTGTTTGGTGGTAGGTCGTTGTATTTTTTTTTCTGAGACCGATTGGACCCAAGAAATAGACTTTTTTCTATTTCGGCACAACGACTTACAAGACGTTCATTAGCTTATTCAAACCTTCTCGAATTTCATGATTTAAATTCTCCTCCGTATCCGCTTTTTCTTTTCCCAGGTAATGCTTCGCTCGTGACGATGCTTTTGAAACAGGGTGCTAGAGTGGACATCCCTGCACCACTACCAGAACCCGATCGTCCCAGTCCACTCGATCTGGCCGTTCTTCGTGGTGATCCCGTACTGGTGCGAATACTTCTCGAGCATGGTGCTAATGTGAATCGTAGCAGTCCCGTCATTGGTTCCCCGTTACATGTTGCCTGCGCCGATAATATTCCCAACAGAGTTGAAATTATGAAGGTAAGTTGGGTTTTTGTTCCCTTCTAAGGAACCGAATGTGACACCACGAAATAATTCTCCCTCAGATGCTCTTATTTTACGGTGCCGATCCAAACATACGCGTCGTGGGAGATGTTGCCACCAATGCGATACTGCGCCCTCCACTGGCAGAGCTGCTTGCCAGCAACGAACACGTTACACCACAGGAACTGCATTTGCTGTTGCGATACGGTGCAAGGGTAAGGCACTAACGGTTGTAAATGTAAATTGAAAGCTTACAAACTTCCTTCAACCATTCACGCAGGTTATCCTGAAGACCCAGTACCGCGATCCGGACGGTTTGCTTAACTGCCTCTCGAACCTTCATCACGAATCGGACGCCTTCCGCATTATACTGGACGCTGCCGAAGAGTTCGACCCCTGCATGATACGCCGCAATCAGCAGCTCACCGACGAACAGCGCGATTTGCTTATAGAACGAGCCACGGTACCACGGAAGCTCAAGTCCCAGATCCGTGCCCACTACCGTCGACTGTTTGGTCGGAATCTGTGCGAGTTTGTACCACCGCTATTTGTACCGGGGGAGCTAAAAAGCTATCTCCTTTACGAACATAGCTTGTAATGGCTATGGGCACCGCCTAGTGGGAATCAATTTTTTCTCTCTTTTACACTGGACCTGATAAGACTACTACTACTACTACTTACTACTACTATTACTGTCCTGATGGTGAATCGTCCACTATTCCCACCATATGATAGACTAGTTTGCTAAGCGACTGTTTCTCGAGCCTGTGCGGCTGTGTGTGCCTCGTCTGGCCACACGACAATGGAGATAAAGCCTGGTGCTTTGGTGCTTTCCGATGTGTGCGCGCGTGCACACAGGGAGAGCGTTTACACGAGTGCTCTGTTTCTAGAGTGATACATTGTGAAACGGTTGTGATATTTGGAGTGGAAACATTTTGTCTGTTGTGTATGTGATGTACACAAACACATGTGCACACCTACACCTTGTCGATTAAGTTAAGTTAATGAAAGATCGAACTGTTAGATTGTAAGATTTTATCGGAAAACCCCATTTCCGCACTTCAGAAGTAAAAGGAAGATCCAATAAATACGTAAACTGAGCTGATCGTGTGTTGAGGTTTGCGTTCTATTTACCTAGTTAACTATTTAAACGATACTGGTAGCACCTCTTAGCGCGAGGTAACCGGCAGTGAGATCCATCGGAAAGGTGCGGATTGTTTGATACTCTTCCACATTATGGTATCGCAGCTTCGAGTGTGGATCCGTGTAAGGTGCAATCAGCCCGGAAATGTCGGAATATTTCTTCGCCGGTTTTAGTGATGGTGGTGCATTTACGGAAGAATCTGGATATGGAATGTAAACAGTAAATATATCATAGTTTGAGTCATGATTCATCTAGATAACTTACATGTAATATCTGTTTCCTTCCAGGGCAGTGTTTTTTCGTGGGCTAGGATCTGCTTCAAGGATTTCCATTGCCTTTTCTTTCCCATGATGGGATTTACTTCGGACAGGTTTTTCTTCTTGAACGCCGGTTTCGTTATTTCACTTTCCATTGTAAATTTGTGTGTAGATTTGTTCGAAGGGATTTGCAGAATAAATTACCTTTTTCTAAAGCATGAATTGGTGTAGCCGGCGTATGCAAACAGTGGAGTTTGTTTATGTTATGGAAAAAAGGAAAATAACTGCTTTGACGGATAGGAGCATGAAATTACCACAGTATATAGCAGGGGTTTTTGGCAAAAAAAAAAAACAAACCATTTCAGGACGAAATCTTCAGGCTTTATACCTCGAGGGAAAAAATGACGAAAATGGTAAAAATAACATTAAAATAGACTATTGCCTTTTTTGTGTATACTTTATCCACAATTAGAAGAAAATAATAAATATTTGAAAAATCCATCGCCAACTGAGACCATACCTTGTTCGACTGCTGTCAGATAGCTGTCAGGCAAAGAGGCTGCAACTGTGTGTGTGCATGTGTTTTTGTGTTTCTTATTTTGCTATTCGCCAAATTGGATTACGGACTACGAGCAAAAAAGGGAAAAGAATTCGATAATTAGATTTTCCGGACGTGAAAGATTCTTTTACCATGACCAGTGTACGCTAGCAGTGCGTGTGAAAATTTCATCTTGTGTTGTCTCCAGGCAGCAAAACGGACCAGTCCGCTCCGAAGCTGTGTTCAGTGTTTCAAAAGGGCCCGTCTGCAAGCGATTAAAACACACCAGTGTATAGAATGTTTTGAAGGTAGCAAATAAGAGTAAAAAAACACCCGTTTCTGCAAATAGGGTAATGACGTGGTGGTACTTGCGCTACCTCAACGGGAACCGACATCAGCGACCAAGGCGAATGAAAGCACTTCCCTATGCATGCACTAACATTAGACCCGTCATCAGCAGAAGATTGCAGCAGCAGCAACTTTCAAGAATCGTCGCAACGTCCTGCACTACCACCACAAGCACCATCGTCGTCGGTAGTGCTACCAACACTACCAACCACCACGGTACCGGTACCGTCCACGTTATCGACAGCTGCGGCAAACAATACCGTTCCATCGCCGAACCAATTGCGACGTCAGCAGTTTCCGGGCCGCACAAAAGCACAACGTCATCGTGGTGCAGTAGTAGCGAACAGTACGGTTTCCGTCACTCCTCCGGACCATCAGGGCGATGACACGGCGGACGCACAGTGCACGGTGGTAACGGAACGGCCGCTACCACCAGCAGAAGAAAATGGTAACGTGGCAACGGTTGTGCACGAACAGCAGCCAGCAGCAAGTGATAACGGACAGTTGTTGAGTAGTGGTGCGGTGGATGAAAAGACCCGTCGGTACAATCGCATCAGCATGATAATCATTTACGGCCGTGAGGTGCTCTGCATACTGGCCCTCATACTTACCACGTACGCGACGATCCAGAACAGTCCGCCGAAAATATCGAAAGCCCCTCCACCGGTGCCATTCTTTGCGAAGGGTTCGCTGGTGAACGATTGGCCCACCGGTGCGCTCGGGACGACGCAAACGCGCGTATCCGTGTCGGAACTTTCGCTCGTCCTGTACTATGCGCCCTGGTGTGCGGAAAGTCAGTTTGCGCGCCATGCGTACGAGCGGGTGGCCCAGCTGTACTATCGGGAGGCACATTTTGCCGCCATCAACTGTTGGCAGCCGGGTGGTGAGTGTCGGGCACGGTACACGAAGGTACAATCGTGGCCAGTGCTGATGGCATACCAACCGAGCGGGCTCGCTATACAGTATCATCAAGCATGGACGACGGCCGCCCTGTCACGGTTTATGCAATCGTTAATGTTGCCACTGCACCGGTTTGGTAGTCCGGGTGATCTTATGGATCATATGACCGGGAAGGATGTAGGTAGAGACGACTCAAGGGCAAGAATTAGTAAATAATACGTTTGTTTTTCTTGTAGGCTGTATTAGTCATATTTTTAGACGTGGCAAAGCATAGCAAACTCTACCAGCGTTACTATCAAGCGTCACTGAAATGGCTCGAAAAGGATCCGTTCCAGCAGGTATCGTTCGGCGTCGTGACGGGCCAGTCTTCCAAACTGTTTGGCGTTGATACCGTCCCCTCGATTCGCTTGTACCTGTGGAATGAAACCATTGTAAGTTTATTTTTTATTTCCCTAGCAGGAATCTTCCTTCACTGATTGTAGGTTTTTCCCATGGGGATTTACAGTTTTGATTTTTTATTTTTTTTCATTAGCGACTTTGACATGAATTACTTCAAATATCTTAAACAGTATTGATTACCCTGAACAAATAGCAAAAATAATGTTTGTTTTGTTAAATGACTTCTATTGTTATTTATTTTGAGGTTGTGTTGGGAAATTTGTATTAAACTGGACCAGTATCCCCCATGCCGTTCCAGGCTGTTCTGGTTAATCTGCAATTTTTTTTTCGTAAGACCGTAACGTCTCGAAAGCTATTTTTCGAATTCCAATTAAAACACTACCATTGAATTTATTTTAGTAGATTTGTGTACAAAGTAATGTAAATTTCAAAATTTTGATTCTATAATTTTTTTTTGCGTGTTAAGGATATAATTTGTGAAGTAAAAAGTGATATCGTAATTGTCGATTTTCAAATGAAAGGGAAAAACCGTTAAAATAAACCGCAAAGCCCCGCATTGTTTTATATTAACATTCCTCTTTTGTCCCGTAGGAGTACGATGGAACTGATCCCTGGAAACCGCAGGATCTTATCGCTTGGGTCCACAAACAACTTCACGTAGTGTCAATGTGGATTGCTCCACCCGGTAACCTTAAATCGACCACACTCGCTCCATATCTAAGGCAAGGTCCGGTGCTGCTCCTATTCTCTCCAAGACCACTGTACGAAGACAGTTCCGATGCTTACATGATGCTTAGACAGCTCAGCATGCAATACTACAACTGTCCTGGCGACGCTTGGATATTGGAAATGGCTCGTGAATACATTTCCGACCAGCGAACATCGAACGCGGCACGATATGTCGAAAAACGTGACCATTGTGCACGTATCCTTGGACGGCATCCTTCACAGGAGGACGAAGATACACCCGGAAGTCATCGATATGGACGGAACAGGTGTAAAGACGGTTTCAAATCGACCGTTTCCGTATCGTTCGTGAATGTGCTCAATTCGTCAAAGTTTGTCGATGGAAAACCGGTTGGTGGGAAGGCATCGGCACGGGATTATTGTGATATTGCGCCAGCGGTGGGTTGTGGAACGCACGAGGAGTGTGGTACATTTGGTCCGGATGCATCCCGCAAGCCTAGCCTTATGTGGCAAACGGATGGATGCTCATCCAGAAGACATAATGAGGTGGATACAAGCTACGAGCAAGCGCAATCGATCGTTACGTCAATGGTTGATTCTGAGCACGACTATCGAGGACCAAAGTTACTGGCAAAACAAAGTCTTCGCAGGCAGTGTGAGCTGTTGCAGTTGGCCGAAGCGGAAAAGAGTAATGTTTTCTTCAGTGAACCGGCGCGACAGAAAGATTCGGTAGATTATTACTCCGCGATAGGAGGATTGTCCTGTAAGCACAACAAAACGCTTACCTTTATCAGTATGGACAGTGGGCTTTATCATGCGTTCGGTGAGCGGCTTGGTGTAGATGTGCTGAAGGAACCAAACCGTACCGTCGCGTTTATCGTCGATCATACCGATGAGTCTGCATATGTGCTGCGCGATCCTATCAATCTGTACAGCTTGTCGAAATTTGTGCACGATTACTACAATCGATCGTTGGAGAGATTACTACGATCAAAGAGCACGATCTACGAACATACGCACGCATTTAAGGTGGAACAGTATGTAGAACAGGAACAAGCTTACGTCGATCGGCACCGAACAGTACTCGATGCTGCCAAAGCAAAATCCAGAGCAGAAGAAGAATCCAAAAAGCGAGCCGAGAAAAGGCAGCTAGCAAGCACTTCCGACTCGGAACGCTCTCCAAACCCATCTAGAGAAACGGAAGAAATCGATCGAGTACGCATGCCGCATGTTTACCATCGTGTGCGTGAGATTTACTCGAGCAACTTCCAGCGTACCGTGCTCGACTCGAACCGTACCGTTGTGGTCAGCTTCTACTCAGCCCAGTGTGCCTTCTGCTACATACAAGCGCACCATTTGCTTACCGTGTCGCGCCTGTTGCGCCATCAGCCGAATCTGTGGTTTGTGCGGATCGATGGTGAACTGAACGATCTACCGTGGCAGTACACGATGGATGTGTTTCCTTCGCTTATTATTTTCCCCAATGGAAGGTGAGTCCCCCTTGGATGGAGCATGGCAACGCAGTCCAAGAGACTAATGGAGATGAATTTTGTCGTTTTTGTTATAGGAAAGCGGAAAGTCGTATATTTCCCGAAACGCTTAAAGTCAACGTACCAAACATAATCGGATTCGTCCTTTCCAATCTTGTGCCAGCAGAACGGTTACATGCCACCTTTTTGCTCTGCTCCGATGTGGTAAGTTAATAAGTAGTTAAGTTGATTTTAAATATTTTTCAGAAGATGACCCTATAATCGGAAAATGCACTAATTATCATCCATTCGTCGTCTTTTGTATTCTGGCTAGCTATGGCCGTTAAGGAGTTGAGGAACTTTTTATTACTCTTGGTCAGACGACCTACTAAAGGTCATATCGGTCATATAATGCCATACGAGACCTAATGATATAATGTAGTCTAATTTTATGTTAAAGACTAACGCAACTAGCAGGGAACGAGAGTCCCAAAAGATTTTCCTCTAGTACTGTCGTGAGAAGATAGGCGCCAAGCAGAAGTGGATCATGTTATAACAAATACTTGGCGGGTCTCCAGAGTGAACAGATACAGAGCCTCCAAAGAATTTTGTAAATATCTACAGAGTCAGATCTGAACTTAGATTTTGTGGACTTTTTGCTCTGGGAAGGCTTTAAAGGACATAAAATTTCGTACGGTGACCTGGTTAGGCATAAGGGCAACTGAATAAGGAGCATAGACATAATGTTCGATGTGTTTGGGGTCTCCAATTTCTATACTGTTTAGAGACTCGAAGGGGCTGATGAAGTCTTGAAAAATCACGCCTACTTATGACAAGATACGTACTATCGAAAACTTTCAACGATCGTTAGGGATGATTTGTTCTGTTTCCTCTTGATCTGCTCAGAGTTTAGCACAGGTGGGGCATGAGTCCATCCTCCTCATCGCGTTGTCCCAGTCTCAATCCAATTCTACTGGCCTCGCGTTTTAATCGAGTGTACGCGAATCGCACACCGCCGCAGATGCCCGTGCGTAGATGTCATTTTCATCCGCGAAGCCAAGGACTTGGTGAAATTCGTGCACTGGATGTCGAAGCCGTCCTTGTAAGAGAGGGGTGGAAATTCAATCCGAGAGCATTCTTTAATAACTGTATGGTAGAATTTTAACACCTTCGATCCATCGCCATCCAAAATTGATTAATTCTCTAATGAATGCGTTATTCTTAAAAATAATTGCTCATTTCTTTCAATCATTTTTCTCTTCTCTAGAATAATGCATCGCGCAACGATTGCTTGCACATGCTCAAGCGCGAACTAACCGATGCCATCCGGTTAAGCTTGCTCGAATGGCGCCACCATTCAACAGATGCCTGCAAACGGGATCGCATCGTCCGTCGGCTGCAGCTACTGAAGCAATCGTACCTTGGCACGCTGCGCTGTCTTAGTCATTCCTGTGATCTTACACAACTGGTAAACGTTAGGAAGCGTATCCTCAACCTCTGGACGGGAGAACACTGTCGTACGCGCAGCAGTCGTAGCAGCAACAGGACAGAGGGAACGCTGTAATCGTTGCCTTTCGCCGCCACGTCAAGGCAATCGAAAAAGATGCCCCAAAATAAGGCTGAACTTAGGAGAGGGACGGAAAAATGCTGGGGACAGTTTTACGGCGGCTTTTGTTTTCGTTGTTAATATTATTATTCTTGTGTAGTATTATTTTTTAATCCCGAAATACCCAGTCGTGCATCTAAACGCTCACGGATGAAGGCAGATGTGCTATTTAGGCCTTTTACTAAATTCGTGATATTTTGGCGTTCAAAACTGTTCCACCTAATGTTGACGTAATTATTAAATATCTCACAATAGAATCAATCAACAAAATTGGAGGAAAAAGGTAAAATCAGGCAGTGCGAATAATGTTAGCCAAATCGTCTTAACATTTTGTCACGAATTTAGTAAAAGGCCTACAAATTCTATATTGTTCGGAAATAACCACCTCAAAGTGATTTGTTCCGTAAGATCAAACCAGAAGAAGAAAAAGAAACACTAATCCACTAATACCGAACTCTCTGAGGTACTCAGCTAAGGTAGCATGTAAGGATGCCTTTTGGTTCTCCGAGATTCCGGCAATCCAATCCGTATTATGTTCGTGAAGCAGTAAGCGCTTCATCGTTTGTTTGTGGGTTTCTGTTGTGAATTCTCGCCGTTTATAGCAATGATATTAGTAATGGGGTAGATACAAATTAAACGAATCCGCTCGGGAACCAGGATGTGTTGTTCCACTGTAAATAGCGCTATATCGGCAGGCAAACATTGCAAAAAAAAAAATCAGTTTTACAGTTGAGTTGGCAAACACTAGTTTGTCAAGTTCTAATGCAACTTCTACGTGAAATGTATGCGAAACAGAAGGTGTGGATACAAGGTATCTGCGAACTCGATGATAGTCTAATAAAGAATAATAAGGTCTTATGAGAAGAGAAGAGTTGAGGTTCGTTTTGCTTGCTTTCTTTCTCTCTTTGCTAGATAATGCAAGGCAGCCTAGCAGTTAGTAATAATTCACGGCCTTTATGAATGAGTGAAGTATACCATACCGCTAACCTTCGCGTTTGACATTTGATAATTTAAGGTCATATACGCAATAACGGGTGTGTCTTTGGTTTTACGCTCATGGAAGTATACAATTATCTTGAACCACTCCACTGTAGGGCTTCCAGGGGCTTTCTCAAGGGGTTAATGAACGACCCTCTCTTCATACGGTGTTGATGTAGTCTCAACAACACCTTCTAGAATATGAAAAAACTTCCAAAATGGTGTCTGGTGGCCAAAAAACCCCACCATTAATCGGACACATTGTGAAGACACCGTTTTCAACACCTCACACACAGGATATCAAACCTTGTAATCAGTCACTATTCAACGCCCTTTTGCCTTCACACAGGACCGGTTTGTTTGTGTATCGCCAGAGTACGAAAGACCGCTCGATACCGGTTATGTTCGCAACCGATTGCTAGGAATACGAAATTAATAATCCTTATAGTTCTGACCATGGTACATACCGTGCCTGTGCGAGCGTATGAGACATCGCATGTGCGATGTCATGCCAGGATAACGTTTATTGTTAATACGATGAATATGTCGTTTCTGGCGATTGCGATGAAACGAGACAGATAAGGACACTACCACAAAGGCGTGCGAACATGCGAGGTGTCGAGCTTAAGGAGCACTCGTTAGCTAAGGGCTCAGTCGCTAATCGGACGTGAAACGAAGCTGATCGCTACCGATGGTTCATCCTCGTGCGTTCTTTCGTAACATCCAACGGCGCCTACCAGCAGGACACTTGAATGGTGCTCGTACAGTGATGACTACCGGTATGGGATGCTCCTCGTCCGTTGTGCTGGAGGAATCGGTTCCACATCCTACCACACCGGTGGTGGACACTGATGGGGAAGGACGATATGCACCGTCGCTCGTACCGAACCAGCCAGAATCGATAGTGGATGCTTACAGACGGTTAGACGAAGAAATCTGTGTGCTGGAAAGTACTACACCCGGTCCAAGGCTTATGACGGCTGAGGCATGGGTAGAGCTGCTGAAAAGTGGCAATACTTCTCAATCTCAACCACCACCAACGCCACCACTTCCGAATGAGGTTTTACCCAATGGAAGCATTCCGAATGGAGTGCCCGGAGGTGTACTAAAGCGGCCACCTGTGTCACCTGATACGAACAGTGTGACGGAAAATGCACGCAAAGAGATGGTTAAGGTTCGTGAAGTACGTTGAAGAAATGATGACGCAATTGGTCAGGATGCCGGATACCGATGACATAATGCGTCACTCTCTTTTCAGATCATCCTCAAGCTGGACATCGTGTCCAACCAGTTTAAGGCGGCACAGCAGGAAGAGTTCATAGCGCGACTTTCCCGCACAGCAATGGATCAAGAAGCGGATCACTTTCGTGAGGAGATGATCATACATTCCCAAAAACGTGCTCTAACCCTAAGAGCATCTTTCGAGCGGCTAAAGCGATTATATCACGAACAGGATCGTCTACTAGGGTCAGTATACAACGGTGCGTACGGAACTATGAACGAGCAGAAGCTTGATGCCGAATTGGATTCGGCCCGGGACGTACGAGATCGACTCGGAGGTGCCGTTGAACAGTGGCGAATCGCTGGAGGATTACTCCGGGCGGCCGCTAAAGGACTCCACCAGGCAGTCGATCATTGGGAGCTAATAAGACCAACGAAAAACGCGGAAGAAACGATAACACTAGCCCTAGACGCAAGGACCACCTGTCACGGTGCCCTGATGGCACTGGAAGCCGCCCAGGCAGCACTTCCATCGGTCGAGATTCCGTACATTACTATCCGTCAGCAGTCTGCCGTACGGCATGCATTGATCTACCTCCTCACGGACATGGTCAATCCGGCCCGGTATCAGCATACGCGCGATGTGTTCGGTGTGTTTAGTGCGAACGTAACGAAAGCCGTTAACTGGCTGCACGAATGTTACAACGAAACGCTGAAACAGGACTTTGATAGCGCCGATCAGGCAGCGACACTGTTGGCGAAACATTTGCGTGAAGAACGATTGCGCTACATCGTGAGTAAGATGCCGAATAGGAGTTACGCACGCGCGGCAATTGGATAGAATTGACTGATAGAAGCAACACAAAGGGATGTACAAAACTAGAGTGGGATTCATTTGGGAATTTTCTCTATATCGGTCATTTCACAACTTCGCGTTAGCTTGTAATCACCCTTTTCGGGCGTGTAGTCTAGTGAGCGATAGAGTGGCCGTACCCAGGGAGTGAGTAGATTGAGTGGGACCCGTTCCTTTTGTCCGCCCGTTACGATGCTCACCACAATCCCCACCACGATGACGATGATTGTGCCGAGCAGTGAGTAGTACATGAAGCCGATACGGAACACCCAAGGAACTTCGGAGTTGTCGTGTCCTGCTGCGTCTCGGTAGAAGGTGCTCGTTTCCTCACTGAAAACAGAAGTATCAAACAACTATTAGAATATGGTTTCTGGCAGCTTGCTCTTATAGTGATCATTACCCCGTCACATTGAACCCACTGCATCCATCGTACCGGAACGGCAGGCTTTCATACTTGAGATGTCCTCCAAGAATCTCTAGCTGTGCACCGACGGCAATTACACTGAGCGATACCAACGATACGATCGCACCCCAGAATGCACCACGTCCGTTAATGTGTGGTGAAAACATGCCAAGGAAGAAGATACCGAGCATTGTGCCGGATGTAACACCCGAAACAGAAATGGCCAAGCTAAAGATACTGCCGAGCTGCTCGACGACAAACACCAGCAGAAGACAGATCACACCGATCGTCATTACCATCCCTTTTACCACCGTGCTAGCGGTTTTGTCCTTCAGTGCGAACCGTGGCCTTATAAAGTCTTCGAAAAGCGTTCCGGACAGTGTGTTCATGCTGGTAGACATTGAGGAAAGGGCGGCCGAAAAGATACCCACCACAAACAGACCTGGGAGGCCTGGTATGTGACGGGCAACGTCGAGCACATAGTAGGCGAAGATCTGATCATACTTTTGGACGGTTCCTTCGTGGATGGGATCACAGTCGTGATATTTGCCGAAGATTAGCAAACCATTGTACACGGAGAAGAGTTTGACGAGAATATGACCTACACCGAAGATCCAAACTGCTCTGCAAGAGAGTATGGAGAGGTTAGTCTAGAGAAGTGCCTTTTTGGGGGAATGATTAAGCGGAAGATGGCTTACTTCTTGGCGCTCGACATGTCCGGGATGGTTAGGAAGCGCTGCACACACTCCGGTGTTACACCAATGTTCGAGATCCACATTGAGGTGAGTCCTACCGATACCAGCCAGAAGGAGGTCCGAAGATAAGGGTCGGGATCCATACTAGACGATTAAAGGAAGGAAGATTTTGTAGGCGGGAGCATTCATGCGAACGAAACATTCAGCCAAAACTCACTTAAACCATATCAAACGACCACCAGCTTCAGCTAGCTTAAACACATTGATCACTCCACCAAGCTGCAAGGTCCCGAGGGTCATTACCACGAACAGTGCACATAACATCGCACCAAACTGTAACGTATCCGTCCATATTACCGCACTGAAATCATCAAAGCAAATAGAGTGCTTAGTGAACGGGGTGTCCCTGCAATTGCTTGTCCCTTCTAAACCGTACCGTATGCCACCGAATGTTGTGTAGAATATGCAGATACAGCAAATCACCGGCGTAATGATGTGCACATTGATACCGGTGACTGTGGTGCGAGAGATAGGCGATAAAGTGAGCGCGGTGAGACTGGTGCGCTGGGTTGTGAAGGCACTTACCTTGACTGAAGCAAATGGCGGGCGCATAGATAATGACCGGTGTGTTTAGTAGACAGTAAAACATGAAGAGACCGCTCGCTAGCGTTCGGGTCCGTTTATCGAACCGTTGCTCGATGTAGCTGTAGCACGAGACTGTCTGGAGCTCGTGGAACACGGGCAGAAACACGTACACCATGAAGATCGTCACTATAAGGCCCGATATCGAGCAGGCCCAGTACTGTATGCCGTACTTGTACATCTCCGCCGGTACACCAAGCATCGTGATGGCTGAGATGTGGCTAGAAAAGGGTTGTCCGTGATTACAAGGTTCATTCATTGCAATCGTCCCCATTGTGGTCGCTGTGACTTACGTCGCTGTCAGTGACATGGCCACCGGGAACACCTTCATCTGCTTGCTGCCAAGCAGATACTCGGCGGTATTGTTCTGCTTCTGCTTGGCAAAGAATCCATAGTACACACCGATCAGGGCCGACAAGCCGAGCATCGCAAAGAAGATGACATAATCGACCGGAGAAAACAGTAACCGTTGCTCCAATGCCGGCGCAGCATCATCCCCAACTGACGCACTTTGGTCCATCGCTGGATCTCGACACGTTTACGTTCCAAATTAGCGATCGCAGCGAGTTACAACTGTTACAGCTCTAAGAAGCCTACAAACATCACCATCGGGCACACGACACCTTCTCCTGCGTCACGCAAAGCCGCAATACGGAAGCGAAACCACCGGTAAACTTCAATTACGGTCGATTAGATATTTTTAGCGACCGCTGGCCGCGAACACTTCTAGACAAACAAACTCCTCCTCAAGTTGGCCTCAAGGCACGCAGTTATGCGAGAGAAAGTCGGCTCGATGCACCTTCCCGACCGATTGGATACGACTGCGTCCGTGCCACTGCGTGGATGAGCTATTTTAAAAGATGTCAAGATAGCGGCCGTGCCGGGCGCGTGTGACTGTGTGAGTTCGTGGAGTCGCGATCGCGATGTTTAAGATCCGCGGAGACTCCCGAAAAGCCGTCGTCGTGTGATTCGCTGTGAGGGATTTCATTCATGTTAGCTTAATGGGGAAGATCCAGTCGGTTGGAACGGGGAGCGCGGGTGAGATAAGTGAGACGATTTGTTTTTTGTCTGTTTAATTCAACTTGTTGTCCATAGCACAAAGGCCCCTAATCCTCGTCTCCCTATCGGGTCATCCCCCCACAAACAGATGATGCTACCGTGGACACAGGCATGATACATCTGAAGGGAAGGTGATCTTCTATTATCATTTGGGGGTGTTATGAGGCTGATGTCCAACGCGCACACAAAGGTAAGCCGGCAGGAAGACTTCGTAGGTGATAAGCCCATTAAGTGTTTGGGTGAGAGATCTGATCACAGAGATCTGTGAGAGATCTGGACCGTTGATCACAGAAGGCCCGACCCGGTAGCGAACCCGGAGTTTGCCACGTCTACAAGGATGATGCAGTACAAAACCAACGTAGGGTATGCTGACGCTGACACCTTAGTGTCAGTCCATAGCCAAAAGGTAACTGGGTAAGATTTTTTGTTGGGAAAAATTAAGAATTTGAGTAGGTCATCGCTTGTCAAGCAAAAGAAATAAAGAAAGTGTCGAGGCAATGACTTTTCGTACGTTGATCATTGCTCGTAGATCTGTTAAGCTGCTGTTCGCGAATTATCATTCGTCTCGTCGGATTATCTCGTGGAACTTTTGGCTGATGACGTTGTTATTTAATATTTACCGGAGTACGAGTGGTTGTTTGCCTTTTGGGGTTTTGCCTTTTTTTGGGAAGATAACAGGAAGTACAATGAACTAAGTATGTTGCATGTTGGAGTCGCCATGTTGTCAACGGCAAGGGTACGAGAGCTAGAGCAGTAATCTATTTTGGATAATCGATTTCTGCGTGTACCGGAAATTGTGGCCTAAAAATAAGTGTGGAAGTTAAAGTTTCGTACCCATTAAACGCCACTTAGAAGCGAGGATATTGGAGTTGTACTGAGCTTCCATGGTCCATCTTCCGCATCAATCTTGAGGTCTAGTGAAGTGAAGGTTTGCTTGATTGTCCTCAACGTTTGATGAGGTTTCTCCACGTTTTCACGAAGCGAAGTATACCGTTTAGGTTTTGCTGCAGTGAAAATAGACATTAGACCGAAAGCGTTCTCATCGGATTTAGTTCTGGACATTATTGATGTAAGTGATATTAATGTTAAGAATGATTGCTTGTTGTCATTAAACCTCTAGTCAAGATCTATCAATTTAGATGATAGTCATCACCTGTAAGTAATTCTGAACGGTTTCAGGCCTATCTGATTTGGTAAATAAACTCGAATACTTTCTCGATTGTTGCTCAATTGTTGATAAATGAAAAAGGTCCATAGTAATTGCTATGGGAACTAGTAAGATGCTCCTGGAATATCTTCAGGAAATTTGCAACCAGTTCGACAACAATTTTTTTGGCAATAAAAGACAAATTATTGGTCTTCAACGGTTAAATTATCGTATTATGAGGCTAATATTGAGATGTGGATGGACATACATCGTCTGCTGTTTTGCAGCTTACTTGCCATGGAGCGTAATGAAAGTTGAGAGCCCCTATCACATTAAAACTGGTAACCGGGGAAGAGGTTCTTTGTGCGCAGGTGAGCTCAGAATTCTGCATGTACTACCTCATAGTGCTAGAAAATCTTTGTTTTTAAAGGGATTCACCGGTACAACAGATTGCCCAGAGAAATAAAGAATGCGAGTATCATGCTGGAATTCTTACACAGGTTTGCCGTATCTCTTAAACAAATATTGTTTTGTGTATATATTTGTGTAGATGTCCCATCTCAATTTGTAATGTTTAATTGCAGTTGTCAACAGAATCTATTTGATTATAATAAGCTTTTTGTATTAATAAGTTTAACAAAAAAAAAAAAAAAAAAGAACAAGACAACACAACTTTGAGACTCTCACGCGTATAAGGGGACAAACTATTTCGCCGTCGATTCCTCAATTTACTCGTCCCTTCTTATACTTTGTTACTATAATAATACTACATATGGTAAAGATAATTACCTCCTTCTCAAGTCTGCATTCGGGTACGAGATGGAACTTTTCATCATCAAAGGTAGCCTGCAATCAGTAGCGAATTAGGACCCTTGCACAACCTTGGAGAAGGATTGCTCAAAGCTCTATCTTCGATAGAATATATCCACGGTTTCGGACAGGGCACCCAGCCAATATTCGAGGCTCTCTTTGTGTCCGTGGTTCCCATGCCCTGACAGTTACTAAGGAGGAATAGGAAAATTCGCTTAAGTAGCGAAATGTTAAGGGCCTCTAGCATCTGATAAGATTTCTTTATGATTCACACATGTTCGTAGTATTGTTCTTCTAGGCTTAACGATTTACAAGGACACGCCGGCCATCGAATTGCTTACTAGACTTTCTGATTTACGTTCCCAACACTAAATCGGTTGGGATTTGAACCCCTGTTCTGCCTTGTTCGTAGTTTTAGTCCTTCTCAAAAATTATAGATAGGGCACTGAAACTTTTGACTTGCTCCTAGCACCTCAAAATCGCTATATTTGTTGCCTAGAATTCAGAACATGCCTCAAAGCGTGTAGCCTCTTTCAACCTGTCCAATTAAAATTAAAAACCAAAAACATGCAATCCCCTGAAGAGCAGCGAGACTACAAAAATCTCCCCAATTAGTAAACTTTCATCCTCGCCCTCGCGTTCTGTATTATTTTCCTGCATCCAGCACAGCAGCTACATCATACCCTAAAACCTCATCATCTTTTCACCAGACCGTATCGAGGGAGATTGGCCTATTCACCGTTCGGAAGTGCGCTTTTCGCAGTCCCGTGCAATGTGTCCCGGCTTGCTCGATGCATGAAGCAATCATCTCCACCAACACACAAACAGGACGACGCACGGCGACGGCACACAGGTGCAAAGAATGTTCCCATTCTGCGCATTTTCCCTCCAGTAGGAGTCACCGTGGCAAGGTGAGCATCGGTCCTCAATTATGAAACAAGGACGAATAGGAAGGAAACCCCTGAAGGTAGTGGATAGCGTGCTGATGTGCGGAAGGAAGCAGAACTAGCTTCCTTTACTCCGATTGTATATTCCTGTTTAGATGTTTCCTTTTTTCCCTTTCATTTTCCCCCTTTTTTTCTTTATCCAGAGGAGGGAAAACACACTGTTTATTTTGACTCATCGCTTCCCAATTCCTTCATCCTCGTTTTCCACAGTCTCTTTCGGTCTGTCTCTGTCGTTCTCTTTCGCCTTCCAACCAGAATGGAAAACCCATAATTCAGAAATCAATAAAAACACACAGCACATCAACACCCTCCACACCTTAGTAGTCCATGCACACGGTGTGTAGCTCTGTGTGCGTGAGGTTTTGTATGTAGAGTTGCAAGGACGCGTGCGCATAACCACTGTGTAAACACGCACACACATCCTTTTGCAGTGTGGAGGAGCAAAATTTTCTACGCACACACAACAAGAAAACGGTGAATTCCAGTAGTTTGCGAACGAAGCGCGTATCGGTCGGGGTCGAAAAGCCTATTTTAGCTGTGCAAAAAAGTGAGTTTAGTGCAGTAATTACGCAAATTGTGTTCGTTTTATAAAAGTAGTACACTATGGTGTCGTTAAAAGTGTTTAATTGATTGTCCTCTTTGTAGTTAATCGACTTTGAATCGAATCGAGTTAAGGAGGACCAGTGTTTAACGTAAGCACAGAGCATCATGAGCTGCCTCGGGGATTGTCTAGAGTTGGGGCCACCGCCCGATATGATACTGTCGATGCCACCGCCACCATTGTCATCGTTCTTGTTGCCCAGAAATGCGCTGGTGGCCGCCAGTAAACCGAATGGCAACAATAATAACAGCCTACTGTGCAGTGCCGCTTTCATCTGCGAACCGTCCCTGAAGGCGAACGAACAGTCCGGGATGGAGTTTGTCGAGCTGCCCGGAAATGGTGAGCTCTAGAATGACGATGTCCGAGGACCTAAAGAGAATATGTTGACCGATTTGTTTGCTTGCACTTTCTAGGAATGGACGACACTTGGGTCCTGGTACTAATTTCGTCATGTGTTGGTGTCCTCCTGCTAGGAGCCCTCTTAGCCATGTTGATGCTGAAATGTCGCGAGTATGTACACATAGACTTCTAGACATCAATATCCAGCATCCTTAAAGTAATTCTACTTCACTTGTTGCAGTCGATTCTGTTTCCGTTGCAGCTCGTTCAGCTACTCCTATCACGATAGCAACCTGAAGCAACCGCCGCTGCACACCCTCGGTCACGAACCATCCACCGCCAAGGCGGCCGTATTTATGCCCGGCGGTACGATACTCTATCCGACCAATCATCTGCACCATCATCAGCAGGCAGCGGCACATCCGGACAATCGTACACTGTGGGCCGCACTGACTCCGCACGGTACGCAACACTTTATCACGGAATCGTACGGTGGTAATCCGGAGGATCACTACGAGGTGATTGACTATGGGCGCAAGCATGAGCAGTACATTCCATCAGCCCATGGTACAATCGTCAAGAGCAAGAACTCGTTCGAGAATTCTGGCTTTGTTGACTACGACTACGAGGATCCGACGCCGCTGATGGAATCGTACGCACACTTTGACGATATGGACTCGGGCTATCAGGAGCCACAAGAAGTGCTTGGTTCGCTAAACCGTGCCGGCACAGCCAACCGCACAGCAACACTCATATCGTCCCCGACGCACATCGAAAATCCTAACATGGCACCGCTCAATCTCTACCCAACAATGCTAAGCTCAACGATGGGGCGCAAGATGCATGGTAATTCTTCAATTTCAGCTGCTAGTGTTGGTGGGTCCTTGTCGCGACGAATCAGCGACATTAAGAACTGAGTAGAAGGAGGAGAGGAAGGAATTAAGCCATCGCTGCTAGAAGATGCAGACCGATGGTGGCTGAGTGAGAATTGGAACTGAACGCATTCCTAATAAAAAAAAAGAGGTGAAGACATCCTTCCTTCCTATTGCGCGCGTGCGGGTAGAGGGGACCTGAATGCCGTTGTGAAGAATGTTCCTCTAAAGATGGTAGAACAGTGAAAATGATTTATACACTACACAAGACGATAGGCACGAGTAAGAAGAAGGGTATCTTTCTTGTCGCGTACCGTACATCCTGCTTAATCTAATGTATTACCACGCATCTAAACCACTATAATAATAGCATAAACGCAGTGCACCACAGTGCAATCGCTACTCGTTATAAGAACTCTCTCCCAGCTATCCTGCCCATCTTTTTTCCCACTCCCTGCTACATCCACCAAAACTTTAGAGCAGGCAACACTGGAGGGCGCACACGAGTCCAACGTATACATAGAACAGCCTGAATACTTGCTTCATTCCTCCCATTGCTGACATGAATGTGAATCAAGGTAGGACACAGGAGAAGGTCAAAATATTAATCCAGTCCAGTGATTGTGACGAGCATCATTTTGTGGGAATTTTAAAGAAACATGCAACAAAACAATAAACGTACTACTCTAGATCTTACGGGGATGGTGGGTTTTATTTCTGAGGATTAGTCAGGATGGTTGAGAACTCTTCACGCTTTGTGTTGGAATATGCATCGTTGGTATCCGTCCTACAGTAGGACGTCGGCTGTCTAGCATAGAGTTCATGTAGCGCAAATTTTACTTTAACGCAAACACCTTTACTTGACGTAGACAGTGGCGGACTAACTTATGGGCGGAGCTGGTGGTCGCCAGAGGAGCTTCGCTGGCTAGAGAACTCCATTCGTCCTTAGATGGGTAAATTCCATCAAAAATTTCATTCCCTGCCAGAGCTGTACGTACTTTGTCTATGAAGATCTACAGGAGGCTCGGTTCAGTTACTCAGTGGCACCTCTCTCGCCCCCGCCAACATACAAACATAAAAACATGGAAAAAATGCCCTGAGAAAAATGTACAAAATCAGCACAGAAAGGAATGAAAATACGGCGCCGAGTCGTAACACTTAACCTAACTTGTTGATTAACCCAATTCTAGTATCATCGTCTTCACTGGGATTATTATCTATTAAGAGAGACAAAATTTATTACTTTAAAAAATAATGTGAAAAAAAATCGTTATAATTTCCATTTCGTTTGATATTAAAATATGTTCTCCCTCCGAAGAGAAACATATTCCGATCTTGTTTGTACCGGAAAGCGTAACATCGAATTTTGCTCACCGGGTAGAAAAACACCGACCAGTGCTTTGCGTTTTGCAAACTTAGCGACGCATAAAATTGACCCCTTCCCAGTAGAAAATTGACTCAAAACGAGGCAAATTTAGATGCAGCAAAATTTCATACCAGGTAACAGAAGACTACACGTACATCTTGATCGACTAATGCAGCCAAAAGTGACAGTTCTCAGAGGAATCAGAACTACGAGTTGTGGCGTTTACCATCTGGCAGGCAGGTATTCTTTCTCTCTTCTCTCTGACTGACTGGATAAAAAAGCCATTACTCCCTCTATCGACATAAGCTACCGAAGTTTTTGATAGGGAACAACTTACAGGAAATCTTTGTAGCTTTCGAATGGCGAATATTGTATCTTCTTTGATATCTCTATTCAATCCCATTTTGGATGTTTCACATTTCCTAGGTGATACATTCCACATCACATAACCTCTCTATTAAAGAAGTAAAACATTTTTGTAGGATATTTCAGTTCATAGTTTAATTATATTCAATACCAAATACACATACAGACACTTGCTGACGCTCTACTCTACACTGCACTCCACAAGATAACGCTAACTTTCGTCAGCGAATGGAGGATAGATGTATTATTTACACCTCCGGCTCGTTTACTTAACGCACACACGCACACACTCTCACATACACAGTCTACTAAGTAGAACCCTGATCTGTCCTAACCCAGCAAAGGTTTCCCTTGCAACCACGACCCACGCTACCAGCTAATAAGTCTTGCTAAAACCACTTCCTTGCATGCCCATCTCAACACGCATTCGCATCAATATCCATCGAGCGATGGGCGGACTTGTTCCGCCGGCACAGTTGCAGCACAATCTCGCCCGTTTTGATGCTCTTGAACATTTTCACCGCTTCCAGGTGGGTAAGATCGTGACACACCTGCCCATTAACAGCGAGCACTTCATCACCCGCCCGCAATCGTCCATCTTCGGCCGCCTGTCCGGTCGGTAGGATGCTCTTGATGAAGATCCCAAGTGCACCACGTGGACTATCGCGGCCTCCAACAATGGTGAAACCTAGTGACTTCTTGCCCGGTCCCTTCTCGAACGTAACCGTATGGAAGGAACAGAGAGCGCTCGATTTTGGACGTCGCGGAAGCGTGCAGAAATTGCTGGCGGTTGATTTGTCCAGCTCGAGCGAACTCGTTCCACTGCTTGTTTCTGCATCATCCGAGGTGGATGCGTGCAGTTCGAGCTTCTCGTCGTCACAAAGGTTCATTGTGCTGCGGGCCGTTGTAACGGGTTGTGTCGGGTTAGCGTTGGACTGTTTGCCGACGAGCGATCGGCGCACGACTTTCGAGGATGTGTTGGAGGGTTGCGTTGGGGTAACATTTTTGGTGAACGAACGACGTTTAGCGCAGTCGAGGGAGGGTGGCTGTGAGTCCACTTCCGTAGCAGGGATGCTATCGCAGGTTACGACGGTATTGAGGGAAGGTGGTTGAGATTGTTGGAGCTGTTGGGACTGCTGTTTGTAAACCATCGAGAGTGGTTGCTTCGAACGTCGTGGAGTTCCGAGCGTGTTGTACTTGTTACCATCGATTCTGAAAGAGAGGATAGTGTGTGATTAGTGCTCGAGCAATTCTCAGACAGTTGGGTTCATACATACTTGATAGCAATCGACGTGTAGTTGGTGGTGTCCTGCTCGGAACCGGTCTCGCTTCCACTGCCATGATCCGGCCGTTCGTCTTCCAGGTACGAGTCGAGCGATATCTTGCGGCTATTGCGGAACAATCGTCGATTCACAGACGGTGGCCTTTGCTGTTGATGGTGGTTGTGGTCGGTGTCGTCGTCTTGGTGATCGGTGCCATTTGCCTTACTGCGACAAATGACAAGATCGATGCTGGTACGGCCAGTACCACGCCGTGCACAGCTATTCAGCAACTCCTGCACCTGACGCATCGACAGACCACGCAGTCGCTTCCCGAGGATGTTGACAATTTCATCGTTCGGTTTAATCGAACCTTCCCTGTGGGCAAAATGATGTACAAGCGTGTTATCAAGATATCAAGATGACCTATTCATATGACGCCATCCAGCTCCAATATCTTACCTGCAAACAAGTCCTCCGGGCAAAACATGGGCCACCTTGTAGCGATTGCTAACCTCACCCTCCGTAGTGGCAATTGGGCTGATGATAATACCCAAACCAATACCATCGTCCGGTCCCGCTTCTGCCAAACAATCGATCTGCTCGTCTAACCGGATTGTGACCAGCTTAAACTCTGTCGGTTCAGCCCCACTTCCATTCAGCACCTTGGTCGGTATGTGCGGTATTCTTGGAATACCCTGTTCATGAAACACATCGTCCGTTTCGAGAATTGAGGAAGCACCTGATTCATTTACCAAAATACCCGAATCGCCATCTTCTGCGTCCGTGTGACCAGTGCTACTACTTCCGCCACCGATCGCGATCAGCGCTGTACCACCTCCAACCAATAGCTCACTATCGAGATCATCGATCGGGTGCTGTTTGACCGAGCTCGGAACCGTGTCCTGTGGTTGCTTCTCCACGTCCTCATAGTCATCGTTACGTTGCTCTTTGGACATACCGCTCTTCTGGAAGTCCGCGAGTCCCGGCAGTGCGCCATAGCTTACACTTCTTCGGCTCGCTTCGGACAGCTTGCCGGTAGACTTCTTTAGCGATTTAGTCGCGGACAGATGGTAACCCTTCTGGCCACCACCACTCGCACCACTGTTCGTGGAGTAGATGCGCGAGAACAGTTTCTGCGTACGATCGGACATTGCGCGTATTTTGTTGGTAAAGTTGTCCTTCTTCTTTGGCGTCTTGAACGTGGAGGACGTGGAGGAGGAGGAGATCGGGTCCCCGTTTGCGGTTTCCTGCTTGAGCGCTTCCAACCGCAACCGATAGGCGGTTTCGATCGGGCCGAGCGTCGTGCGCATCTGGGCAAACCCGTACGTTTCGTCGTGATCGGCAGGATCCATCATGATCATCGTTGTCGACTCCGGCGTCGTTATTTCTTTGTCGTTCTTTGGTAGTTCGCTAGATGGTTCACTCGCTTTCGCGGGCGATGCAGCTGTCAGGGCGTCACGCTCGATCGTGCTCTGTGGGAATGATAAGCGTCGATCGGTTGTGGTGGTAGATGGATTAGAAGCAGGACTGCCACTACCCACATCCACCGTGATAGCGCGCTTGAGATGATGTTGGTGGTTGCGTCTCGTATCGGACGTAATCGCTTGAGACGCCAACCGATGTAGGGTGCTTTGTTGCAGTTCGGTTGGGCCTTCTGACGTGTTGCTGCTCGTTGTGGCGCACGTGTCAGATGACGTCCCAGGTACGATAACGTCACCAGACGAGCCGAGGAAAATCAAATCGTCCACCGACTTGTAGAGCGGTTGTCGCACTTTTTGCACTCGTAACGTTGCACTATTACTGTCCACCGTTGTGACACCATGCTTCCGATCTGGCTGTTCCTGCCTACTACTCTCCTCCTGCTGCTGCTCCTCCGCCGCTCTCGCTTGATCGAGACTGATCGGTTGGTAGCAGGAAAGACGCGTACTACCGAGCGGATTCTTCTTCTCCCGGTACGGTATCGAACGTTGACTAAGCGAGGGACTGCCGCGACTCTCGATCGTATCGACAATGTTGCCGATCGATCGACTCAGCTGCCTGTAGAGCGAGGAACTGCCGGACGATGCGATACCGCTGACGGACACATCCGCGCCCTTATCGGCACTGGCTCGTTGCAGTATTCGACGCGATACTGGAGTGGTGGTTGTTGCCGTTGTTGTGGAGGGCGCGAATGGATGCGATTGAGAACTGGCTGCAGTGGTAGAGGCCGGCGTACTGCTGCTACTAACGCTACCACCAGCTACAGTTGTTGCTCCGTTCGCGATCGCTTGCTGCTTGTTTTTGATGCGTATCGGTGAAATGTAACGACCTTTCGGGCGCTCGATAACCCGCCCTTCCTCGATGCTATAGCAGTTGATGCCGGACGATCCGGTCCGCTTTGTCCAGCTGACGGGAGACAGATCTGAAGAAAACAAAAATAAAAACGAGCGACATTAGTAAGTATGTGTTTGTTTATTTGTTTGCTTAATTAATCATCAACAGAGTTGGCGATCTTTTTGCAACCACCAACGGGAAAGGAATTTTGAACGCCCTGCTCCAATTTGACGACCATATGGACTGGTTTCGTGTCGAAAGAGAAATGTCTCTCGATGATGATGGAATTTTGGAGAGGACAGAAATGAAGTCTCACACAACTGCAGCAGCAAACAAACAAAAAAACCAAAAAAAAAACGTGAATAATAAATTATGTCTTGTCGCGCTGAAACTGTCTGGAACTAGAGTACGCAGGAGTACGTGCACTGGTGGAGGACACACGAAATCTTCCACACCGGAACGGACGTATACCGGTATCGGATAAAAAAAAGACAGCGCCTTTGTACTGGAACCGTTTTCTTTTGGGGAGGCCACCAAGGTCCACCAACGGTGTACGACACAAAACACACCAACCGGCTCCGAAAGTTGAAACGCTAATAGTCATCGCAAACGACGTCCCCAGAGCACCGTAACCGTGCGCTCCGAGTGCGTGTAGTAGGCTTTCGAATTCGCGAGAACTTGCACCTCCACTTTGTTTTGGCCCATTCTCGTCTTCTTGCTTGTGCGAAAGTGCATTCGAAACAGCCATGTTCTGCGGTTGTGTTTGCATGCCTTAGACCGTGAACTCGCGACATGTCTCGCGAGTTGCAGTCAGTTCGTAGAAGTCAAAAAAATCTGACATGTCTGCTCCCCCACCACTATGTTGGTGTCTCTCCATTGATCACTCGTATCATAAAACCGTACCGAGCTCTTCAAACACTGTTAAATACCTCTCCAACTAAAAAGTAATTTATGAGGATGCGGTTTCCGCCGAATTCTTTGCTGCCAATGCTCAGGACACGCTTTTAGTTATCGTCTCGTCTGGAAAGCAGAGATGATCGTCAAGAGATCCTCTATCACGCGCTCTATCCGTTTTTCACCATTCACCAATGTGTCACGATCGTTACCGCGCGGCGGCACTAAAAACATCAACTCCGAATGCGTACGGCCGACTAAAATGACTGACGGTCCTCGAGGGCTCAGGCTTCGCGAGGCCTCGCCTCACACACAGAAAAGCAATAAGAGTGATAATACAACCGCGAAACGCAACGAGCGAGAGACAGAGCGAGGGAGAGAAAGTTGGTTTGATGAGGTGAAAAAACGAGAGAAAGAGAGTGAACCACCCCAAGCGCGTTGTGTGTGATCTTCGAGTTCCTCCGGATCAGCTGCCTCTGTGCTGATGGCTGATGACGTAAACGCGGGAGTCATCCTCTCGTTTGACGGGGCCCGGGGTCTCGGGACCTGGGACTTGGGCCAATATGCGAAGGAAACGGATGCAATGGAGAATTCCTGTACATGTTTAATATTCCCTGTTGCTGGACGTGAAGTTAGATGTGATCATATTTGTCCTCCCACCCTACCCTACCCTGCGTCTCATATCATAGACTTCCTCCAGCGAGTATTTGGTGATCTATTGATCTGCAGTGTCATGGTACCGACGAAGTTCGACATGACCCACAGGGTGTTTACTATTCCACAACCGCACCACCGTTGGACAGAAATAATGAAAGAAAAAAAAAACCGGTGTAGAGTCAGCAACGACAACAATAAATTAACATAAATATCCATGGCTCGATCAATTAACAGCTGGCCCTACCATGGCTCTGTTCATTGGGTTTCAAAGCAAAGAGAAAAAATAAACCCAACACAATACACACACATTTTGCCTACTTTGCAGTTGACTGACACATTACTTAGCAGGTAACGCGGGTAGCAGTAGTTGAGAGAAAGAAGCTCACATTCAACCTACGGAGGGCCTCCCTGTTACGAAAGTCATCTGATCGAATGCATTAGGCCGCCAACGGGCGCAACAAGTAGGGTAAAGTCAGTACACACAGGTGCACGTTGTGCACTCTTTTTTTTGAAGAGAATTTGCAAACAACTTTTGTCACCTCTGGTCCTACGCTCACCTCCCCACGTGTGTGACACACGTCGGCAGTGGCCGATTGAATGTGTCGCTAGAAATCAAACACTTTGCGGACTCGAGCTAACGAAAAGAATGGAAACGTGACCACTTAATTACGCATATACATAATTCTTTGTACAGCAAAGGCAGACTTTGTGGTGACAGAGTAAAGACAGAAAGTGGAGAAGGAGGGGAAGCCCATGAAGAGGTTACGGAGGAGGATTTAAAGACTTCTAAACGGGGCCTGCATGACGGAGAACTGATGTCACAACTTATGGTGTGCACGTGTTGGGCGTGAGATAAGAGGACTCAACCGAGGTTCATTAGTTTTTTTGTGTGGTCCAGATGGAGGTTTAGGAAATGAGAGCGTGCCTTCCGGTAATAGACAGATCAGGAAGGTCATCCAATTATTGAGGTTATTACAGGGTTGACTGGGTCATAACGGTAGCGTCCACAAGTCTAAAATAATTCGCTCTATGGGATACACCACAGTATATAAAGGGGCAGTTCGGCTGGTTGTGGTTGCAGCGACGCTGGTCTACACACGGTAGGACCGGGATTTAAATCCCATAAGGACCCTTTCCCTTTAGTTGAGGACTAACTGTCCAACTGTGTGGTATCGGCAAGTCTAGAGGGTCTTCTAGTAGACATGTCTAGTTAGGCTGACCTTACCTAGAAGATCTTTGAGCCAAAAAGAAGAAACAAAGCTTTATATTGATTTATTTTATAGAAGCTTTAGGTCTTTAAGGCCTTATTCAACTCGTGTATAATGCGGACCAGACAAATCCTGGACAGCTTAACACATCGTTTATACGTCATATAACGAGATAAAATTCTTACTTCTATCTATAAATGAACATTAAAAATTAAAATAAATTCGTTATTTTGACGAATCGTTAAATTTCAACAAATATAATTACATTTACATTATTACATAAGACTATTTCACTGTTCGTATGAATTCCCTATGATTTCTTCAAAATAAAATTGTTTAGCTGCGTAATACGCTGATTTTATGTTTTCTAATTTTAAGTAAAGACTTAAATCCAGATAATAAACTCTAAGTATTGTGAAATTTTATAATCCTCGTATCTCCTAATCCGCGTCTCTTGGGTAAAGACTGTAATAAATTCATGACAAAAATATAACTATCACACAGATGAATCCATCTGTGACGATTGCTTCATTCACGTGGACAGTCGTAGGCGCAATGTTAGACTATTGTTTCAAACAAGAAAACACTACTTTTCCCCATCCCTGGTAAGCCCTGCAGACAGACAGCTTGTCTGTTTTTGAGGTCGATGATAACATTTCAGGGGACACCGAAATGATGGTTGCAAACACTATTAAATCGTAATGTTTTACCAGTCTTCTTGTGTCATACAACCGAGCTACGAAATGGAAAACTAAGTGGCAATATGAGCGGAAACTCGAAAACAAAATCGATGACTTTCTTCCTGCTGCAAAACACAAGCAAAATACGTACAAACAGCGACACAAAGCAACTGGTTTGGGTGAAAGTGAAAATGTTTATAAATATTAATGTTTCTTCTCTTGCACATTTCGTCGGTATCACACACATCCGCGAGTGGGTTGTGGCTATCGTACAGCAAAAATTTGATCAAACTCCACCTACTGCAACCTGTTGCTTGTTATTATATGATTTATAAAAAAACGCAGATCACAACAAATGAGTCATAACGTTGAGTTTGCGAATACAAAAAAACCAGCATAAAACTAGCGCACTAAACTTGGTTGGCAAAAATAAAAGCAAATGCAAGGTCACGCTTAAACTCCCCCAAGGTGGGCAGCGCAAAATGGCAAAACAGTGGCCAATTAATTTATTAAATTAATTATCTCAATCCAACGCTGCCTTCCCCCCGTAATTCAAATCAATAAACAGCGATAGAAAGGAAATGGAGGATGGCCGACAGGTATAACTCCCTACAAAATGCCACCAGCTCCACACAGTTTGGTAGGTTTTTCGCGAATTTTGTTTGATGTTTTTTGCCTTCTCTCTCTCTCGATCAAGTGAAAGGAAAATTTGCCAAATATGCAATTTACAATGCGCCACACAGAGCAGGCGGTGAAGATAAATAAATAAAAAAAGTTGTACGCGAATTATTGGCACTGGTGGTCTGGGGATGCAATAAATGGGGAAGTTGTCGTGAGCTGACCTTACAGCAGGTTGCTTTACATCCATTATACGACCCTTGTGTTGCGAAATCCGGACCGAGAGATAAACAAAAAAGTCAAACGTTCCCGCCGGACATGCCGGCGGATTGCCTTCGGGGAAGGACGTGTAGGACGCCTACACTACGCCACTAGGGAGTTAAAGGAGATCAACCGATCGAATCGGATCGGTTTGTTGCCGTCCGCAACGTGTGCCTCTCGGGCAAGATGTCGTCTACCAAATGGGTTGGTATTCTGTGGGAGTTTTTCGAGGTCACGAGGTGCCTATGTGTCACAAGACTTGCCCATTTATGCAACAATGCCCTGTTTAACCCTTAGCAGCAACAGCAATTGGCATCTTCATCGACAACCCGTAGCTGATGGCTCGGCGGTTGACTATGAAAGGGAAAGTAAATGCCGCGCTTGACATGTGGTCATGTTTTTTTTTTTTTTTGAGAATAACCTTAAAACTCCTCTTGGTTGATAAGACGGGAATACAGGTTCGTGCTTGTATGATATTTCCAATCGAAAAAATAAAATAAAACGAAAATCGGACCATATTTATCATTGATGATGTGCCTTTTTAATGTTCGCTTATCTTATTCCTAAAAAATTGCTTCTTTTTAACTACTTTTTCACCTTTAATTTGATTAATTCTTCTTTAATTTTAAACTTGTAGTTATTTCTCAAATTTTAATGAAAGCTTGACAATCTTTCTTACTTTAAAAGTTTAACAGTTACTGTTACTTTTTCTTCATATTTTTTTGCATTTTTTTATAGCATTTATGCATTTATCCTTATCGTTTTTAACTTTGTTTTTTTTTTTTGAATATATTGTATACTTTATTTTCATTTAATTGTTTAGATTAATTTTTGGAATGTGATCATTTCACTTGAATATTTTGAATATTTTTCATACATTTAGTTTATGCAATTGTCATTTTTACGTATCTTCTAATATTTCTTTAATTAATTCTTTTTTAATAACTTTTTTGGTTTTATATTAATTAGATAAAGATGGAATAAAAATAGCCAAACCCTCACTTAAGCAATCAAAAACATCATCCCTATATACGCCCTTCACGATCTAGATCATACCTTTAAAAAGGGAAAAGAAATTAAAAAAAACCTGGGATAAATATTTCCCTTTTCGGAAGAGCAACAAAACATAAAAACCGACGTAAACGGGTTACCCCCCCATGTCGGCCTTTTCGGCAGGGTTCCCGCTCTCTGATTAAGGCTGATGCGATTATGTGAAACGTGACGCAAGGAGCATAAAAACACGATCGACACACACACACAGACACAGTCAACCCCCAAAAAGCGACCTACACCGAAGAAATTGACCCGCCAGGCACAGCATAAAAACTCGTTTTCGCATCATCATCCTCATGATCATCGTGCGCACACCGAGGATCCGTGCGACTTGGCGGAGTGCTTTTTGCATGTTTCGCGTGCGCCTGCTGCTGGATTTCAAGTGGTGGTCGTTTTTTTTTTATCTTTGGAGGTCACCACGTCGTGTTGCATAATGATTGTGGCGGGATGAGTCGGGACTTCCCAGGTCTCGTGCACGGCATGGATTGCAAGATTGATTAGTCAGAACACACATATCTGTAAGCTGGGCTATGCCCAAAGCATGTTAGGTGGGGAAACATGACGAATGGATGACATGGCGTTGGGTTTTGATCTAATTCGAGTCACACCACAAATGTCGTACTAGTTTGTAGCAAATTTAATCCACGTGAGTGCACAAACGTCGTCCCAGCGCGGTCAGTGACATCTTGCGAGTATCCAACCAACGAGGCGTTATGATTAATGGGTAATGATTGCACATTAGCGAAGTGTCTCACGGCTAAGTTTGGGACAGTTGTAAGAAGCTATTCGTGAAGATTAATTAACAGGCTGTCAGGTTGTGGTAAGCGTCACTACTGTACAGCAGGTTGGATCTCCATCCAAAATCCGTCACGAACAATTTCTGGAAGCTCCTTCCCATATGTTAAAACGGACAGCTTCAGCAAGAATAGCATTTCCCTAAACGGGTTAGATTTATGTTTTTTTCCTCCCCCTCTCTGGTGGCCAAGCGTGTAGGCGTCGATGGTTGGTAACACTTTACAGCATTTTGAAGCGTGTGATGAGAAGTGTCCACAGCAAACAGATCACAACGTCAGGCGAACGTCATACACCACTTGTTTTTGGGCGGTGGAGAATGAAATAATTTATTGCTTTACTGTCCATCAGGCCGCACTAATGTGGATGCGCCGCTGAACGGGTTTGTGGACGTTGTTTTCGGTGGAATGAGTATGCGAAGCGGTGGCCATTCAACGTGATTTTATGCATTTAATATGGGCTGATACCAAATCGAGCTTAAGTTGGCGGGGTGACGAATTAATGTTCGGTTTGCATGGGCTTGAGAAAGATTTAAATGAAGTTAACAGTGTAAATAAATAATATTTGATAGTCAAAATCTGTTTCGTAGAAATTGTTGGCAATAAGCAGTAAGAAGTAAGATGTAGAATGTTACGACTACTTCGTTTTATTTATCTTTTGGACAAATTGTGTAAGAAAAGGTAGAACAGATACAATTATCATTCCCTGATCCTTAACTCTAAATCATCAAGAGATCTTGAAGTAGAATTGCTAGAGAACCCTTGAGAAGTAGCTTTTTATTATGAAGCTTCTGAAGAAGAACCCCACCGTTCTAATAATTCGTTCTAAATGTCTTACATAATTCCGCTACATTTTCCTTGCACATATGCTGCAATAAATTGCTCTAATTAAAAGAAATTATTACCAGATTTTTCTGGTTCAATGTGAATCTGTGCAGAAGTGCAGGTGCCAGGACAGAACCTGGATGCAATTGATATAAAGACCGATAGCGCCCGTAATCATCTTGGTAATTACAACCGGTTGTATCGTTCAACGTCCCGATGTCAACGGAGGGACTTTGAACCAAAGCAAGAATGTTGTCCACAAACCCTAACAGACATGATCTCTTCAAACGCATCCAAACATTGTAGACATCATCGGGACAGGAATGAAGAGAGAAGCAAATAGCGCTCGTTCTAATAAAAGTAGTACCCATAAACTAGCCTTTGCTTGTTGACTTGCCGGGGAGGTGGAATTCTTTCTGAAGAACTCACGACCTTCCCCCGGTGTCCACGAGACGCCGCAACATGGACGATGAGCACGTGAGTTATTAGCATCTGTCAGTACGGGGGGGAAAAAGCGCAAACGAATTACGACAGGAAATGGCTTCTTATATGTTTGTTCTACTGCCCGACGAGCAGTTGTTGACAAATATGTGGTAGGATTACTTGCAATACAATTTATTCCTGATCGCCGGATGTTAGAGAAGGCGCCATCACGATCACTACTATGCTGCAGGAAACGTTCTTCTATGTTGCTGTGATCGGTCAAACAAAATACCAACGATGGATCGCTGGCTCGTTGAGATCGGGTCGACGTTTCGTAACCGTTGGATGGACTAATCGAAGGCCAAACGGGTACCATTTCGTTTGCAGGTCGTTACACTGCGGTGCTTAGAGCACACCGGAGCACACTGTCCGTGGCCATAATTGTAGCTTCCTTCCAAATTTGCATTCTTCACATGAACATGCACACACGAACCGGTACGGCACCCAAGCCAAGGTGATCGGAACACTGGCTGAAACGTGCAGGAATTCGGCTGTTGGTGCATCCTTACCGTACGGTACGCGGCCGACTGCACTAATGATTATGATTACCCTTTTTTGTACGCCGTGGTAACGATTAGGCAACCGCACGGTACACGGTCCATCATGAGACCGACCGTACCATGCAGACGAGAAGATCTAAACGTAGATGGGTATGCGAGCAATTTCGCAAAAACTCAAAACCGCGAACTAAAGAAGCCGTGAAGTAAGCGGCGAACCATGCGAACGATCTCATGCATCATTCTGGATTGGGTCAGTGCTGCTACTTGTCTAATATGACGTTTCTGTGACGTATGGGTGTGGAAGGTTTTTTTTTCTTTCTTTTAAAGAAGAAAAGGCCACTAATTGTAGGGCTCCAGAAATTGAGAAGATCTCCATCTAACTCTGGTTAAGCAATGGTCCGTATCGATTGGATTAGTTTCGATAGCTGAAGCATAAGGCTCAATTATTGCTCGTTAGCGGATCAATTCAAGCACTGCTGGGTTTGATTTACTAGCCGAACCACGGGTCAGCCATTCAAACCAGCGGTACTTCTCTAATTAAAGCACTTATCGTGTTACCGGGAAGCATGTTAACCTGTGAAAAGAATATCTTACATCGACCGCAACCCGGAACCCGGAGAAAACTGCCCACATAGCCCACGTGTCGGTAGACTGGACATCGCGGGTCATCATCATTACTACAGCACGTTCTTTCCCGGTTTGCTGCAAGATACTTCCGAAACGGATCAGACCTGGAAGCCCCCTTTGCTCTCCCACTACTAGCCAAAACAGATCGGTCATTACGAGTTGTTACCCTAGTCTGACCCACTTCGTTCGACATTACTTCCTTCCTGCACAACAAACACGGTTCGCTGCGGCTTGGTTTCTTTCGACGCCCTCTTGCTTCTTCTTGGCGAGAATGATGCCCCGGTAGAGGAACACAGATATTTCGCCCTTTCCCTGCATTGTACACGCCCACACCCGTGGCTCGGTCTGATGTTAGCCGGACAAACCCTTCGGAAGGAGATGGATGCAGAGCTTTTCTTAATGCACCGAAACCGTACCGTTGGGGTTATGTGTATGTATGTCTACGTGCCCAGTTGTTTCAATTACAGCCGGTAACCGGTCGGTCGGGGAGAAGTATTTTCATTTCTTTCGGTCTGTTGCAATCGTTTGCATTGGAAGGTAATTTTCCTTCTCGAATGGCTGCATTTCACTCCCTTTTTCCAAACACCGACAAAAAGGGGCTCTGATGGGGTCAACCGATCAATTTCACGAGTGCATTTAGGTGGAATTGAGATCACACGATCGATGGAATTGTACGCCGTTACCGCAAAACCCTGGCAAATAGGTAAATACTACTTTTCTGCAAGAAAAAAAATCACTTATCAGAGCTCCTTTCCCTCTCTCTTTTGATTGTGGGACTTGGGTAGCAGGAAGTATTTTACACTTTCCTGTCGAATATTTCCCTAGCGGCTGAGAGTCTTCTTTGGTGCTTGAGACGTAAAATTGAAAAAAAAAAGACGATTCAATCCGGACGCGGGGTTCAGTAGGTTAATGGGTGGTCGTGGAATCGTGCTTATGTAGCCTCCATACCATCGATTGGGGTGAACAAATTGAATTAATAAGGTTAAACCGCTTTTAGTGCACTCTGATGTTGGGCGTGCTGCCCCATCTGTAATTTGCTCGTGCAGGCGTTTACTCCCAAAAACCAGATCACCTCGACGGGTCAAGTGTGTTTCCGTGGAAAATTTAAAAAGAAATCCAAATACTTTACACCCATTTTTTTTTTTTGGGTAACGGTTAAGGGCTCTACACAATGATTACTAAATAACTCATTTCCATTTCTTCAGTCCGCGTTCAGTCGGCGTTTATCGGAAGGGAGGGCGCCCTATCAGCGGCTGATTTGTGTTGCAGCACCAATGCATTGCGTTACATCATCTTCAAGAGGATGGAAACAGAGGAAGGAAAGCTTTAATTTGGAAGATAGATCCCGAAAAAACATGGTAACTATTATATATTAATCATCCTAAAAAGCAGTTCATTTTGGGATGAATAAATTTGGTTTGGAACATATTGGAGGCGGAAGGGAGCTGACATGACGACTTGACAAATGGGATGAAATGCATGAATTTAAATATATTATGCTATGAAATTCAAGTTTGTTTTAAAATTAGTTGAACGAACATAAGAGCATAACACACCTGTTAACGGCTAAAGATGCGTTGACCACGATTTTTCATACGAAACATCTGAAAGTTATCGTAAAAGTTGCCATAAAGTCCTCAGAAGTACTCAATAAATGTAGAGCGATTTAGTAAAAAAAGGTTCTTAGTAATCTGATTGCATACTTTGAGGCGCTGCGACTCCAAAACAAATTTGTGCTGAGCGTGCTTCACATTTGATCAACTTTATGTACCTAATTTTGCAAACAGAACTCGAGCTTTTTAATTACCTCTCAACAACCATTGGGGCCCTCAACCTCAAGAATTGCTTCCTCCGAATTTCCGTACATAAACTTTCTTCCGTTTTCCTAAAAACAAACAACCAGATACGCAAGCATGGCCCACTGACCGGTGGAACATGTAGGTGCAGAACAGAAGCAAACAATAACACCCATCAAAATGGGGCAGTTGTTTTATGTTGGTTTTGTGTGTTTTTTTTTAAATCGTTTCGTACTGTTCGCGTTTGTTTTGTCCTCACTTCTTGTAGCTTGTTTTGTTTGCACTGGCGCAGACTAGGCGCAGGGTTTTGGGGTGTAAAATATGCACACTCGGCGAAGCTTAAGGTCCAATCTTGCATGACAATGACAATGACCAGCGATGCATGGGTTATGTGTTCGGAACGCTGTGTGCCACCAAGAGTTTTACTTGTAGAGGCGAGGACACCACATTTGGGTCTGGTGCATTCACATCATCGTGTGATTTATGACGTTCATCATTCGACGCGACTACATCTACAGCTGCTCTGGTTCCGTCAAGTTCCTGTTCCACTTTCCAACCGGGTGGAAAGTGGAGTATCATGTACGTCTCGGTATGTTTGGTAAGACTCTCAGAAATTTGGCGTCAATTTGGGATTGGGGAAATTCACACATTCTTTTCTAAATCGAGTTCTTCTTACCCCGTTTCAATGTGAACTTCAACTTGTCGCATAATTCATAACAAGCACTTCCAGTTTCATCATAAATTTGACTATTTTATGACAATTTTATGCAACACCTTAATCGCTAAACGACACACAAACTCAACCCGAATGGCGACAGATTCGTAGGAGGTAGCACTCTGTTGGTGGCACACATCACAAAAATCATGCAAACATCTTCCGCCAAAACGCAAACAACCCACGGCGACCGGCTGTTCTTCCTACGGTAATCGGCACGCGCCACAAGCCACCAACTCGGCACGTATCAATACCGCAACGCGAAAGCAATTAGGCGAACAAGTTCATCCATTTCGGATCACGCCGATCGCCACTGATGCGATTTTTTTTTTTTTGGCCTAAATGAAAGAATCAAGCCATGTGTCACGCCGGACGCTTGTACGGCAGATTAACGATGAAATATGGGCGAGTTCACGGTACGGTATGTTTCACTCCCGGTGAGTTCGCACCCCGGGAGGTCATTAGGATGATCAGTGGCGCGAGTTCTTAGCGGGAAGAAAGTACGCACGCAAGCACGCAACGATACAGTCGCGTCACGCGTAACGTAACAATTAGCAAACCAGAAGGTGCTGGGCTATTTTTAACTCGTTGGACAACTGCACTGTGTCGTCTTTTTTTCTGACCCAATAAAATCCCACCGTGCGCAACTGATCCCCCAACTGGAGGAAACTTATTTAAGATGATCGTGTGGACCAACCTCAACGCCGGACGGACGGAAGATTGCGTTCTTCCTCAATCTAGTGTCCGATGTTTGTGTTTGAAGTTTTCGATGCCCGATGGCGAGCTCTTAAGCCACACGAGACCTGCTAGCCGCATGCAGCTGTCGAATGAGGTTTGGACGACTTCTTCGGGGTAATGAGTCCCCGATTTCAATGCAGCCACAAGGCACAATTTCAAACCCGTGCTCTAACGTCCACTGGAGCGAACTTTGGAAGAACTCGCGTGTGAACGCAACGAACCCATGTGCGATGCGCCATTCGTTTCCGATCGTTAAGCTGTCAACGAGCCCATAGGCTGTGGTAGATTTTTGTTTTTCGGTACCCACAAATGATTAACTTCCTGTTCTTCCTTGCTTCAGGATGGTTGGATTTCGTATGTTCCAAAAAAAGTATCCCCAAATCCCCGGATATTCGCATCGAATCTTGTACACTTACCTATGCGCGATTTTCTTGGCGTAGTGGCAGTTCCGGACTGAAGAATCTTATGACCACCAACACCACCACCACCTCCCCCACTGCTACTACTGCTGTCACTGGTGTAGGAAAACGGGGAGCTGCTGGTGGTAGACGAGCTGGACGAGTTGGTGGTTGATGGGGAGGATCCACTCGAACCGGACGAACCGGACGTTGTGGACGAACTGGACGGCGAGTTCACTATCCCGACTGTGCCGGCTACAGTCAACTCCTCCACAGGTCCACCGGCTGGATTCATCCCGAAAATTCCACCGCCATCGCCCGCACTTCGGCGCCGGATCGTTGCCGCACCGGTCGTAAGATCGCGATCGTGCAGCAGCAACAGCCCGGACGGTTCATTACCGCCGTAGACATTCCCGGACTCGGAGTGTCGCAGCGGGGACAGGCTGAGCAGTTTCGGCGACTCGGCCGATCGTTTAAACCATCTCATCGTGCCGGCCAATTATTGCATCGTCCGGGGTCCACCGGGTGGCAAGTGTTTGTCGTTAGCGTTGTGGCGGCGGCCGGTCGATAAACTCTGCAAAAGTGCAACGAAAAGAAAAAAGAAAAACAGCATTTAGAAAGGTGAATCGAAATTAGAGGAAAGGGAATGGCAATGAAAATTTTTCAACTGGCAAAGAGGACGTCGATGACGAGGACGGAGTTTTAATTGAATTCATCTTTATAGGCACAATAAAAAGTGTATCTTTAAGCGATCGTTACACTGCGACATAACTTGTATCATATGGTTGGCTCCCTCGAGGGATACGTTCATGTGGTGATTTCTGCCTCGCTCCTCGGATAGGTAGCGTTTTGCTGTTAATGACGGAGGACACAACAACATCCTTTCGGTGCAAATAACGAACGCACCCATTGAACCCGTCGCCCAATGAACCTATGATTACGCAGAGTCTTGGGCACCATCATTGAAGACGTTAGTCTACGCAAGCCCGCTTTGCCAAGGTAAATAGTGGTGTGTTGTTGGTCATCGTTTCTGCTATTTCTGCTAAAACAAACGTTCAACATCACGCACTGAGACAGAGAGAGAGAGAGAGAGAGAGAGAGAGAGAGAAAGAGAGAAAAAATACAAAAGAAGGCAAAACATTCTCATCAACAAGAAAGCAAAATGTGTCGTACTAAGCAGTTCTCCAGTGTTTATGCTACTGTGGAAAGAACAAAGCAACGATGCCGAATGTACAAACGACCTCCTGATGCACCTGATCGTGAAGTAAACGATCCCAACGAGCAAGCCCGCATGGATTTATTTCTACAACTCCCTCGATCACAAAACGGGATCATCACGGGAACCTCTCAGTTCCAGCACGACTGTCAACATAATGGTGGGCCTTTTCTAGCCATCGCAAAATAGCCAGCAATAAAACACTGCCGCCGGACTTTACCGTGCAATTAGTACGCGTTGAACGTAGCGGTCACTCATCAGTGTCAGTGAAGCGGAGAAGGCTGCGATCAAGTTGCAGCATTAGCACCAGCAGGTGGTGATTTATTGTTGTTGCAACTGTCATTCAGCTGAACGATGGGAGTTGGAATGGTGGAGTGCGAAATGTAGTTGCAGCATTTAGACACAATTAGCCGAAGATGGTACAGTAACGACATTGGTTAATTAATGAGAAGTCGTTAAAGACACCAGAGGCCTAACAAATCTTTCGCATCTTCGAATGGTGGATTGTGTACGCACAATACAAGCGAATAAAGAAGAATTGGTTTGCATTGGTTGGGGTGTTTCGAATTCGCGATGGGACTTGTGCTACTTTGGAGTGTCACGCACATTCTAATGCATGAGAGAGTTTATCAAAAAACAAGACAGTATGGTGACGGTTGGATTAAAGATACTTTCTTCGCCTTATCTCAGTACTTTAAACAGTGCTGCTCCATATAAATCATAAAATAATGAAAAAATTCTCCCCCATGTAGTTTCCGTCCAATTAAACCTTCGCCAACATTTAAATCGCCCAAACGCAATCTGACAAGCGGATGTGGAAGATGAGCGATCGGTGTTTTTTTCTTTCTTTCCACTGCAAACCACCTATCGATCTCCTTCGCCTGACAGACGTCGAATTGTGGGCTCAATTATTTCGACATCTTTCGATATTCCTCATGTAAAGATGACGGTCCAGCCGGTGTGTAATCCCTTTGCGTTCCTAATGGCTTCCTCACCAGAGATTTATTGCACACAGTGTGAATATCCTTTCACAGTATCGCCCACGCCAGAATTCCAACACAGAGTAGAGAAGGTAGAAAGGATTTTATCTGCCGATCTTGGCTTGCCATCGTGGCTGAAGAATTTTAATGAAGAACGCAGCACTAACCCAGGTTGGACAGCAGTGTTTTACAAGTTTGCTTTTGTTTAAAATGGTGATTCACCCAAGTGGCTGCCACGGAAGGGACCAGGTCAAATGGAAAGTATGGTACATGTACATGCAACGACACCCATAAAGTAATGTAGTTTATTAATCAACCGGTGAAATAGTACCCATAAATAATCGCGTTCTAGCTATCGGCAGGATCGATCGTTACGGTAGACGATGGGACGACGGCAATGCACTTGTGTCGTGTCGGTGCGCTAAAAGCTTTGTAGCAGAAGGATTTTCGCAGACGTTCCGGGGTGCGATGGGTGCGAACACCGTGTCGAGCCCAAACGACACAAACCAAAACACCCAAATACACGGATTAAGTCCCCCCTTCTTCTCGATAGTCTTTGGTGCGCACCACCCGGTGACAGCGTGCGAAAGGATGATCGAGTGAACCTGTCATCATGATCGGCGCCGAACGGACAGGAATGCTTTTATACACGCGCGCCAAAACACATTTTTCGCCAATACACTACCTTCACTCTCTTTTACCAATTCTCGGCCGTTGGATTCATGTTGAGCAGGATGTTTCCTGTGGGCCATAAACATTTATATCACCCGCAAGAAGACAGCAGCATCTTCTCCAGCACATCCATCGTTGTGCGGGGTAACGCGCTAGAAACACAACCGGAAATGGTTCGGATTACGGCAGAAAGGAAACATCCCAAAAGTGATCTTAACGACACGCTTTCTTCTAGCTCTTAAGCGCGTGCTGCTTTTGCGACGCAGGCGAGGCAAATCTTTTAAAAGCTGTAAAGCAGGTAACTTGTTAAGACACTTAGAACTCACCCCGAGCCATGACGGGAAACCGGAAAACGAATTCAAAATTGCGTTGGTGGACTCCGGTGCACTTTACTTTGGTGGTGGGCTTTAAAACAGTTCTGGAGGCACATGTGGCACACGTGTACCAACACTGAATGGTGGGGGGGAGCATTGATGGATGGTAATCGATCGATCGTTCTACGCTCCGGAATTAATCCTCTTGTGGAACGACCGTTTTTGCCTTTAAGAAGGTGTTAAGTGAAGGTGGGTAAAGCGCACAAGATGCATCCCGCGATAAACAAAATGTGCGTAGTAAAAGCGTTTGCACATTAGGATGGTATCGCAGGTACCATAAATCTTGCGCTCGTTGTAACTGTTGCGCTAATTGAAGATGAGTTGGAGAAGACAGGAATGGGTAAATTGATGCCTGGAGCGAATGGAACAGCTGGTAGGCGGATTAGAGAATTAATTCTTTATGTTTGCGGCTATACGTATGCGATCAGGAAAAAATAGTAGAGTCCTTCGTTTTTAATTATTTTACTTTTAGTAGGTCGATACAAGAAATAAGTCTACACTCTTACGCCTAAAAGTATGCAAGCGCAACATGAAAATGGGGTTTTTAATTGTGTACATCATGCTAATTTTAGTAGGCGGATTTAAAAACAATAATCTTTTACGCCGCCTTTTGCGCCTAAAGATATGCAATCGCAAAATAATTAAGGGAAATTAGTATTTTAGGATCGCTTCAATAATCTATTGCCAAAAAAACACACACAACTGTATGACCAATCGAAGAAAACACTAATAAAACCGCATAATCTTCTCCAATCAAGTCAAAAAGCGAAAGACCATTACTTTTCCTTATTAAGCAATCAATTAATTAGCCTTGCGCTAAATCATTTCCGCCTGACGTGCCCTTTCCCGGGTGGCAAAGAAAACTTCGTTTTCGGACGGCCAGCAGCAGTGATAAATCAGCAAGGAAAAATGTTACTTCTCGATGCAATGCCGTTGAAGCTTTCATTTTTCCCCAAAAAGCAAGCCGAGTGATAAAACACCGTACAGGCCAGGTTATGGAACTATCCTACCGTTTGTTTTCGGTTGTCACTTTTGCTCGTTTGCTGCACCGAAGATAGCTTTCTCTAGCCTCTAACCCCGACCAAACGAGCGGTTGGGCAGTTTATCTCACTGCTGCAACAACGCTCTGTCCACTGTCCACAACACTGGACCACGTGGTTTGTGTAATTTTCGGCACATTCCAACGGACAGTTGTGTTAAAAGTGAAACGTTTGCCGCCGACAACAACAATAGTGATAGTGAAGAATGTATATTGTATGGGTTATTCGAGTAGAAAAAAAAGCGTGCATGTTTTCCATGTCCAAAACCCGATTAGTTTCGTGGATAGTATTTGTTTGGTATAATTGTACATCCAGTGGGGAGCGTTGTTTAAGCGACGAATGATTGACACACGTTCCCACTTTGGGAGTAGATAAAGCAACCGTTACCTTACGCGTTGCATAATGAAGCAGTAGCGAGGCTGGATACTGGATAGAAATATTGCCGGAAAGGACAATGTACGTTCGAGGTGCATTTTAACACGTTTTCCCTACGCCCATAGGTGTATGAACTGATAGGAGAAAGAGAATAAGTAAACTTTAGCTTGACACGACACGTGGGATATTAAACGTTTCGAAGGGACCCTCCAACTTTTCCTGGAGGGCATTAGTAGGGTCTAGCGGCAAGCGTCCAGACTGGTGGGACGATAGATGCAAGCGCCTAGAAGCAAATGCCTTTCACCATTCGTTCCCGGGTGAAAAGTGATATTTGAGCGACCCAGAGCCCTGCAGCTGGATCGCTGTGATGAAGGGAAATTTTATCCATTTGGTAGCTAGCAGAAAGTTTGTATGAAACGTTTGACACCGCTGACAAACGGGGCCTAGACTGTTTCGTACCACTGACGAGACCAGAGCTGCAACTAACTGCAGTCGTAGGAGGTTCAGATTGGCAGGTATTATGCGCCGTTGAGCCGTATTGTGCAGTTCCCTCGAACTAAATAGAAATTGACCAACGCTTGACCAGGGACAAGATGGAGGTGGAACTAGAAGTTATCGACAGGGCGCACGCTACGGACAAAGTTGTGCAACGGTTGGACCAGAAGTTCAGTGAACCTTGCCACCATACCGTACCACGTAGGAGTTACTGGTTTTTAGTGGTTGATGTTGCAGATTTTGGAAATCACCTTGTCCCGCACCAGATGGCAAATGGTAGCCAGCGAAACTATGCTGCCTGCGAGGTGGGGTCTCCACAGGGAGGCAACTAAATAAGCAACAAAAAAAAAGTTAGCTCACCCAGATTTCTGGGCACGATCTAGCCGGGCGGAACTCCACAGGAGGGAGACATATTGGAAATGTAATCGAACCGATGTTAGATTCGTGGACATAGATTTCCATCAGTTTTGCATGGAGTCGGCATCCATTAAACGCCCTGGTAATGAACATCGCAATTTTACGATCGAGTCTCACGATCGAAATGGTGACAACTGACTCCATTAAGGTTATTGGCAGATCTTTAACCAGCGCTGATAAGAAGCAGCAGTCTGCCGTCTGCTCGGCAGCTTAATCGCAATCGTCCGAAGGGGTTAGCTTCTGTCGACGCAGTTAATTGACTTCCAAATTCGAGAAAGCACTCGCGGGGAATCGTCTGTCACTGTTCCCCGCAAGTAGTACGAAGCAAAACCAGTAGCGCAAATTGTCCGGCGTCGTTGTGCAATAATTTCGACGTCTAATTGCTTTCCGCTTATCTGCGCTACCCAAAGGGCATGCTAACCAAGATGAGCTGCTTGCGGCTAATCAGACGCTCGGTGCAGATGGTGATTCGCTTACCGGTCAGATACGAGGGTACACCATTCGGGAGTGATAATTGGCGAATAAGAAGCATTTCGGCCAGAACGGCGGTGTCCCGATTAAGAACCATAAATTGCCACCAAATGGTTGCAGATGTTTTCCTGTGCGAGTGTGTTTGTTTTTTCTTGGCGGCTGGTTGTAGATGCTGGGAATTGGAAAGCACTTAACCGTTTTGTTCTCTCCAAACTTTCGGGAACCTACATTCAAATTGATATTTCAATTATGAAGCTATTAGCGAGTGAAACAGAAACAGATTAGCAATCATTTCATTGCTGAGAGAATGTGTGTTGTACCTTATTGTGAAGTTTTTGATCGGGTTTTTTTTTGCTGCTTGAACGTAAAAGCTGTTAATTTCTTAATGGTTCTTCAATATGGTGAAGATTGGATTCTTTTTATATTTACTCTTCAGTCACCCAATCTTAACACGGATGGGAAAAATTAAATTTAACCTATAGAATACAATGTTTCTGCTTTGCGCAGTTGTTGGCAACAGTGAGCAGAAGAAGCGAGTAATACGTGATGCGATGCGGGCGCCAATGATTGTTTTAGCAAAATTGGTGCCTATCAGCAATGTGAATTCTTTGAATTCTTCTCCTCACCGCAGGCAGAACACATCACTCCAGCATGGTGTGGCGTTTCGAAGCGGCGCCTTTCGAATCAAGCCGAACATCACATCATCATCGTCTTCTTCAAGGGCTCGTGTTTTTCTGGGTTGAGAATCACGCGGAATTATTATGGTGCGCGCCACGTTTGGTAATTTGAAAATTGGTCCTCACCAAACATCGGACGGCAGTGCTAGAAGTCAGTGGGGAAGCGTAATCAACGAACCGGTCGTGCTTGTAAGAAATCGTGGCTGCTTCTGGTTTCTCGCAACCATTTGCAACGATTGTGTCATGAAGAATTTTTGAATTTATTAGATTTGAATTTGGATGTCAAAATACGTTGTTAACGATTCTAATGAAACATCGAAGCTTGTAAACTTCTTTCTTAAGAGGAACATTTTAAAAGCCTCACCTAACATCGTACCTTGCGATCGTACGCGATCTCACTAGCAGGTGTTTTCTGTTGTTAAGTTGATCCCAAAATGCTGATATACATCGAATCAAAACCAACCAATGTGACGAGTGGGAAAAATGGCATTGTAATTAACACCCATAAATTGAATAGCAAGAAAATGAAGTGAGAAAAAAAAGCTTAAGGATGATGAAAGCAAACGCTACGGTCAATGATAATCTGCCGTGAAATTGTAAACGTCTAATGGATGGTATTATGATCATTTTTCAAATGAGCGATGAGTTCCACCATGCGTTGCAGTGCATTAAAAAACAATTAATGCGTGATTTTTTCCTTTCAATTGTTTTCCTGTGTGTATTTCTTGTTTCCTTTCCTTTGGGTTTCATAATGAGATGGATGGACAATAGTTATTACACGGCAAACAGAATGTTTTACATAAGTTATGTAAATGATTTTAGCCACCAATAATGGCAGCTTGATGAATAAACCTTGAGGATATATTTGACAGTTTGTATGTTAAAATTCGCTTTGAAATTGACTTGAGGCTGCAATACTATACTTGGTAGCAATACTAATATTCAAATAAAACGTTAAACCCACCCTATTTTGTAATAAAATGTACAACTTAACGGTAGCGTGTAGAATCAAAGCTCATGAACCCTAAAAGCCCTATCAACCCACATTTAAAGCATGCCTTCACAACAAAGTAAAACTCGATGGTCAAACGAGCAGTAAAGTGTAGGATTATCTAGCAAACGTCTTGTGGTGTCCACCCCTAGCAAGCACTTCAAACGATTGACTACACCAAGTGTGATTAAGGTCTTGGCGCAAGATGGCACCTGTGCGTTACAAGATTTAGTAACGCTAGCAGCTAAGGCTGACGAAATGCGATTGCCATAAAGACATCCGCGGCATCTCCGTCCACTTTGGGATAAACATTCCGGGGGCACACATCCAACACAGCTTCGTCCCACATATCCAACGCAGCCACAGTCCAAACCATAATTGTTGCTGACCTTTCCCTCCACCAAACCAACACGAGCACACCCGGTAGGCCACTGAGAACAATTTATCTCCTCATGATTTTTTGTTGTTGTACCCACTCGGTAATTATTGCGTCTGGGCAGTGCGTTGCGAGGAATGCAAACAGCAGCAGTCTCACCTGAAGCATCAACTGCATCAATCATAACCGCTCGGAACCGTTGTAATACAGTTTACATATTTTGAAGCACGAAAGCAAGGCGGGAAATACTTCGCACCCGAAGAATTCTTTCACGACTAATTTCAGAAACATGCGCGTCGCCCGCACGATCGCCGTAAGCATCCAAACGGTCTGAACCGAATCGCCGATCGGGAAATTCAAGACAAACTGAATGGTAAGGGCAGAGCGGATGCACCTTCCCGTTCATGTCGGCGATTCATGGTAGGAAGATGAGTTGGAAGATTAGAAAAGTAATCACCCGAGCAGATCAGGCAACAATAAGGAGGGTAGAATTCTGTCGATCCCCAGGGGGTTTGGAACTTGCAGCTAGAAAATAGAAGCAAATTGCTATCCAATTACTTGTCCCCACAGGGGGGGAAGGTAAGAGATTTAAGTAGGAACGGAATGCTTCATTTTGGTGTGGTTTCTAGCCAAAGAGTGGTCTTCAAGCTAAGATGTAGAATTGCAGGGAGGGTTTGATCCTCGTTTTCCGGTTGTGTGTGCTCCAAAGTGTCAAAAAGGAAGGGTTTTACCCTATTACCAGCATTACCCTGCGCTGGAGGGAGATACAGTAGAGGTGTTTGGATACTTAGTTAGGGCTTGGGCGAAGGGAGTAAGACCTATTTTTTGACACACACCTTAGCTAAACTGTCAAGTAAGAAAGCCAGTTTTGACAGTTGTGAACATAACAAAAATATGGCTATTTCCAATGAAGAAACGCAACACCACGTCCTGCAGATCATCTGAACAGCAAGTACTTCAATATTTCCCGTCGTAATGGCAGATCATCTTCACGACACCATAAAACCTAACCCTTTCTTTAACTATTCTACCTACTACTTGCTGTCTAATGCTGCCATCAAGGAGATCTTATTACCCGAGAAACAGGAGCATGATCAAATTCTGTCCGGTTTGGGTGTTTAATCCAATACTTCCTCCATGCCAAGCTAAACGTTTCGCCCCATTAGTGCTTCCCTCGTGTTTCACTTTCATTTTTGTTGTTGTGCGGAACGAAGCATTTTTATGGAGCTACCCTAAATGGGGATCCGTATGAGCAATTTAAGTGAACAGTTTGCAAACGAACACGCTTCCCTTTCTTGCATTTTGCCCAGTTTTGATCGGTTTTACGTGTGGGTGGGTGTTTGGGAGAAAACTGGCACAGAAGCACCGCCCAACGGAGCATGCAATTTTCAAGTCACGTGAAACCGCAAACACCAGCCACCGGTCTCCAAATCCATCAGCAATATCCATCGCTTACGCGATAGAAGGGGTAACGTTTTTCTACTCTTCTTTTATTAATTATCCACCACTCTTCCTATCCGTGTGAGCGTCGGTTGGGAAACGGGTCGTGAAAATAGCCGATCGATGAAGAAAAAAAAATGGTAGAGGAGGCCTCTACCATCCGGTCCAGATGGTGCGATATGTGGTAGCTACCCTCTTTAGGAAGACGCCTGTGTGGCCATCTCAAGTCAGCACAAAGTCGGCAATTCGCAAGACAAAACGTCTTACGAAGCATCCTTTGGGCAGAAGCAGAACGACAGTCAAAAGGGAGATGCCGATGCTCCAAAAGCATGGGAACTCTGCAGAAAAAGGATGTTGAATTATAGTTTTTTTTTTTTTGTTGAACTTACAGAAAATTGCACAACTTGCTGGTTTTTTGTTGGAGTTTTGCTCGTGATGGATCTGTTTTGATTTCACTTTTATAAGGTAGCAGCATAAGTAAAGGTTTTTTTTTCTGCCTTACTGCTTCCTTTTTCATCTTCGGTTGTCATCTGTTGTTCTGTAAGAGGTGATCCTCTTCCGAATAAGGGTTCCCTTGCAGATCATGTTCACGACCAAGCATTAATAAGCATCCGGTTTTGTTTTACTCTCAATTTGCTTAGTGAATGTAAAACGAATCCATGATGTGTGAAATGTGATTTTTCATTCCGTTTTTTTTTTAAATAAAATTCCCACCAAAATGTGCTTGTTTCACAACTCCAAGTTGCATCACAATCAACAAGTACAACAAATCAATCTTACTTGCCCACAAAAAAAAATCTGATCTTTATCTCACCGAAGCTCTCATACTCATCATCAACCAGCCAGTTGCAAAATGTTGTCCTCAACCGGCCACTAACCACACAGGTTCAGTGGCTGACCTTTTTGGAGTACGCGCGTGTGTATTTTTGCTAGCAGCATTGCACCAAGTACACGCACCACGTCTGTGAACCTGACCGCAATAATGGCTGAGCCCTGCTGTTAACGATTTATGCGCATATCGCACCAACGTTGTGCTCGGTGTTCAGTGTAGCTTTTGGAGGTTTTTTTTTCTTCTTTAAACTCATCACCACCACGGCCTTACCACCGTTTGTTCGTGATTTTTTTTCGGCTTTAGTTTTGCGATCACCGGCGTTACACTCGACCAAGCACATAAACGGTGGGAAACTTGGTCAGTTGGGCAGCGTCGCATAACGGATAAAAGCAACAACAACAACAAAAAACTCCGACCGGACTTCTTCCCCCCCTAAAATGTGACATCGTTTCGTGTGCGTGTTTTATGAGTGAGCAAATTTGTTTCACGACAAAAGCACAAGCATTTATTATGGAAATAAATGCTTACTGCCGCTGACGAGGCTAATTGGAGAGATGAAGTAAGGGCCCGTAAGCTTAAGGTATGTTAAAAACGGAAGAAAAGAAATGTATTTTAAAACAGGTTGAGGCAACAGAGACGTACGTACCGGGAGCAATGGAAGTTTATCACACTTCTTCGCTACGAATGGGTGTTTAGGTGCGGTAAGAAATTAATCTCACGCAAAATAATAGACGACGAAAAAAAAAAGACACTGCACGTCACCACCGCATAAGGTTGAATCATTCATGAGATTAATGAAAAATTTAATATCAAGTTGTTGATAGGCGGCAACCGAGCACGTGATGCACGCGTACCAAAGCACGCGTTTTGTTTCGCTTCACGCTGCTACTACAACAGAGACTTGGATTGGGTTGATAATTATGCAAACCCATAATGCTTTACAAGTGATAAAGTTGAATGATTATCATGGCGTGTCTGTTTCATTGTTGGGAGTATCTTTTTGTTTTTCAAAGAGGAGGTATTATTTAATATTTTTATTGATCGAGCAAAACGCAGCTTATCGTTATGATCAATTTTTATCGTGGTAAAGAAATTCTTGGATCATTAAAGAATGTTTAGGCATTGTTCTGATGCTAAGTAAGTGGAGACAGTTTTATGACGGGGTAATGTAACGGTAGAAAAAAAAAGGTTAATGTGATATTATTTATATTGTTTTTATTAGTTATGAGGAGTTTTGCATGGGGAACAGGCGCCTGGAGGTATGTAATTTTTTTGTTGAATACATGAATTGTATCGAATATTTACGAGACTTCAGTCGAAGATTCATGATGCTAGAAAACAATGACAACATTATCTTTTAACGCTCCACAGAAATCACTAACTATAATTGCATATCTTGAGGCGTTATAGTCTTAAAATTTATTGTGAACATACATCAATTTTGTATTCAATAAAGGTAAACTTTAGATTGTGGGTAAACTTTAGAATTTAACAGATTTTGGAGACCACCTAGGTATAGAAAAAATATCAGAATTTGAATTTATAATGCTCATACAAACATTTAACAGTATAATTAATTATTTTTCGGATTTGCAGATACTAATGCCGAGGTGGAATCAACTGAATGTGTGTGAATCATTAAACTAAAATATCATTTCTGGTTATTTCAGATTATTGACATGGGATACTAGAGCCTTGGAGAAAGTGGGAGGAACACTCTGTGAGACACAAAACCAATATTTTGAGGTATTGCAAACCCTTACTTACTAATAGATTAAAAATACACTTCCAGGTTAAGTAGAGTAGTACACTTATTGTCTTTAAATCAGTCTTAACGAGCCGTTTTAAGTCTTCTTTAAAAAAATATAATTTAATTAAATTAAACTAATAGAACAATAAAATCATAAATGCATGCTATAAGCCTTGGAAGGAGTACAGTTGTTTTTAGTAATGCATTTAAAGACAATTTTAAATTCTTTCTCCATCATTTAATCATAATAAAGCATTTGAAGCTGTTTTCAGAATGTAATTGCACTTATTAAAAAGCATTTAAAAACCACCCTCATTCCCCTAACGGTACACCTAAGAAAATAGCGTGACTGGTAAGATTGATTGATTTTCTATTCCTCCCCAACGCACCACCAAAAGCACAACGCACGTGTGCGTCTTGCAGTAAGTAGCACATAGCATTATTGCATCGTTCAAAGCCATTTATTAAACGCTCGAAAATACGCTCACCTTCACAAGGCAGACCAGGTCTGGCTGGCGGCGGTTCGAGAACACCTGACGAGATCAGAACCAGTCGAACAAAGACTAAAATGCGAGCCCAAAACACTATTCCAAATCCCGGACCTCCAATGCAAGAGAAGGGATTGCCCTGTCGGGCAAGCACATACCTCGCTTAGGTTGAGATATTGTCATTCGGAAAAATGCGATTAAATTCCACTCGCTTGCATGTCTGGTCACAACCAGCAACCGGTAAAGTGTGCTAAGAACGCAGTTAGCTAATGCAATACCCCAAGCCGTGCAACTGATCCCAATGGTATTTATGGACGAGGCTTTTTATTTTCTTTCGAAACGGGATAGCTTAAATAGATCCACCACGTGCAGTGTTGGAGTGGGGTTTTGTGGTGGTGAGATTGGTTTGGGTAAGCATGCTCGAGGAATGTATGTTAAACATTGGGCGGCTTGTCTGGTTTGGGTAGTGTAAACAAGAGGTTCTTGTTTGTTCGCATGAATATTAATCGTCTTGTGTTGTTTTTCGGAAAGAAAACGTACCACAAATGGTATGTTGTAGTTGGGGGACCAGATGTTTTGGGGAATCAGAAGAAAAGGAAAAAAATACAATTGCAGACAGTAAGAGATCAATTTTTGAGTCAATCTTCCTAGAGTGTAATATCCACTCCAAGGAATTTTAACACGTCGCAACCCGGAACCACCGGGGGTTAAAATCCACCGTCTCGATAATACACTACAGGTCGATAAGTGACTTCTTAATGGACAATTTATTACCCTCCTAGCCAGTCCGAGCAGGCGATTGTCGGTCTTCGATTATCTCACCAAGATGAAGTTCAGACGAACTTCGACCACCGACGAACTCGGGGTACGCAGAGACACCTTTGGAAGGATTGCGATCGTTACCCTGATCGTGCTTCTGATCACAACTACCTGCTGGACCGTTGGATCGCAGTGTGCTTTTATCGCCCAAAGGGTACGGAGTTACGTACCGACATTAAGAACCCGTAGCGTAGGCGTCAGGTTTTGTGAGCGAGGTTCCATTACCGCTATCTATGTTACTAAACATTTCAATTATCCTGTCGGCCAGACAGCTCTTTGAGGCCCTTTTTGGGTTGTAGCTGTGGGTGGCTTTAACAGTCAAGGAGTGTGGTGCTATTCTCGTGATCTAATGGCCGTAGAACACTTTAGGCTTACATCAGTATAAGATGCATGAGAAGAGATTGGAAATTTGCGTGATCTAACGCACGCCTGAGGGTTATTTATGAGCAAAGAGATAATTATTTAAAATAACATAAAAAATGTACAACAAGCTTTAAAATTTAAACATCACCCTAACCTCAAAATGCAGTAAAACCATCATAAAATCTCAAACTAAAGTAGATTTCAATCTGTTTCGCTTCCATCGTCTGCTCAAGTCACTGTAAACTTCAGACAAAATCTATCAAAACTGTGTTATAAAACTTGGCAGAATTGCTAGAACCCTGTGATTCCATCTGCGGGTCAAAAGACGCTTGCTTTTTTGACCTGAAAACTCCGGATTTCATCAAACAAAATTATCCACTTACATTCATACTATCCGGATCCGAACCGATGGCTTCACTCCATACATGCGTCGCTGCGTTTGCCTTCAACCACCTGTTGTCCCCTTTGGCGTGTCGTGTCGTCTGGTGATGCAATGCGTCAGTCCTAAAGCGGGCGAGAGATAAACACAACCAAAGATGAAAAAAACTGTACTAAATTAGTGCACAATTTGTCGGTTGACAAGTTGATGAGCGTTTTGCACCAGCACGAAGATGAAACCTGATGCAATGCACCACGAGAAGAGCGCACGAGACAAAAAAAAAAGAACCCCAACGTGAACATAAACAACCGACTGCCTATTATGCGCAATCATGTGCCTGTTTGCTTTCATGCGCGAGCTCGCTGCACTTACGTACATGGGTTGTCGATCGGGTTGCTTTGCGTGTCGACCATGTCACCAACTGTGGCTAGACGAATTCGTTTTCATTAGAGACCAGGTTAGAGCCAACCTAGAGCGCTACGTGGGGAAGTACTCTCGTACTTAGAGGAACTAACGTTACGTTAACCGCCCTGTCCAGCACTTGGGTGGTGTAGTACGCAACACTGTAAAAGGGAAGCCCAGAACCAGTTCGTTCGTTGGTGGCGATCGCGGGATATCAATGTTTACAGCGAATATACCCAACCACATCACCTAACGTGGTCAAGAGAAGTCCGGGCGCTCCGTAATCAAATCGAGAGCTCCAGCTCTCCGGTTTTCGCTTTCGTTTGGCCAGTTTGGAACTGGCGTTGCGTAACTTTGCGACGACTTCGCTTAAGCAGGTCGGAGGCCACGTTCTTCGCGTTCGAAAACTATCGCGTTGCATGCCCCGTTCGGGCCGGATGATTAACGATGGGAACGCGAGAAGCGAATGGCAACGCTGGGGTAGGACACGGCTGGGTATGTTCCACCGATCGTCCGAAGAGCTTAAAGCCTCCAGTGGTTGTCTCGGCATGCCGTGGAGTAGATTAGCGATTTGGAATTCGGAGCTAACTGCGCTGGATGTAGAAGTAGAAGAAGAGGCAATGTCGTAAGTTATCGGTGATTCGATGCGAAACTTTATTTTCCTATCGGTCGGTGGGTCATAAACTGCATCATTTACTCTCGTAAATGATAGCTCTTTAGGGGAGAAGGTGAGCGAGCAGTTGACTACTGACCGCGTTACAGGACAATAAAATCACACGATCGATGTGATCGGTTCTGACGTTATGTAAAAGTTGAAGTTAAAAAAAAAACCGTTTTATTATGGTGGATTGATCAACCAGCAAAAGGTAAATGTTGATTTGGGTAAATAGATAGTAGAAGGAATTCCGCTCTATCGCAACACCTCGGAACGATTTCCAACACTGTGTAACGGGGAATAAAAAGAAGGTCTCACTTTCTACTGTCCCGCCATCCAGAGGCATCAATCAACACAGCTACTCCCGACCTAAAAATCCGATACTCAATTTGGCACACCAAAACAGCTGTGTGACGCCATTGGGCCTGTGTTTCTCACCCGCATTCGTGTTTGCAAATGCAAAGCAGTGGGCAAAAATGGGATTGGCATCACTTTTTCATTAGCCATGATCGGTCCACTTCAGCTGATGGTGGTTTTCTTTAAGGTCTTCTTCAACGAAAGTGATGACGCGCTACGGTGGGCGAAGTTAAGTTTAAGAAGCAAGACTCAGCAAGAGCATCTAGCGCAGTGAGTGATTGGTACGAAAGACTTGTACGATCGGAAAGAGATGAACCTCGCAAGCGCATCGATGTACTTCCGCGTTGCTAAAACAATAGACGAAGATGTTTCGACCCTTGTGATGGGTTTACATTTCTCCACAAATTCATACGTACAAAAGCATAAATATTGGCCACCGATGCTTAAAACACCCGCCGGCCGGAAATCGAACGAGCCGGGTGTGGCTTGTACGGTGAAGGAAAATTGCTGAGAATTAAAAGTTTGCAACTAAGTTTAATGGTGAGATTTTTATTTCGCCCCATGAGCAACATTCGTCTGAAGATGCTTCTATTGTTTGCAAGTGCCTTTTTCGCAGTTGAAAACACTAAGCGCGCTTAGCATAGTTTCTACCAGGCCAGGCAAACTGACGCAGAATTCAACGGCGCGTTCGCTGCTTTTCAACAATGCCGCGCCGCGATCGACAAACATTAGCAAATGCGAACGGTACAAAATAAACTTCACCGGGGTCTGCGCATAGCCAGCTTGATGCATGATTAAAATGGGTGGCATTAGGAGGGAATCCCTTGTGCTTCGTTTGCTATTTTGTGCAAATACGGCCGACCAGCAACACTGTGGCCCCGGTGTGGCCTAAACAGGTGGCTACAGAATAGTATCGCGAGTAGGAAACCAGGAAGTCGGTCATGAAGCGTCCATTATGAAGCATCGCCGGTGGTCCTCAAAGAATAAATGCCGTCTTAGAAGCAGGTTCCGTTCGGACCAGTGGGCGGGTTTGATCAGGTTTATAGATAATTTTTGTTTTATTCCATTATCGTTGACTAAGCAATACGGCCTGGCCGTCACTTATGAATAAAAAAAAAAAAAAAAAAAAAAAATTATCGTTGACTAATGAAAATGATGTTCTGGTGTCTGAAGAACAATCTATATATTTGAATTTTTTTATCACAAGGAATTGAATTGCTCTATGTAATGGTGTAATTTTTTTTATTAAACCATTGAAAGTTTTATTGTAAAAATGTAAAAAAAAATAAATGCAAAAAGCTCTCAGCCTCTATGTTTGAAATAGATCTTGATAACTTGAGAGAGTTTTGTCTTTGGTAACATAAATCACAATTTCTTACCATGAATCCTATATTTTATTATATTTTGAAAAGACAATTGAAATCAGACGAGGCAAGACATGAAGCAAAGCATAGAACTGTTGTATGGCTTTTTCACAACTATTTTTTATGTAAAATAAAAACCTGTTTTACATTAATTGTGATTAATAAATAAAAGAACGAAAGGTATTTCACCTTTTTTAATTTTATATGTGTCTGACGGCTCTGCGCCGTATTGTCGAAAAATGGACTTATATCAGCAAGAAATTCTTCCTTAAAATTAAACTTCATTCGAACAAAAATCAATACAAATAAGAAGATAACTTTCAACCGCTTTACTTTCTACCTATTGTTTAGAGAGGATACAAATATTTCCTTTATATTTTGCTTTACAAACACACCAAAGCGAACACAGGCGTTATTGTGTGGCCAAGAAAATCATAATTTCTCTCCACAGCAGAGCACCACCAGGAGGGTGTGGTTGCGAAGTTTGTTTGATTGCTAAACGGGTCTCCCCATCTTGACATGCATCCCCGTCAGCCAGCGGCAACCATCGCCAAATGAGGGCCGGTAACGAGACAAACGCCGCACGCAGCAAAGCAAAAATGGGCGGCAGCAAAAGTGATAGGGCAGTGCTTCCGGTTAACCGAACGTATTCGATCAATCATAATGCTTCTGGTAATATTATGTAAATATGTAAACGCCCAGCGGTAATATCAACCCCAGACGGGACTGCTAAAGCGAAAGTGGTCTTGAGGCTTCCTTGAATGATTAGTTTTATTCAATCGGAAGTGAGCTTGTTCGAAAGTGGGAGTGAGACACTCTCTCTATCTCCGTTTTCTGCACTTGAGTCTTTTTGCAAAAATATTTTCACAATATTCCAATGTAATGGAAGACACTCCCGTGGATCGCATAGCGCAGAGTAGTGGAGCGAAAACAACTCAACCTGAACAAACAAACAAACACTGGCCGTGGGTTTCCACCATCCGCCGGACGTCAAACCCGTCGGTCACAATTCACGACACGTCCATGCAGGACGAACCCTTGAATAACTTTATAATCATTTCTAATGTGTTCATCAATACCGTCGTCGTCGTTGTCGTCATCGGGCTGCAGCTTGTAGATGCACCTTTAGCTGAAAGGGACCTCAAACCACACACACAATGTTTGTGCACCCCGTTGTCGTGGCGCGCGAAAGACAGGTTGAGATATTCATTACGGTTCTCCCTGGCTGAATAAAGATGAAGCAAAGATGATGATGATGATGGCTTCTACATCCACTTTCAGGTTTTTCGGCATGCATGCTGTCATGTGCCGGCAGACGACACGCCGTGCTCTTGCGAGGTCTAATGAGACATCGCTCTCGCTCGGTCCTAAAAAAAAACGCGTATGACGAGCTTAGCGCCGTGCCGATGACTTCAGCGTTAGCAAAAACCACGAACCCTGGCCGGCACGATCATGTGGAAGCAAAATCGTGCTCTCATCTGCTGAATGAACCTTCCCGGTTTGGGTGGACGCGTTGGAATGTCAGCACGTTTCTTCCTTCCTTCCTTACCTCTCTACCATGTAGCTAAGAATGATGAATAAATAACCCGCGTGTCCGCTCGCTTTATGGCGCAGTTTTGATGAAATTATGTACCCCTCGGTAATTTATGGGTTATGAAAAATGGCGGCGGCCTGGACCATACGGGTGACTTTTATTTTTGCCGATCAGACACACCATCGCGCTCGATTCTGGTGCAAAAAAGATGATTTGCCTCGTTGGCAAATCGGGGGGAAGCAACACGGAACACGGGATGGGATGGTGGATTCCGGAAAGTGAAAACTTTACGCACAACAAGACGATAATGATCGGTTTGGGTGAAAGGTGTGATTAAACACTGTGTGTGACGGGGGAGCAGAGGTACAGAGAGAGAGAGAGAGTCGGGAAAAGAGGAGTGTGAGAAGCACCACTGAAGTAATGATCGCGTCAGGGTGCAAGCGAATCAAGGGAACGATGATTTGTGTTATTGCAACAATGTGCAGTTCTTGTGAATTGCCGCAATGAAATGCGTCTTTATCGAGATACATATTTAATGGGCCGATCGTAATGAAGGGTCGAAGGAGTCGTAAAGCATACATTAGTATTCCAGTTTTTGCTGGGGGAGCTCACTTTTGAATGCAAATTGAGACAAAATGGATGGTCAATATGATTTGCTGATTTTTATTGAATAAGTCAATATTGACTGTGGACACAAAGGCCACAAAGATTGAAGGAAGAATTCTACTTTAAATGCTCTCTTCAGACATTAGGATGAATACTTTTTGCTCAGAAATTTCTGAAAAGCTCCTAACATTTGGTATATTTGGTAAAAATGACTGTGTTGTGTACATGAACACCTCTCATTTGAAGTTCATTCCACTTAATCCGCCTTCTGACATCATCACTAGAACTCACACCTTACACGGACATAACGTCATCACAACTTGTTCGAGTGAGCCCTTTTCTCACCCACAGAAAAAGTCTCATTCACTTTGTAGACAGAAAACCATTCGTTATACTGCTTAGAAATCGCACATCCTACGCAGTCTAAACCCTTATGCAACTCACCAATTTGGAGCTCGAAGGAAACACCACTAAGATCCCACCCAACAACCAGCCACAAACAGTAGGTCACAATAATGCACCAATAAGGAGTAATCCACTTTTTTCTGCCCTCCAAAATGTGTCCCCTCCGTCCAAGAACAAAGACTTTCCACTAGTAGTCCGCTAGTTCGTTCCAACCGGTGTGGCGCCTTCGCTGACCGATCTCGGGCGGATATACGCAGTGTAACAGTCGATAAAAAAGGTGAAACTTGATCTGGTACAGAAGGTATTAACCTAGAAATGGTGAGCGACATGTTTACGTCCGAACGCAACGTTGACTCGCGGAGGACATCAATCGATGAAACATTGTAGAGCTAGGCATCGGGTATGCCATTTGATAGCTACACTAATGTGTCCAACTGCAAGACTGTAAGGGGTTCGCCGCTAGTTAACGAACTTCAGGCAGTCACTTTCGATAAAGTCTTGATAAAGGTGATCGTCTTGATGCTGCAGGAAAACGTCGTTGAACGTCGTGTCAAACTTTGCGACGCTTTAGACGAGTTCGGCTGACGACAGTAATCAAGTCAAGCTGGGAATCGTTGACGTGCATGTACATCTGCCAGTTGTACAAGATAATGACAAATTTTAGCACACTTTCTAGTGTTATTTTGTAAAAATGATGAGAAAATTCATCATGCGGAAAAAAAACATTAAGCTGCCACTCTCGATCGATTGAGTCATTAAGAGGCTTTATTTGATTCCGTACACGATCACACGGTAATTTCTGCTTTGCTAGTATGTTAGTGCCAAAACGAAAGGTCCAGTGGCGAAAGTAGTGGCAACTATATTCATGTTTGACATTTTTTTGCCACATTACTTAAAAATTACAACGATACGTACGTACGTGGATGGTACATGACTTGTTTGTGTTTTGCAATGTCGTCTGCAAAGATGGACTGGAGAGAAAAAAATTGCTACTTAGCGCTACTATACCACACTTTCATCATTATCACCGAGTCACCGAATGTAACGGGAAGGGTACGACGGAAATAATCATCACCCGGTCCATTAAGGCATCTGCGAGAAATAGAAATCAAAGCAGCGAAATAGAGATGAACCTGGCGACGCACGTAGACCTTAATCAAATAAATCCCCCCCTAACTATGGTGGACAGGTTATGCCAGAGGGCTACAAAAATAACTTGCCCAAAAACCCTCCCATAAGACGAGTAACCGTTAGCAATAAAAGTAAAGCGTCTTGCGTTGACGATCTACCTCGATGACAGCCATTTCTCTCCAGAGATCTCGTGTGTCTCCCGTCCGTCCCGTCGGTCGTTGGTAATAGTGAATAATTATTATTTTAAAGTCATAATTCCTACCATCGGTTGCAGGTTTCCTGCCTTACTGTGCCAACCTGTTTACAGTTTTGTGTAACATGAGTAGAGGGGCCAAAATGACAAACATCAAATAGACAGTTATGTCCACTTCCTTAATTGCCAAAATTGAGTGGAGCTTGTTGCTTTTTTTCTTCTCTCCTCCGGGGAAGAGCCGGGAAGTTGATTACACAATCTAGCGGGTCATCTGGTCCGTTTGGGGCATGCAAGTGCTGGTGCTGGTAGCCCTGAAGCCCTCTACTTGGCGCGGTCAGGTGTGCTGCTAGGTTAGAAGAGACCTAGGTTTGAGACCATTTTTGTGTGCCGTTGCGAGATCTCACTAGAACATGATTGTCTTTACCGCTATAAGAGTGTATGTCCGTATGTAGTAATGTCTCCAAAATTGAATGGGAAATGTATGAGACAATACGCTAAGCAAAATTTGAAGACATTAAAGGCAAGAAGTTAAGGCACCTGAGGCTGTACCTTCACCTCGGCTGGTGAAAACTTCAATCAAGGACTCCCCGGGCTGTTTTTATTTTCTGGCGAAGCAAGATTGGCCCCGGCAAATGGTTACGGCTGTCCAATTAACACATCCGCTCTCTAGTGGAGCTAGTCGAGCCTTCCCCCTTTTGCATGCATCATCCCGTAATGAGGGTCATCCGTAAGCCAGATTGCGTACCAAGCTTTCAAGGGTTCGTCGTCTAAACGCATTCCGTCTTCACTTCAATCACGGTAAAGATTAATTGGTTTTTGGTGGCTTGAAACCTATAGCGCCACGAGAGAGAGAGAGAGAGAGAGAGAAAAAGAGAGTGGGCATCACTTTACCAAGTAGCTAAAACTCAATGACAGACCACTTTGTGTGCATTTTGCGCTTTCCATAAAGCGGGCACAATTGCGGATGTGATGTGAGCAGCACAAAAAAATACAGGCGGATATGTCTGTACCAAGTGTTGAGGTTGAAATGATATACAAAGAAAGAAAGATGCGCCCAACCGGTGTGCTTCAGGTGAAAGAGCGGAAGTTGATAGAATGGCCAGTGAAAATTACAAAAACGGTCACCACTTAGCTGCCGGTGAGCTAACATTGGATGAGTGTATGAGAAATTAGCCGTGCACGGTGGTAAGGTTGGTGTTGAAAGTCACGTTTTCTTCCAAGTGTGAGGTGTAAAACAAATGGTTGGAAACGGAAAATGGAACTGGTGAGACCTTGCAACATCACTACCAAGTCGTCACTGGATAATACTCAAATAATTATGAAGAACCATATTCTTTTGATTGACTTCTAGCGCCGGTCTGGTGCCGTGACCAGGATTATTACCAGCAAGCGCACATGCACGAGCAAGCGTGTCAGTAAATTAGACGAAATTCGTTCAACTTTCGCTCTGGATTGGGAAAATCATTTCCTTCTCCACAAAAACACACGTACTGTTCCCTCTGAATCAGAAGTGTTAGTTGAAAACGAACCGGAAATAAACTCACCTCAAGCATTAAATCCAACCTAATTCGTTCGACACACGATACATTGGTACAACGCTGATGGTGTCCATGATGATGGCATGATTAGCTCCTACCGAAGATTGATACACTACCGGCGATGTGGTACCGTACCGAACCGTACAGAAACCCTTCTTAAGTAAACAAAGCCCCCCCCCCCCCACCCCAAAACGCATTCAATTCTTTCGGGGGCAATCTTTACAGTGTAGGTTTGATTTATTTATTTTTTTATTTCGCGCCTTCACCCCACAGAGCGATGATGCGTGCTCGGCGCTGAACTTGACTGAGTTTTTTTTTTTGTGGGGCCACCACTAAAAAGCATCCATATCGAACGGATATGGTTGTAAAGCGCCTAGCGCTCACCAGTTCAATGGCCAATGGGTTTATTTACACTTCGAGAAGGAGGCTCTGATTGGAATCGGACGCAGGGGGGAAAAAAACGCCAGGCAGCACCTTGACCATGAGGCTTCGGATTCGAAAGTGGAGTAAAGAAGCATCCAAAAATGCGATCAACCGTGTGCCATTGAAGTGGATCATCGTGAAGGCCGCGCACGGAAGCGGTTGCATGCAGACTTTGGGTAAATGAGGTAGTAAGATGAAGTTGTGGCAAAGAGATCGGATGGTGTTCTACGCAAGTTGGCAGCATCTCGTTAGCACCTTGTTAGTGCAAAATGAGCCTTGTGGCATGAAGTTCGCTTCTAATTTTTGATTGATCTCCATGAAGAAGTTCTTTCAATTTATCTGCATCTGCCTATCTAAAAGACCTTAACGAAGTCTTCCAAATGTAAATGATTCCATCAAAAAATGTAAATCCTCCAACAAATTAATTCCTCATGTCAAGGTGATCAAACAGCAACCGCGGCAGCAGGCGTTCGAATGCCTTGAACCCAAAAATGGGAGTTTTTAAGTGCAGCAAATGAAGTCGTAAGCAATAGCGCTACCGGAATAATCCTATTCCCACCAGGTGTAAATCAAACTTTTCATCTGCTCCTACACTGGATTACTGGTTGGTAGCAAGTGAGTGTGGCGCCATTTGAAATCTAAACCACGCATCGGTAGATCCTGCTAGTCGTACCACCTTCCCAGTTCATTACCGGTGAATCATATATCATCACTTAAGACGCATGAGACCATTTTGAGTGCAATGGAGGCGCGAACTCCAGGTGAGAGGATTTACATTTCTGATCAGCTCCCCATGGCGAGGACAGATAAAATCGTAACGATTAGAACGCAACTCCCACACAAACAAACACCTGAAGGTGAGCGATAACCTTCAGCTTGTTTGAGGAAGTCCATGGGAGATTAAGAGGACAAGTACAATCGTGACATAATGGTAATTTTCTTAAACTTTTAACACTACCCCAACAATCAATCAAATCGGTATGTTAGCTCTTCTGACTCGCACTTGATGGTAGTCTCTTCTCACTATCAGATCTTACCACAATAGACCGTAATCAATTAGAGATCCCCTTCTCTAAGAGGCTTCTCACTTTGTGTGGGTTCGCCTCTCACCTATCAAAGCATTTCACACACCGCGATCGATCCATCCCGATCGATCGTTACTGTACCACTGAGGCAAGATAACTGTACCTGTTAATGTGGCCAACCAGGGTCCGAAATCAACCGCAGATGGTTATCGGAACGTTTTTGTGTTGTCGAAAAGATGCGATCTCGGCGATCAGGAATCAGGTGAAGAAAAGAAAAATAGCCCAATAATAACAAATTAACGGGTATTAAATTTTCCACCAAAAAAAAAAGAGAAAAAGAACTTCTGTTTGAGGGTGTTACACAGCAGTCTATTGTGTGAGTATCAGATGGTCAGTCCTCCCCGGTGGTCAGTGCAAAGCACGGGACACTTTAGCTCACAATAGTTCCACTAGCTTTAGTTGTGTGCTGTGCTTCTTCTGTTCTTTCCCGGCGTAGAGCGGTTTGGTTGGTTGAGCCGATAAATATCGTAAACTTAAAGTGCTGCTCCGGTTTTATCACAACTGGCGTGCGGTTATTGGAGGTATCCATCCTCTTGCAATTGGAAAAGAAACGGAAAAAGCAAAAACGGTAATGCTTGGGTAGACGGCAAAACCGCGAGAACTATTTTGCGGATCCGCTATCACACGACTGCGGCCGAACCGATATTGAGTAACTGTTTCTGGCACCGATCGCTCTAGGGCTATTACGATTTTACACTTATGAGCAGCTTTAGACTCGATTGTTTCTTCTTCCACTATAGCTGTACTGAGTGATTGCTCCGCAATCCGTTCCAACACTAGCTATCCTTCAGCTGCCAAATGGATGAGTTGCTGTTTGTATTGTGGTGTTTGTTTTTCATTACATTAGCACCGTTCAACCGTAAGCTCATCAATAAGCAAAATGCATCGAACGTTGGCCAACTGTGCGATAGGGCGCTGTATAGGCCTCGCTCCTTTCCTATCAGGTGACATTGATTTAGCTAAAACTGAACACCCCAACTCTACGCTAATAGATATCGATAGCGATAACGATCGATTGGGGAGGGCTTCGATCGATCAAAATCCCAGACCCTGGTCAACCGTTGCATCCATAATTGATCGATCGGTGTGCAATTATCGGCGGCGTGTTTAGTATGCTGACCGGGAACTCACCTGTCTCGGTGGGTGAAATTATCGATTGAACCTTTGTCAATGCATTTATCATCTTCATATGGGTGGAAATCAGTGACGCATTCAACCACGAGGTCGATGGGAAAGATGGGAATTAAAACAAACGATTCTGTAGGCAATCATTTAAAATTGGAGGCTCTAATCATCCTTGGGGTTGAGTTTATGTTTGAACAGGAAGTCTATGATTTGGAGTTGATTATTCTAACAGAATAGTTTACTGCTACATCCGTCTGTGTATCTGTTTAATTCTATTTTCTTTTTGCTAAGATGCTAATCTTTACCATTAAATTGTTATGTAAATGGTGCTTGTTTGGAACATGTGGACAGCAAAACGATTCACCTCTGATTCATCCTGGTGGGATTAGAAACCCGAAAACCCGATTTATCGATTCCGTCCCATTTTCTAATGCACTTCTCTCAAGGGATTTATACGGCAGACTTTTTGATTGTAGATGACGATCACCCCACAAAATAGGAAACCCTACTTGTTGTGTTAATGAAGTATTTATATTTAAATGAACCGTTAGAGCATCCAATTGAACTGAGCTTTGTGGGCAAACGTCAACAAAAATCAATCCCTATAATAAGCCCTCATCTTAAGCCCACGGATTTTAATGAGAGTGCCACAAGATATCTGAAGAAAATGTACAATCCCATCTCATCAATAACTGTAACGATCGAATTGAAAGCATCTTGTCACATCAAGGAACCTTTTCTGAAGGAATGTTTCAGTCTTCAGAAAACAAACCATCAACTTGACGTTCAATATCTCTTGAAACTATTTCGATAAACAAATCTTTCCTACTTGTTGATCGAACGAGTTTCCATAGGGCTTCCCTCTCTTCTGGTATGCAAATGAGCAAAAGGAACGGCGAACAGGTTGGGAATGCGTGATAGGAAGCCAGCCCTGGGTTGAAGCATGAGAAAAATGTCACCTGCTTTATCATAGGTTGTCTTTTCCGTGACAGAAAAGCTGGAAGCTTTCCAGCTCGATCGATCACTAGCCCGAGTAATCATCGTCCTACGCAACTTGGCTTGGACCGCACATTTAAGCCCGGCATAACTAGAACATTGGAATCTAATTAACCCACCGAAGAAAGAAAACTGTTTTACAACTTCAAATCAGGCCATAACTTAACAACATCCCAGCACGACAAATATCCCAGACGAACAATAAAGATGAAGCACCCCATCGAGTGACACGGTGTACGATAACACCCTACGAAATAAAATCGCAACTAGGCCACCACCCACAAAACGGAGCTTAGATCTCGATCGAAGCGGACGCGGAACTATCTGCGACCACCAAGCATAATGCGACAATAAAAGTCGTCGTGTTTCGGTTCCGTCCAAAATGAACTCGCGCCGGAAATGAAGGCATGAAGGACTGGCAAAACATTAATCCGTTTAGTCGCACATAAATGACAACTAGCTCCCACCGTACAGCTGCGGATCGCATTGTAAAGTATGAGGCGTTGCAGATATCATTAAGAGGTGAGTAAGGTTCAGAGGGGTGTTTTTTTTTTGGTGGGTTCGGTCACACGGGTGACACCTTAAAAGCAGGCCGACAACAACGCATTCAATCTGTGTTCAACGAGCTTAACGCTAGAATGAGAGAAGGCCAAAAGCGTAAAGTCCGCAGATCTTAGACGCTCTGTGCCTAATTTGCGATAGTAGTAAGCAGATGGGAACACAAATCTTTATGCTCTCCGGACAAGAAAATCCACCTTCACAATCTATGGGTGGCTCTTCTCGTTTGATGCTTAAGAACTCTTGCCACTCTGGCTGGTCTGGACCCATCCAAACAGCTAGCCAGCTAAGTTTACGATGACGCTGCTAAACTCTAACCCGCTGATCGCAACGTAATGGGCACCTTGCTGGAATCCGAACCCAGCTGGAAGAGATCGAATTGGATGCAGCAATTCGGTATGCATCAACCAACTCCAGAAAGACGAAGTATGTTAAATAGCATTCTACCCAGAAGGTAGAAGTTCGCTGGCGGTCTAAAAATAGAGCCCATCCCGGACGGATTCGTCGACTACCGTGCTGCATTGAGTGTGAGAAATAAAAAAAAAAATGGAGAAGTGTAAAATAATCTATTCACGGCCAAGGCCAGTCAACTGATGACGGGCTAGCGCTAAGAGTGGCGATGATGACGACGGTGAATCACACAGCTTCACCGTTCGTAGATTCCGGAGGCTCGGGTGGCCATTAGTTACGGTTCTTGCGAAAGGGCTCGCTCGCTAGCATTCGCTCTACGTACGAGGCTTGTCCGGGGCGAGCGATGCAAATCAATAATGTTCAATTAACAACGGTTCACCCTCGTACGATGGATTGGTCGGTTGGATGGCAAAGATGGTTATCTTTGGTACGAGGGTGACGCGTAAAGGTTGATGTACATCGTGGAACGTGTTCGCTATTGCAGGTTGCATGCCTTTAACGCTCGTCGAACGAACATGCTTTCATCTCGCATCATATGGGTACGATTATAGAGGCTGTGTAGACCGAGTCCATGTCGTCGGGTACGTTCGTGCGACTGTACTCACATCCGGCCTGGAACGGGATCTCGCCTCACTGCACAACAATGCACAACATGTGCATTCGCCAAAGTGCACGGCGATGATTAATCGTATCGAGGTCGGATAGAAGCTTCTGAGAGGGCTCCTGTAAGCTTTGGAACGTTATTGACGTCCCGGACATACAGCGCAGTAGAGCCTTAAAATCGGTACTATGTGTTATCTATAATTAACAAGAAGAATCGCTACACTGTTTGTAAGATATGGATGTTAAAAATATGGCATCGATAAAACGTTCTAGGTTCTTATCGCGTATAAGAGAATCCGTGAAGGAATGAAGATAAAGCCAGGGTGCATTGTTGCACGTCGTCCTGTTGGAGCTCTCGCTCTCTCTGTTTGGAACTCTTGCAAGTACTGCACTATCGTGCTAACAAATGATCGAACGAATACTATCAATTCCTCCCACACGACACCTCAAGTGTCGGGTTGGATAAAGGGCACAGAATAAATAGTTCACATTTAAGGGTGCTTTTGGACCTATACGGTCGGTTGTTGAAGCGCTCCCCCAATGCTTCCAATAAACAGCGGGCGGTATTGGAGTTGAACTCTTATTAAAATAGCACCTCCAGTGCTTGGGAGCTCATTTGTATTGTGGCCTTTGCGAAGTACTTTTATTATTTGCCTATATGGAACAGCAACAGCTCCACATGCTCCAGATGGAAACAAATAAATATGTTTTCACCACAAGAGGGCGTTTGAAATCTCCACCAAATCGAGCAGCACACAGCAACGATACGGAGCATTTGGCCTAGAATCTTGCACCCAAAGCCGTGTCCAGGAACGAACCACTTCATACCTCCAATGCAATATACCTATGGGCTCTTGTTAATATGATAATTTACTGATCGTTTTCCCGCAGGAGTGCCACAGAACTACACGACGGGTATTGGTGTGTGTGTGTACGTGATACGGTCGTTTCGGTGCTACCCCTAGCAAGAAAGAAGAATGGTTGTCCAGTAGGATGGGCGGCGGATAGCTTTCTTGTACTACCGAGTCGACCGCTCTCTTTTCGCTTCACTTGGCCATTACAACCGATGTTGAATCATTACCGTACCGCACTGGCTCATTATTACAGTAACACTGCGATAATGCTCTGCCGCTGCCAGGTCGATAGGTGTGATGCGGATCGAAAGTAGCGGCTGCAAAACCGCACCGAAACGGTCGTTCGAACCGGGACGTCCAGGAAAATGATTATGGAGCATTGGTATGAAACGCACGTATGCGAGTGTGGGGCTCAAATTAATTGTAACAACTCCTGCGAGATAGAATATGCTTCCATCGACTCGCAAACAACAAACCTCCGTCGTTTAAGAGTAAAATGGAGAAACACACGCATTCCAGCGAGCTTCAAATTGGAGACCGAAGGTGTTTGCTTGCCCGAGAACTATTTGTTCTGGTTGGTTGTTGGAAAGCTTTTCGTTCTCTTATCAATGATTTGTGTATGACTATGTACATGTGTGTTGCCGGAATGTGCTAACGAATGACGATTTGTCTGTTTGCCAGAACGCCTACGCCCCGTGGAAATGCACTCCATTTCCGAGCGGAAAACATGTACTATCTGGGTCTTCTTGGTGTGTTTGTCTATTTGCTCGCACACCTTCTAATCTCACTGGAGAGGTGCATACAGTTGATTAACGGTACTGTCGACTGGTTGTAAATTGTAACAAAAATCTAGCAAAAGATAGGCACGTAGTGTGAAGAATGGTGAGGTCAAAGAAAAATTGTGGGGATTGAGAAGAAAAAACTAGTTTGAATGTTCCAAAACAGATTCATTGTCGTCTGAAGACTAATTACTTTAATGCAATTCAGCGAGATGCAGGCGAGACCGAGTTATAGGTTTTTTTTTTACAAACCCTTAATTCAACAAAATATTATACGATTTTCAGCTATGACAATGTGTGAATAATTTAATTATCAATTATTTTTAATCACTAAAAGCCTTTCCAACCGAGAATCGAAAAAGCAGTACGTCCAAGACGCTTGGATGTATCGTTTTAACTTTATACTGCTTACAGGGTTTACCTAGCCAATTCGGCATCGTCAAACTATTATCGGGAAAAGGTAAATGCTTATTCTGGCGTCGTAAACTCTCAATTGAGCATCGTACATTTTATTCGAGTTTAAATCGGTCGTTGTAAACATTGAATTGGGCCGCCACTGGATTGTTTTGATTTTCAAGCTTTCAAATCTAACTATCTAAATCTAAATCTCTGTGGTAACTAATTACAAAAAAAAATACTCTTTTTAAGTTAAACGACAAATATAAAAGGTGTAAAACCAAATTTCACAATCTTCAAATTCATCACATCAACACTGTGATAACTTTTTCAAGAACATGTAAACATACTTTCCACGTTGTTTAAAAGGAGAAAGAATAGATACTTAGTTGAGGCATATAACATAAGAATTTGATTAGAAGAGGAGCATAAAATTTACAATGCTGTGAACTAAAGCTTGAGATGATGAACTTCGTGATGGCTAAATGCACTTATGAGATAAACTTTTTATTGAAATAAACATGAAAATAATATAAAACCTAACACTATGCAAATATTACAACATAGTTGGTAACTTACCAATGGTGTAATAATACCTGATTAGCTACACATCACACAACCAACGCATTTTGTAGAGCTTTATGGGTTAAACACAACGGAGCCACTGAGTTGGCAGCTTGAAAATCAGAACAATCCAATGGATCCCAATGGATTTAAACTTGAGGACGTACGAATAGAATGGACGATGCCCAATTGAGAGTTTACGACGCCAGAATAAGCATTTACCTTTTCCCGATAATAGTTTGACGATGCCGAATTGGCTAGGTAAACCCTGTACGATCTCTAACCAGCAGTCCAGAACATTATGTTTTTAAATTTAATTTTAATATTGAATTTTTTAATATGAATTCATAATCTGGTCGAAAAAAATATGATAAATAATTAAATACTTCAAAATCTAAACATCGATACTTGATTAAAGTGCAATTAAAATTTCAGCCCAATGATACGTTACAGTACATTTTCTCCGCAGTCGAGAACAATGCTATCGCGCACTTTAAAATCTATACTAAGGAAGAGGAAAGTTAATAATAATTAAAATCTCTTCGCTTCAATCAATTAACCGTAGAAACTCGATAGCCCGCACCGGCTACCGCAACGGTGGCGCACAGTTTGAATGAATCAGATGGAAGCTGCTGCTGTGCTGATGCTTATAAGCGATGAGCGGGTGTGCAAAACCGAAACAGATAAAAAAAATCAATCCAAACACCCAACCGGGTGGAAAAACCGCATGTTCCAGGCCACTGCCAGCTTACGAAAAGGTCTGCAAACGGAACATCGGGAAACGTTGGCGAGCCTGATGATTCCCGATTTCCCCATCCATCGTGGTCGCTCTTCTTCACCTTCATTCGATCATTCGATCGATAGATTCAATTTTTAAGCTTCTTTCTTCACACTGGTTGTTTTCCCCTTCTTAGTTCCACGATCGATACACATACGGAAGCAAAATTGTCCGTAATCCGTAGCGTATCCGTAGCACGCTGCAAATGCGATTTTCCCGGCAAAGACTGTTCTCCCGGTGGTTTAGGGTACGTTTAGTTGCATATATGCAAGTGTTTGGTTAGCACACGCTCTATGGGGGCTCCGTAGCACCGCTGTGGAAGCAGCAATCATTATTACGGTCAATCATGTGTTTCATTGCATCATTAGTTCACCCACCGGGTAACGGCGCAAGGGCGAGAACGAACGGGGGCAAATGCAAACTCGTCGCCGCAATTGCTCGAGAGCTTTTCCGATCGGCTCTCGCTCCGGTCGCTCGACTGATGATGATGAAAAGGTGTCGAAAGGGTCTCGTATTACTGGCGGATTTTGATGAGCGGTACTAATAATCTTTTCATGCGAACAATAATAAATGTAATCTGAAAGGGGGAATAAAAAAACTGGGCCTCATCTCATTATACACACACGTACACTGCATACAAGCAGAAAGAAAATGGTTGGAAGACTGCAAAGGAAAGACATTAAGTATTAATCCGCTCGTGCTCGAGGTATTGAGGTTCCATTTCAAGATGCACGATGTTAATGTAATATGTAGATTGTAGTGGAAGTAAAGGAGATTGCTTCAGAAGACGCTTCCCGAGGCAAGTGCTCTATAGTTAACCTGTTGCGGGAGAAGTGGATGTATGATTTACGAGCAGATGGACTCATTATGTAAGTTCAAAGAAGGAAAAACAAACAGGCAATGCTATCTGTTTCATCTTTATATTCAAAATGTTATGACTGTAATGAAGATATGTTTATTATTGCATTTTTTAAAATATAAAACAAAGCAAACCCATGAGAACAGAACAAGGCATAAACTTATTTGCATTGGTTACAGCACGACTTGCGTTTCCCTAGACAGATCCAGTCCTCCGCTCTGCAGCTTCTATGGCTTTGAAATCACGGTCAGTCATATCCTTACTGATTGGACATACTACACACCGCCACCACCACCTGTAAACTCGACACAGACCTCTTAACCATTTTATCATCATCATCAAAAAGCAACAGAAGAATAAACACATCCATTTCTTTCGCATCAGCAGCCTGTACAGGGAGATTTAATTGCTTATCGTCATAGGTTTAACAATAAACTAATCATATCAACTGTAGTCATAGTTAAATTTAAAGCCATATTTGTAATAATGGTAACACAACATGTACCCAAATACCGTCAACAGGCGAATGACGTCGTAAAAACTCAAACCCTCTTCAAAATAAATTTAAAAAGTGGACTGCGTTTAGTAACATTTAAAACTTGTGTTCATCGGAACTGGAGTGTCCATGTAAATAGTTTAGATCACTTACTAGTCTTATCGTGCGTCTGTTTTAGTAGTTTGAACCTTACATTTCGATGGTGGTTCGGTGGATGGCATGGCAGGACCGGGATTTAAATCCCAACTGGACCTTTTTCCGGCGAGAAGAGATAACTATCTAACTACGTGAAGATGAAACGTATAGTAAGTTCACTTCCAAGTGTTTCTCTACTATAAGCGAAACACAAAACAAATATTAAAACACACAAATTATTTTGACGAAAACAATTACTATCAAAAGGAAATCATTTTGCTCATCACAATCAAGACAAACGGTAGAATTGGTAGAATTAAAAGGACTTGAGTTGGTCGCCTTGTCGAATGAATCTATCTCAAACGGAGTTCCTGCTTAAGCCAAAAGTTTGACTTAAATTTTGGTTATCCTTTGATGGCAGCCAACAAGTACAAAAACATTTTCTTAACTTATTCAAGCAATATTGTTAAGTAATCATATTGTATTTAAATATTTAAAAAAATATTTTTTTAAAATGGCTGAGAAGGAACCCATCTAAAAGGAAAGTGTTTAATAGTATATAAAATTTTGAAATAACTCACATAATCACACCAAAACAAGCAACAAAATTATGTTCAACCGATCAAAACAAAATTTAAAAAGAATCCAGCAGCTGTGTTGGCGTGCTTTGTGACGCTGTTTAATGATCTTTTAATTCCAAAATAATTGATGACCACCCCAAACAAGCCATTCCTTCTGTAGAGCTTGTCATTAGAAAGCATAATTTGTTTCGTACACATTTTTCTTTCCTTCTCTGCTTTTTCCATCAATAACGCAACAATCAATTGAGAAAAGAATGCATTTTTTTCTTGGATTAAAAAAGATCCAACGAAAAACTCAGAACCACCGTATGTGGACAGTAAATGCCTGCTCCTGGTCTACACTTGGTGCGTTGATAGGATTAATTCTCTTTATAGAATGCCTCATATTAGGCCCCAAAGCTTCAAACGAGTGTGCCGACTCGGGAGTGTGTGTGTGTAGATTAAAAATTGAAAAAGAAATACATAATTCCCACGATACCAGAAGGATGCGTCGGTGTATCGTAGTTCCTCGAAAAAGATTGTCCGTAAGGTGAAGAGAAAAATAAATCCAATAATGTTTTGCAATGTGTTAAAATTAATTGCAGCCTTCGCCGCACCTACTCCTACTATTGTGCAACGGGGCTCGTAATAAAATCGTTGCCAACCACACCGTTAATGTCATCTCAGGTATGTTTACGGTCTGTTGAGAATCGGAGGGTTCTTTTTTTCTTTTTTGCCTCCCGTACATTTCATCCCATATATCCCACACCGGTAAATGCTCATCGAACCGGATATTGGGATGAAAATGGGATGAGCGAAAACAAAACAACACCGGAAAGAAAAAGCTTTGTTTTGAGAACAGGAAGCATCCGACACCGACCCCAGACAAGACTCCCGTACAGTCATCTATATTTGTTTATTTTTAGGTAACGACAGTTAAAACCCTCCCGTTTTGGGAACGTGAAAGGTCCATCGCGTATAGTATTGTGCCGCCATCGGAAAGGATATGTTTTTAAATTTAGATTTATGCAGCGAGCCCTCCTAAATTGTCCGGAATCCGGAAATAACAGACCCTTGGTAAATGTAAGAGCATGAATTCTGTGTAAAAAGGGACGCTAGGTTAGTTTGGGAGGAGAAAATCACTGTTAGAATCGTGCTTCATCTGAGAAGTTTTATGAAGATTAATAGAAAGAATGCTTTCAACAAATCTAGCAATTAGTGGAGAGTTGTTGAAACAAATTGATTCTCATACCGGTACCAGCATAAAATCAGTTTTCAAACAAAACGAATGTTTTCAAATTCCGCAATAAACCAAAGCAGAAATCCACCATTTATTTTATGTGCAATCATTTACCGATCAAGTAAAATTACAAAATAATATAATTACCGAAAAGAAAAAAAAAAGATTGCTCACTTTCTTGCTCATTTCGACCGTTTTCAACCGTCGTCAGACCTTCACGGATTAACACTCTGTCGCCTAATTTACCAATTTGACTCGACAATTTCGGGGCACGACGCAAGATTCGCGACAATTTCATGTTTCAGCTTTCTGGTGTTTTTTCACAACATTGAGTCGGGCGGGGAGAGGTAAGTGTTTTTCAATTTTCCGCTCGTTTTCCGGTGCTAATTAGCTGCACAAGGAGTGTGTGCGAGTTTTCTCGCTGCTATTGAAACGCAATAGAGAACTGTGGCAGTGGGTTATGATGACATCATTTGGAAGATTTGAGATTTTGGGTTTTTGGCAAAAATGTTTTTTGGAGGGAAAATAAGGGTATCATTAGTTGTATTGAAATAGAAGAAAAATTTGGAAAATAGTTGAAGCTTACGGTGAGATCTCACGTAGAAATGAAGTGCTACAAGACAGTCACGACACTTAGCATTGTGAAAGTGATTACTTCTGCTTGATTTTACGACCTGGGTCATGTCGACCATCTTCTTTTTTTTTTTTTTAGGCGGAATTTATTCAATCCAAGAATTTTACAAATTCCTCTCCTTGGTCACACGCAGTACTATTCCCGCGAGGGTTCTTTTCTGCGGTAACTTTTGTCCACCGTTGTGGCCTTACAGATTGTTCAACTCACCTTTCTTTTATCTGCACGCAGTTCTGCCCAGAAGGGGTTTGTTTCCAGCGGCAGTACATTTGTATTCCCCTGTGGGAATTTTCTCCCGCTCCTGTCTAAGAAGAAGACCTTCCTTTTTTTGTTCTCATTGGTTTCATTCGATTAGTAATGAAAACCCGCTGTTTCCATTACTATGTCGACCATCTGGATTTCTAGATTTGTTTATGGTAAATTGAAATAGACTTCAGATCTTCGCCATGCGGCAAGATCTTGGAGAAGATGGCTGAACAGCAGATGAGCTCGTACCATCTCTTCTTAGATTTCAAGGCCGCATATGACAGCATAGCCAGGGTAAAACTTTACGAGGACATGAGCTCTTTGGAATCCCGGCCAAATTGATCAGGCTTGTTAGAATGACTGAGGAAACTCAGGCTCAGGCTGAGGAAACATCTCACCTCATAAAAACCTATCGCGGCGGTCGAAGCTGGGACTGTATCGTACCTTTATAGTCCCAGTACTCACATACGCCTCTGAGACATGGCATCATGTCCAAAACAGACGAAGCCCTCTTAGCCGCGTTCGAGAGGAAAAAGCTCAGAAGGATCGTTGGCCCCGTATGTGTGGAAGGACAATGGGGGAGCCGCTACAACGGTGAGCTGTACGAACTGTATGACGACCTCACCAGTCGTGCAGCGAATTAGGCTCGCCAGGCTCCGATGGGCTGACCATGTTATACGCGCGGCACCGGACGACCCATCTCAGGAAGTCCTTTTAGGTCGTCCACACGGACAGAGGAGGCGTGGTATACCCAGATTGTGGTGGGAGGATGGCGTGGAATCATCCGCCATCAATGCCGAATGATTGCTGCTGCGGCATGCCAAGACCGCAAAGCGGTTGTAGCGCCAGGTAAGTAAGTAAGCAATGACACACATCAATAGCAGCCAAAAATAATAGAAAACCAAAATCAGATACATTTAAAAGTAGGAAAATCTAACAGACAAATTAAAAAATGTCTAATTCAAACATAAGTATATCATAAAAGATAATTCACTTCTAAAGATTACTTCTTTCGTAACAATTGGTGCAGAAACGTAATAAACAACCAATCAAGTTATGCAAGCAGTTATCAAACATCAAATATCACTAATCAGTAACATTAAAAAAGTAGAAAGAGCTGTTTAAGGCAGCTACAAAACAAGAAATCCTAAAACCAACAACCAATTTGTCACGATGATTCATCCACCTAAATAGGTGCAACTGTCAACGGGGCTCAAACGAACGAAGAAAAGAGAGAAAAAAAAAAGAAAACCTAATTAAACATCGATAGCGACGTAAAAACAAGACATGATAGTCCGTCCGGTAAGCCTGGCTATCCAAACTGAAAATGCATTCAAATTAACTGCTTCGTAATAATTACCATCCCCCATAGCCGTAACCAAAAAGCAACAGCAAAATAAAAAATGCACTGATTGCATAAATTGTTTCGTCTTATATCTTCAAACTGGAACTCCTTCACTTTTTGCGATCTTCACGTTTGCGCTTACCGATTAGGTACGGTTAGATTGGAGATTTTTTTTTTTGCGCATGCACTCCCGGAAACTGGGACAAGTCTTTTGCTGTACACCGGTGGTAGCCGTCTGGTGGGAGGGTGTTGGAAAAATAAAATAAAAGTTGAGGTGCACGAAAAAAACAAGACGTGCATTTCGGAAGCTCGTCTTCGATCGTACCCTACTAACGATCCCACCACTCTTCCCAAAAGCTCAACCTACATTGGTCGATTGAAAACTGATCTCACAGGTGGCGACTGCCAGACGGGTGGCGGAGGGTAATGGCGGTTGTGGGTAGTGGTTATTTTTCCCATTTTCCATTTCCTCAAACCACTGCGCTTAAGGGGGTACAGTAAGAAAACCAACTTGACGGTAAATAAAACAACCAGAAGAACTGAAGATCTCTTGTCACCTTGGTAACTTCCACCTAAGAGGGTTTTTGCTTGGTAACTTCAACTTCAAACCACTATTGAATAGGTGGGTTGGTGGGTTTGAAGTGTAACCCATCTCTCATCGAATTAGTTCCTGGTTTTGAGTGAAGAAAACCTTCCCTCCCGTTTTGATACGCGTTCGGTGCATGCAACCGGGAAACCCTTTTGGGAGGCATGATTTAATGATATAATTTCTCATCTTTGAAGACGGAGACATTAAACCGTACATCATCGTCTTCATCGGCATCAGCTTTCCCTCCGGCTTACCACAAACGGATGGAATTTTCCTTGAAAAGCTTCTCGAGGCTCCCCCGAGCATCGTGTTTTCGAGGTCACACCGAAATTTTCACGCCCAAACTACATGCCCAGAGTTGCGGTGGTTGGCGGTTGCTTTTTAGCGTGCATGATCCGCAAGATCCAGTGCGCCCAAAAATTGTGCCTGCGCCGGAGAAAGTCTAGCCATCGGGCGGATCGAAAACACGGCGAGGAATGACTGACTGACTGACCTGAAACGAGCAAGAGTGAAAACAAGAAATGCATTAGAAAGACTGCAAGGCAACATTAAAACAAGATCAAGTACAAGGTGAGTGAGAAAGTGGTGGAAAATGTCGTTGATGTTGACACCCTTGGGCGGGGCTGAGGCATTAAATCATTAAGAAACTAATTATTCAATAAGATTTAAGAACTTTTATATCCGAAATGATATCAAGTTACCAATATTCGTTAGATTTAACGGACTGGAAGCGAAAACCCTTTTTGATTAAGCGATTAAAAACTGTATATCTTGCACAGTTGAGAGCACTAGCTCCATAAATCTAATGCAGTGTTATAAAACCTTCAAGAAAAGAAAAACGGCATCTTTACCACCCGTAGCTGCGTTGGTCGGTTGGAACCTTATCTTAAAGGTTCTAATGGAAAACTTCCTCGAGTAGACACGTCCGAAAGGTAGAGGATCAACCAACCAAAATCGTTGGATAGAATCCGCTTGCATGATAGCGAGCATCACGCAGTTGACATAAATTTAGACCCGCCACAGAGATAGACCACAGCGACATGTACGTGCCCTCCACGGGTAGGGCGAACGCATTGATCAGAGGAAATAAATCAAGCCTCTCTCGCTCGCTACCCGAATCTGGTGCTTGATTGTGGTTTTGGAGCTAGGAAGGCTAGTGGAGCAACTCAAAGCGCTCTAGATATCACGGTCACGAGGTTCGACATTTAAGGACGATCCACCAACCAACATAGCACCGCCGTCCGCAACTTATCGTCCAACAAATGAGCTGCTGCTGTTGCTGTTGGGAGGAGGAAATTCAATTCCATTTGCAGCCCTTTTCCAGGGGGGAGCCTTTCTATAGCGGGAGTTCTGCGTTCTAGACTGATACGCGACACACGTCGCATAATATTAGCTGAGTCGGTTAACTCGAGACCGGCAACCCGTCAAACCGTGGTCGGTGTAGAAAATGGGGTCGCATCGAGGTTGGATTGCGGTTGGAACGTACAACCGGGCGCACAAAACTCGTTCGAGGAATCGGTTTCTAATTCCTGCGTAGGTTACACACACACACACACACGCACGCATTTAAAGGCATCCCGTGCGTATCGTCGTGATATCAGGATCTTCTTGCGGAGCCACAACTCTAGAGAGTACCGTTTCTGTCAACCATCGATTCAGATTCGATCGATTCTAGAGCGCTTCGGATCGTGCGGAGGGAAAACCTCATTCCTGCAGTAATATTGCATTAGAACGTGTACTATGACCGTTAAAAATGGGAAGAAAAAAAGAACCAGTACTCGCACCGTTTGCTGCCACACAAACCGATCGAGATCGATAACGACCTAGAGAAGATGTTGCGCTGATGGAAGCTGTGAGGACCTAAGGAGACGACGGTACATACATATGTACCCGTAAGGAACGTGTAGTTGCGGGCAATATCACGACACTGGTGGAGGAGAGGTGGATGGGCTAGTGGACAATGCAGGCCCTGCTGATGATGTGTCGTCATCTTGCGTTGTTGATCGTCACCGCAAGCAACCGTACCTAAGTAGCGGTAGCAGTTTCATCATTGTTGCACGTATCTTTTAGTACTGTACGCAGAGAATTTATGAGAATTACGGGACACGGATCACACACGTGTCTAAGGAGATACAAGCATACAAGACTACCATCCATCGGTCCGGACCAGGGAAAGAAACCTTAAATAGTAATACAGTAAGCAGTCGAGATAGTGAAGCTGTACCGAAACGCAGAAGAATGTGGAAGATTCTTGTTTCGCTGCATAAATTATACTGGATAATTGAAGGAGGTAGGGCCTAAGATATTAAAATCTCGATAATTCTGAATCAACTATATAATTTTGAAGAGGCTGAAGCTTAGAAATGTGTACACATTTTTATGAAGAATTTTTATGATGAAGGTATCCTTGAAAACTGCAATAGTCGATGAACGGCAACATGAGCGAAAGTTCATCGCTTGTAGCGAATTGATGTCTTTTGTCGAGTCTTTAAGTTGAGTGATATGATTTTGATTTTTTATCACACAAATCTTCACGTTTGGACTTTAAAATCTATACTTTAAACTATGCTCTGTTAAAACTAAATTGTTTCAAATTTTAATGATGGAAAAATATATTTGTTTCCCAACATTTATTTCCCCTTCTCCACTGTGCAATGTACTGTGCATAAGAATGTGGTACAAGCATTGCTAGCTCGAAGAGACATATAAAACAAATAACGTTGATTCAATGATTCATCACGCATCGAGCGCTTCGAGGAGGTCTTCTAGTGATCGTGTTTGATAACATTTTTCCTGTTTCCCATCTAGATCAACTTTGTAAGGCAAAAACCATTTATCTACATCAGTTTGTCCTAAAGATTACGTACAGTTGTGACATGTTGATCCTTTCAGGCTAAAGCAACATCGTCCAAGAATGGTGACGTTACATGACATGTTGCTATTGTTTTTGCCAGAATAACTTTACCAGCCAGTATACAATGTTGCACTATGAGCTCACTCGCTAACAGCATCAAAACCTGTCGGATCGCGTCGTATCGACAGCATAAGTACTCCCACCCCGTTCGTTTTCGTGACGATGGAATCAAGTGACTGCTTTCAGCACCTTGCACACGCACAACGCGTTTCAATCACCCGTGTGCTGCGAAAGAGCTTGCGATGACAAATCGCTTAACGTCATTAACCGGATGAAGACAGAGAGAGCAAGAGACCGGGGAGCTAGGGAGCAACGGGAGTCCTTGGAGATGTCAATATGAGCCTGTTGTCGAGCCCTCGCTACAGCCTAACCCGAAACTCGATGATCGACTCTCGATCGTTGACTTGCTTTCCGCTGGAATTCCATTCCATTCTGGCAGCTCTTCCAACTGAAAACTGAACGTCCTTGAGTTGACTGCGAGCCGTACTGAAAACCGATTGGTGGCGATTCCGAAGCCCACGGAGTCGGACTATGGAGATATGCTTTTCATCTCCTTCAAAGCTACGAGCTGATAGTATCAGGCAGATACAAGCTGCTAAAAATACAACCTGAAAGCGAAACAGCAACGCTCTGTACCGTGTCCGATCCTCATACAAACAAATGCAGACAACAAACGATCGTTCGGGGCGAACGCGCGCGTTGAAGCATAAAATTGACGCAGTCTTCTCTTTCGCAGTGCGTGGTGTGGATTATCATGTTGCTTTCGCTTGATCCGTAGCTGGGCAAAAGTCCGTATCAAATCACTCAACTATGCTTGACCACGGTACCGGTGAACAGCACGAAAGACATCAACGCATTACAGGCGACGAACCTTCTTCTTCGCGGTGGTTGTCGTTCAACGACACAAAGCATCATTGTGCGTCATTGTAAAGGGCCGCAGGATCACTGCCAGGAGAATGCAATCGATTTCCTGTCGTTTGGCAGTAGTGGCCAGCAGACGACGCAAAAGACGCTACCGATCATCTTCCTCCTGGGCCGCCAGCTTTATCTAGCCGGCAGTAGCAAACAGTAATAAAACATTGATATTTTTACGCCGTGTTCCCCTCCACACTCACACATATGTGCTCCTTTGCGGGATACGGTAGAAGATCTATCCAGGCACCTGCGTTGTTGCGGTCTGTACAGCAAAAAACCTGCCACGTTCCATCCACCCGTAAGCGGCGATCGTGCCGTTACTATCCGGAGGCACTTTAAAAACCCTCCGATGGTTCCAAAACCCGGTAGGGAGCTAGTGCGAGGCTGCCAGGTTCAAGTTAAGGCAACCGGCAAACCGGTTGTTTGTGTGGTGTGCAGCAAAAAAAGAACTCTCAAACACTTGCACACAACACACCAGCGACCACAATCATGATAGCACACGATGCTGTGATTTTAAAACCTTTTGAAGATAATGGGGAGGGAGGATGGGGATAGGTTGGGAAGGACGTTCGAGACAATCATTTGCCGAGACGATAAGAAACCCTCCGTAGCATGAAAAGAAGAAAAATTTGCTTCACACAAAACAGACTCGCAAGCTCAAGACGCAAAGACTTCCACGATAGCGTAAGCAACGAACGTTCGGGCCGTTTTTTTTCGTGTTTTGGTGACACACGGCTCCATCGTCAAGGTCGAAAACGGAACACTAAACCGGACCCGAGCATAATGAGCTGGGAGAGTGTAGTATGTATGTGGTAAAAATATTTGCAAACATTTAGCCGAAAATGAAGGCGGAAACATAAAAAATAGCCTCATGACTCATGATGGGGCCGAAATTTTCCAACATATTATTCATCCGAAGTTTCACACAGCATCACCATCGATGTACGCTAACGGGATAAGGATGCCATTTCGGTAGGTTTGTGGGAATGTGACGCAATATTTTGGGTTCTTTACTTTCCTGGAATAAATTAGACATTTATCAAGCTGCCCGACTTACTTGGCACATCGCGAGATCCTCAACATGGGGTTGTGACCTCAAAACTTGCGGAGTGAAATATTGACATTAAAGAGAAGATTTCAAGCAAACTTTTACCAAAAAGAGGATTTTTATACATCACTAAATGAGTGTGTTTTTCTTGAACAATTGCTAGTCCAAACAACAAAACCTGTGATCATCGAACCATATCAGGATACCTTTTTCGAATAGGCATAGGGAATCAAACAAAAAGCGATAACGTTAAGCCGTACGTCGATCGTTTCTATAATTCCCACCATGAGCTTCCTGACTGACGATACAATGCGCGATAATCGTAGCTGCAGAGTGGTAGATAAGGTAAACGAGAAAAAACACATCCAGTTGAGTGAGCAAGCATAATACAAGCATGCTGAAGCTTCGAGCCGCGATTGCCATGAGCGAAACACCTGTGAACCCTTGCCCTTATATGTTCGATCGTGCGCCCGTACCCGTGTGTGAGTGTGTACACGATAATGATTCCCAAGGTCGTAACTCATAATCAACCTCAGTCCATTTTCTACTGTGAACTTCAGCTTCTGCTATTGAGAAAGAGGCGCAAGAGCATAACTCGAATGCAGGCACACAAGGCATAAAGAAGATGAAATGCTCGAAAACATCAAAATGCAAAGAAGTAAACGATAAACGAATCGACAAGAGGGAAGAAAAAAAACATGAAGAAAGGGAAAACAAGGAAATTGGAAAAAAACCACCCGAGGAACTCCGGGAGTTGGGAAGATTTGGGAAGAACCCAGAAGCCGGCAGCTCTTCTCGAGAGGCGCATGATCATTAAGGTCTTTTACAGGGCACGATGCATTGCTGCACGGTGAGCGCTGGCAGGAATGAAAGAAACAAAACAGAACGAGGCAGAACCTTCCCTTTATTCAATTTTGTTGTTGTCTTGTTTTGGAGGCCTCCGTGGAAAGTGAACGCTTTCGAACCGCGGATAAGCAAACGCGCTGCGGCAGGTTTCGATTCCCAAGCTCGGCGCGAATCGAGTTCTCGTTAAAGCGTACGGATTAAACCTTAATTAAGTCGCCGGTTTCAGTTTGGCCGGGCGTACCTCAGAGAAGGAAGATCTTCCAGGCTTTGTGTGTGTGTGTGAGTGCGTGTGCCTCAATTTCAATCTCATTTTCCAAAATAAAAAAGCCGCCTATTTTCGAAGGTGAAATTGGAAGCGAGAGTTCTAATCGTACCTTCACCGGGGCATCGAATTCTACCGAACGCTTTCGTTGATGAAGATGACTAGAAGAAGTGGATCATAAAATCACTCGCACGTACATGCCCTTTTATGACCGATCGTTGTTGAACTATTCCGAATGATGGTGTGAAATTTAGCGTAGAAATTATTCGGCGTTGATTGGGCTGTAGGGCAGTGTGAACTTGGGATTTAAACCGAAAACGAGTACGATGACCATCATATTTCTGTCCGCAGTAAATCACTAAGCTTGGAAGGTTCATGCGGGATGGGTAAATTAAATAGGGAAGTCCACAATTGAACTCACTAGACGAGGCATCTCAACTCAGCCAGAAAAATGGTATCCTAACTGACCGTTATTAATTGCTCAAACAAGCACCAATTCTGTGCTTGATCCAGTTCCAGTACTGGAACGGAATGTTTCTAAAAATAAAGAACACCAGCCCGAACTTCAAAGCGTACGTTCCTCAGCTTCCGTTTGTTTGGTGAGCCTATTTTTCTTCTGGCTCAACGAACAGACTAGGATATTTGTGCGGAGCGATGCCTATATCTCCGGTGGGTCCACTTAAATCCCGGAAGTTGTAAATAAATTGCTCTAGCAAAACCAGCTCTCCGGGTACCAACCGGTAGAAAGATCGTCTTATATTTCGCTTCATTCTTTAGCTCGTTTCTCCAGCCCTGCTCCAGCAGGAATCGTCTTCCCGCTAATGAAGGCCAGGGAAATACCACGTGAATCCTTCCTTTGTTCACGATTCTCGTTGTTCACGATTCTCGTTGTTCACGGTGAACAGAAAAGAAGTTTAAGAAAAGGAGAGTTACAAAGTAGAGTTCAGTTCAGTTCAGCTTTGTTGCATAAACTGCTCCTCACCAACAATCGCGAAAGGTAAGTGTAGTGCTTTGGGATTGATTTTTGATTATTATTCTTGTGCAAATAGCCAATCATTTCCTGGGACGATATGCAAGCGAGGTGAATGACTGATGCGGGTTTTTTGTTGTTGTGGCTGCAAATTACTGTTTTGCAATCGATCGATTGCCAGCTCTTACTTCAAGAGAATTTCCTCGGTAAACTACGTGATGTCTAGACTCTTCTTAAGTACGATCGATGACTTCAAAATACGCACCTGTACGTATCGGGTGGATAAATCAGAACGTGCATCGTTGTACTCTGGACAGCTCCAAATGCATAACGATGTCAACAAACTCCGAGCTAACCCCCCCCCCCCCCCCCCCCCCCCCAGATCGATCTTCCCTTCTTCCGCTTTTTCTTTTGAGGGAAAATGCCGATCGTACCGACGCTGGACAGAGAGGGTTTCGTGTTTGTACAGTCAAATCACGTGACAGTGACAGAGGTTGTGGCCGCCTGACAAGCAAAAATGGTGGCGAGAAAATAAAAACACAAAGGAAGATCCTCCGCGGTTTGTCACACTCAGCTTCCCAAGTCCCTTTTTGGAGGAGCGTGCTTAGGTTTCTCCCCGAGGGCCCCCGGGGCTTCCAAACGGCACCAGATTAGATCTCGATTTTGAAAGCCTGGAATGGCTGGGGAAATCGGTAATTGAATATTGAACAGAGGGAAAGAAAAGAACCACCACGAGGGCATTGTCGCTGTATCTGTAAAGCCCTCAGGTTCCCCGTCCGGAGGTCCCTCCGAATGTACTGTCACCGCATGCCAGACAGAAAGAAAACAAGTCGAACAGAGATTCGTTTTTGTAGCTGTCGATGCCGTCGCCGCCGAGTTTTTGTCACTCGGATTGTTTGGTAATTCGAGTCTGTTTCGGCACCGGTCTGTCAGACAGAGGAGATCTGGTCCGTTGACATAGTCTGCTTGGTGGTTAGTCTGAAGTTTTTTTTTCAACTCTTGTCAAATCAGGAAATCTATCTCGCTGCTCAGGAGCGCCCTCAGAATTGTTGACATTATTTTGTGTTGTTTCAAGATTTTCTTCTGCGCCTCGTGGAGTCTTGGCACTCACCTCAATACGCTAATGGCCAGCTGTGCTGTTATGTACGGATAACAGCAAATCCCATCCTTCTGATGCCTTTCACCGCCTCCAAACAAGAGTAAACTCGATACCGGAGAGTTCTCGAGATTTGTGTATAGATGCCCGAAAAATGCCAAGTACGTACGATCGAGTGTGGCAAGCACTTGTTGTTCCATGCTACCTCTTCTCCACCCTTCACAGCATTCCTGCTCGAGAGCAGCGAGCCTTCGAAAAGGCTATTCTACGATCCGAGTTCGTACGTTTTGGGGGAAGAGTGAGAGAGACCACCATTTCCCAATACAAAACTATCGAAAAAGGCTCTTTTTCTCAAAACCCTCCTCCATTGCACCTAGAGCTTGAGAGGCAGCTCCGACGGCGAACTCGGCGGAGTTGCCTCAGCTTACCACGGTGGCCATGATGGGGCGAAAATTCGACCGCAAACAGTCTTCACTTGACGCGATGCGAGTTTAAGGGTAAAAAAGCATAAACATTCACTGTGTGTGTGTGTGTGTGTGTAAGGTGTGTTTGCGTTAGGGAAATGGTGTTAGAAAACGGGTGTCAAGAAAAAGAGACAAAGATTTTTTTGGATATGCTTTTTTTTTTGCTTTTTTTCACTCTCTCAAGAGGAATTTAGAACCTGACGAGTAGTACTGAGGGTCTTTTTTTTTTGGAGAACGTAGACGCCACCGACTTACAAACATAAACTTCAAAAAAGCTGCACTTAGAAATAGGAAGGTCGAGCAAGTCAAGTGGCGGCAGAGAAATCCAAACTACCGGTCACCACACCACACCACTTCTCTTTCACCCACCTCCTTGTGTGTTACCCTACAATTCTCGACATAATTTCTTCTGTAAACATTGGAACCATATTTTTTACCTTGTTGTTTGTCTTGTTAAAGCCTTCTTTTTGTTTTTGTTACTTGCGAGGCAAGAGAATTTGCTGTGCAACAAGTTTTGAGACTTCAAAAGCGCTCTATAATCCAGTTCGCTACTAGCTGCTACTGTCAAACATCACGTTCTCGCCTTGTTCCGTTAAATGAGCTAGAGCGCGCGCCCGCGGACACTTTCGGCAGTTCGGCAGGGAAGGACCAGAGAAGAAGGTTAAATTTGGAAGAATAAAGTCGCATATAGACTCGAAAAAGGGGAGAAAAAAAAACGCCAAATGAACTCCACGCAACAGACAGACAGAGCACAATGGGTATCGCATAATCTTATCGCCTGAGACGGTCGACAACCGATCCGTAAAGCAAACCAGTTTGCTTACGAGCGACCGGTTCACAACGGTGACCGTGTGGCCTAATGGAGAAGGCGTCGGACTTCGGATCCGAAGATTGCAGGTTCGAGTCCTGTCACGGTCGGTCGGGTAACAATCCTTTTTTTTAGTGATAGTTTTTAGTTAAAAATTTAGAAAAAGATTTCATTTGTCTTTGATCACAATTAACCTACAATAATAAAGCCCTTAAGTTATATATCAAATAATAAACTCGTCCCGAAAAAAAAGCAACCTTTATTAGTCTCGCATAATATTTATGATTTTAATTTAAAATCAACTTTCACTCCGTGTTCGTGTTACATTCCCCCAACAAAAAAACCATCCTTCCTGGAAGTGGAGTTGACGCCACTCGTGATAATAATCTGAGTTCCGTAGTTAAAACCTCTCCCGGGTCGATCGGAGCATTGATATCCGCAATAAAAAAAATCCCCGTCCAGAATATGTTTCCACTTCCTTGAGTGGATATCACAATGCTGTTTTCATGTTTTGAAGGATTTTTGGTGATTTGCCAAGGGGTCTTTGGCTAATCCATCTACCAAGGTCGTCGTGTTTTTTTTTTGTTTCCTCTTTTCTGGGGTTAGTTTTTAGTTTGCTTGAAGCTGATCTCTCACCAGTGCTTGGGATGGATACAATCGGAATATTATATTCGAACAAGGGTTTAAGAAAACGATAATAGTTTTAAAAAAGCGACTCATCGCATTCATCGCAAAAGGTCATTTTACGCAAGCAGCAGGATGCATATTTTATTTTCCAAACAAGAGTGTTTGGTCGGATTTTTTTTTGAAGATGCAGACACAAGAGTTGCGCTATTTTTTCCCCCATTTCGGCCCCCTAAACGGTCACTGGAAAATATGGAGGACAACTTTCTTATCATAAAATTTGACCAACAAAACGGATACAGATGACTGCTCGGCACTCACCGAGATACATACAGACATACGGATGGCAGAAATGGAAATGTTTTAACACTTCGCTGGCAAAATCCCATAACCAGATCTGGTCAGATTTGTCGCCACGTCCGAATAGTCCCAGAAGTCCGCAATATCTTGCCGTGGCGACGTGATACTTGTGCCAAAAAACAGGATTTTGGATGTCTCGGCTGATGTACGCGAGAAGGGAGGGGAAACGAATTCGAATGCTTAATGCTACCAAACAAACTTCACTGGAGTAAGTTCCCTAGACATGAGACGCGTACCTAATGGCGATGAACTTTATCTAAGCTTTCGTTACTTCTGCTACGGCAAATAGTCTGCGTAGCGTTGTTATGGATTTTCTATCACTTTTTACCGATTGTCAATCGGCAGCATTCTTGCTTGTATCATGTTTTCTGGCGGGGATGGTGCGTTCAGACTTATCAGGCGTGAAGATACCGAAGCCGCCGCCGTGAGTTAGGAGAAGGATGAGATGGAAAAAGTTTTCACTTTTCACTGACACTCTTGTGTTGTGGGCATAAATGTACGAAGGCGAAGGAAAGGCATGGGAGTGGGAATGTACGTTTTAACTGCTGCGTTGGTCATTAAACGATGTCCACCAGCGTAGCGCAATTCGAAATGGGATGTGTCGTTAAGCAATTTCTGCCTTTTTTTCATCCTCAATTCCTCCATTAATGCGACAAAGTGATGCGTATTGCATACTTTCAGGGGAAAGGAGAAAAATAATGAAAGAGCTGTAAAAGTGTGGCTTTAAGTGGTCTATCGTATTTGCGGTAATCATCAAACAAATCGTTGAAGTTTCCTTGTCGATATCTAATTTTCTTCTTGCGTCACTTCTTGCGTTAATTTCTAACACAAAAACTCTTCTTTCCCTCATGTTTGACAAAAGCGGCATGAACAAATATTCTCCCCAAGAAAAAAACTGAAGCTTTGTTCTTTCTGTTTCGTCAAAGAAAGAAAAAAAACCGCAAACTATCGTGCGTTTTTAAAAATGCATTTAAATTCAAAAAAAAAAAAAACCCGAAAACCCCGACTGACGCGACCGAGCGAAAACCCTATCATTATCGTTAACCGATCCGAGGCCTCTTCGGCAGGGTCCTTTATGCTCGTCGCTCATTCAAATGGTAATTACACGCACAAATGTACAGTGGACGGGTAGAGGAAAGAGGCAACGAAAAAGGATGTTGTCCTCTCGATTGCAAATGATCCGCATCTCATCGCTTTTCCGTACAATTGCACATTTGTGCTTTCACGGTTCTTGCTTAAGATGGCAACTCCTTCCTTTTTTTTGGGAGGGGGGGGGGGGAAGTGTTCTCCAAGGGCCAAAGCAAGAAGAAGCGATGATCTTCTGCGTATCCGACATACCCTCTCGCACGATCGTTTCAATACGCAATTCTGCAAGGTCGGACTTAACACAGCCGACTTTCTTCCGCTGAGAAATGCAACTGCAATTCCAGATGATGTACATGTGGTGTGGAGATTTTTTGTGCCCCTCTACAAGCGTTTGAGGCGGTGAATCGGCTTTGCCATGCAAATGCACAACCCGAAAGGAAACACAGGAAGCAGTGGACCACCACGATCGAGCGGGAAGAGCACCAATGCTGCATAAGAAGCATCATGAAACCTAAATAAAGCAACATGAGAAAAAACATGTGTTCCTGTTCGCATTCCGAAAAAGACAGCTAAAAAGGACTCCTCGAACGAGTTGCGGAACTTCATGTCGCGGTCCCTTTGGAGAGCAAAAACAAAGCAAAAAAGGGTTGCACATGCTCGCTAATAATACTGCTTTTCTTCACATTCTTCATTCCCATAGCGAGTAAAAATGTGTTTGAAAATCCTGTTCCATTGCTCTAATTGCAGTTCTTGTTTTTTGCTTCTCAAACCCCAGTTTTTTTTCCAAATCCTGCTTCTCTGTGGGCGCCACGTGCTAGTGGAAATTATGAAAACTCCTGGCGGATGAAAATCGATCAATCCCTGAAAGAGGGGGCTTTTTCCTTTGGCAGTTAGAACCGTTTTCGCAATGTGAACAGTGAAACCCTATTTTTAACCCGCAACCCAACGCAACCAATGTTGAGTAATTGTACCTTTAGGATGCGCGCACAAACATTTGTTCTTGTCTCACAGGTGAGTGTACGCGTGTGTGCGTGTGTGCACACGTGGATCCGGTTTTTCGCGGTTTGCACCCCAGCACTGGGTGTCGTGATTGAGGCGAACACGGGCGAATTGTATCGAAGGGTGTTACCATGGAATGGCGCAGGCCCGTGAGGGTTGTCCAAAAGGTGACGCACTGCTCGAAAGTCTGGTGCCTCACTCGTACCATATGACATTGACTACGAGGTGGTAATGTGCGTGTTTATTATTGTTATTTTTAATCTATCGTGTGCTGTGTGCACTGTATTTGACTGTGTACAACGCACCCGAAGCACCCATAGAAAATTATTCAGTCTAAATACGAGGACACGTTTGACATAACGACTGGGGAATATGTGAATGCTTTGCACACTGCTAGCCTAATGTTAAACGCTGTGATTGAAATCGATAACAAAAAACAAGCAGGAAAAACAGAAGTAAAGGAAGGAAAAATGTAGTCTAGCAATTACAAAATCCTTCACAACCCTATTTTGCCGGTGGAAAGCTCACACGTTGCCATGCTGGCCTAGGGTAGCATTTTTCGAGGCAACATATGCGGCATTCGTGATCAATATACTTTGATAAAAACACTTATTACCGGCTTGTGTTGCGTTTTTTTTGCGATTGAAACAGTTGTATTTAATTGCTAACTATTCCATAAAAGCACACGTGCCAGATATGTTGTAATTGCAGTATGAAACAGGAGGATAGAAGTCCCTTTCAACTATGATGTAATGAACTATCAAATAGTAATCCAGATGATTGAATCTTTTAAAAATAATAACAATTAGATTAGATTTTTGAATCATTTAAAAACTTCAAGCTGTTGCTTGAAGTAATAATCTTATTTTTCCTAAAAAAAATTTCACATTTTGTAACAAAAAAATGTCACAAATGCTACAATTTGAAATTTTAGTATTTTAGTTGAACTGGCGCGAGGCAGTTTATTATAAACATTAAACTGTCGTCAAGAATTGGAAGCCACAGAACATTCAAAAAATGATTAAAAAGCGTCATATTTCATCTAAAGCTAAAAATCCAATATGTTTTTTTCCTAACAACTTCAACTTCAGCCAGCTTTAAAAAAATATAAATAGTCTGATTAGTTTAGAAAAATCAAAACTATGGCTTCAGAAAAACCGGAAAGCTTTGAGCGATAGTATAGATAATATAGTGCTAGTATATTATGAGTTTTGAAATGATTTGGAGTGAAAATTGTTTATCAATAACAAAACCATACATTTAAAATTCAAGTAATAATTTTATAGCACCAATTTCCATATTCAAAGATTTTTGAAAATAAATCTTAATTTTTGTGAAACAGAAATATACTAAATTTCACTTTTTTAATTTAAATAAATATAAAAAAATAAAAAATCAACTGTGCATGCCCCGGATAAGGCGAAAACCAACGAGGAAATGCCTTATGAAAATTGTAATAAGTCACCAATGCTATGGTGTTGACCATTCGGCAAAAAGGCGTGATCTGGGGGTGGAATAAATAAATAAATTGCAAGAAATTCACCTGCGACCGTTGAGTATAGGTTAAAAAATATTATGCGATTTAGAACGATTTTTAACCTTCAAATATCATTGGATCCCGAGGAGATCCTGTGGCAGAGACGATAATGGAGCTCATCTACAAGTACACGATAATACTTGCTATCAAATCCCGTCTGAGGCACAGTCTTCTCCCCGTACAAAGACTGACTATGACTACCCAACAACTGGTAACAATATTAAGCCATTAGGCCAAGGTTCTTATACTTCCATGGAAGTAAAAAACAGATCGCGGGAAGCACGGATACATACTTTAAAAAGCACCAGAAAAATATTTTTAAAAGTAGTCAAAAAAACGTGTAATATCTCATCCCATCCGACCGAAAGTGAAACCTTTTTAGTTCTCAAACAGTGTCTATCAATGAGGATGCAGTTTCGCTTTGCCGAATCCTTTAAACCCAGAGCTTAGGATCTTGCAATGCAGGAAAACAAAAACCCAACAGCGTCGGTTGACATCTTGCAACCACATGGTTGAATGGTTTCGAAAATCAGGGAAATCCACAAGAATTTTCTCACCCAACCAAGTGCATCATTCCATTCGGTAATGCATTCTACAAAGAAAAAGGTCACCTCCAGGTACCTTTACAGAGCAGCTCGCCTATGATCGCGTAGGTAGAAATAAAATAATCCCATCCCATAAATAACGAACGAAATGGGAGCAAAAACTGGCCAGAAGATTTAGAGAAATCGTACGCCCATACCTTGTGAGGGTTTTTTTTTCGAGTGCCATCGTGTGGTTACAGTTTACCTGCACAAGATTACGATTTTAAAGGTAAGAGCTGACTTCAACTATGGAAGAGAGGCTGCAAACGAGAAGATTCCTTTTAATTGCATTTCCCATCGTTGGTTTCCAATGTGGGTTTAGAATGTTCTGATTCCTATCTTCTTAAATTTCCTTTTTCTGACTTTAACCTCCAACATTCAGTGTCAATCGTTAAGTGGCGTTTAATGTGCTAAATGTAGCTTACCTGTTTTACACGCCAACGATCAAAAACGCTTATGACGCCCGGGCACTTGGCGGAATTGCAATTAATCACTTCACTGTAATATTTGAAGGTTGATAATTTGGTTTTAAATTTCACTTTTACACAACACATACACACTCACGCACAAGAAAAACGTTTTCACCTTTCCATCTGTTGAGGTTAAACCTTTTTTCACCGATCACACAATTTTCCCTACATTTACACTCACTTCCGAGGATCAACAGGTAATTATTCTTTTTTTTTTTTTTTGCTTCGACAACGACCTCGAATATTCACCGCTTTTGCACTAAATTTACAAAAATGGAAAATTTTCTCCCACACCCTTCCACGGGATTCGATCGTTTCAAGGATCAAGTTGAGGATGATTGGTCGCTCTTGATGAAAGCAGAAATATGGAAGAAAAATAAAATATAATTACAAACACTGAAAGCCGTCACACACACAAAAAAACACGTAAAGAGGTGCAAAAGAAAATTACAAAACACTCAAAAATACATGCACTTTACACACTCTTGTAACCCTTCATTACGGCCGATGATTTGTTCATCAAATGAACGTTTTTCTTTTCCTTTAGTTTTTTTACTATATTATTAATTCAAAGACCTTTTTTTCTTCGTGTGTGTGTGTGTGTGCGCACCAAAATGTGCATATTGCAGCCACTTTTCCGTGGGCACCCCCAACACGATCACAATGCGAGCGCGGAATGGAAAATCGATCCATTAGATCCATCCGAGCGAAATCGATGATCGGCAGTTTGGCGATACCCCTGTGCACTAACACCCTCATGCAGATGAAGATGACGCCCGCCGCGATTTTCGTTCACATTTTTCTTCTGCTCACTTGTGTTTGGTACATTCGCGCATTGTTTGGCGGTTTGCGTATGGAGAAAAGCAGCAATTTAAGGTAGGTAAAACCCCCTTTTTCAAAAACAATAGCCAATCGTTTTTCACCACCCCATCGTGGTGGGCGCAGGAAAATGTAATGGAAAATTGTGCGGCACCGATCGGCTTCAAATGGCTTTTAGGGGAATAGAGGAAAAAGGAAGGTTGTGGGAGGCGGGCGTGGTGTGGCAGTGGCAGTGAAATTTTGCACCTCAACAAAACAAACACCGATAATTGCAGCGACAATTGTAATCAAAGTAAATGCAGTCGCAAAGGCACGCACACAACACTACGATCACTCGAGATCGCTTAAACGTTTTTTTTTTTTCAATCATATTTGTTATGTTTTCTTTATGTTGCTTTAAAAATGAGACTTTTGTCGCGGAGATTATATACCACAAAACAAAAATAATAACAGGACAATCCACACACAACCAAATGAAATAAACTCACGTGCGTTTCGCGCGGTACACAAACAAGGCGCACGGCTCTCTTCTCACTATTGTCGCACTATAAACGCACACGGTGTGGATGTAAGTATGTTGCTATGGTGACGATTGCTTGCAATTACATGATTAATATCAAACGTTTCGATCACTGAACACTTTTCGTACCACAAAACACTCAAAGCAGCAAAGCATCGGGGGTTTCCTTTACCTATTTGCTTCTTTTTGGTCGGAAAAAAGCGTTTGTTTCCTTCACTTCTCTTTATCGTAAAAGACGCACACTACCGCTCCAGGTGCCGGTGCCGGAGCAAAAAGGGCCGCTAACGCAGCGAAACGCGCTCGTTCCGAACGAGAGTTGAACACGAAATGTTTACTCGGTCTGCTGTTGCGGTCCGCTTCGGTCCCCGGTCTGCCGTAAGCTTTGCTGCAACAGTACGCAGCTCGCGGTTGGTACAGTACGTAACAAAATGATGTCACTGCTAGTGTTCTTAAGGAATGGAATACTTTATTCCCAGATATAAGACAGATACTGCTTTTATAGTACATTTTTTCAATGCTATAGTTTCTTTGTTTATTCCTTACTGTATAATATGCATTGTTATAATTTTGTTATCCATTGTTAAGTTGTGTTATGTATGGTTAAGCGATAAATGAACACGTGAGGAATATGAATTTTAAAATTTTTTAAAAAAACAGGATAACTTTTTTTAAACATACTGTTTCTTAATATTGATTTCACAATTACGCTTAAAGGATTTTTTTGTTTTCATTCAAAATTTAGAGGAAATTCCAAAACATATTTTATATTTGATTTGCATTCGATCGAGAGTCGCTGACCGCAGCAAAATAGAAAAAAATATTTATTATATATTACATTTATTTCAGTTCTTGTACGATTCGTTCAACAAGGGTTCGATACCTTTGCTTTAGCGAGAGAATGAATTGATACGAGAGAAACGAGGCGAGAGTAATTGAAATTTCAACCAAAGCTGCTCTCATTAGGTCAGAAAAGGTTTTGAATAGATATTGGATTTTTTTAAATTCAATAATTATTTTTTAATTGGTGAACATGTAAAGTTTTGTGGAAGGGAATATGAAACTCTCAAAATACGAGCGAAAATATAACGAAAAACATTGTGTGTCTCCGATGACAGAATCAGGATGAGGAAACTAACGAAAAAGATTTAGCCAACTCAAGGAAATTATTCCAGCCTTTTAGAATTCCATTTTATTCAAAAGTTAGTGAAAGCTACAAAACATAGGACTAATTATTTGCTTCCCAAACGAGTATTACACCACACGTGCCATAATGTGTGCTTTAACTAGCTCCGTCTCAAGAGGATGCTGTACGAAGCGAAGGATTAAAAATACACCGGAAGTCGTACAGGATACGAAACGTGCCATATCGTACATTTCACATATGTGTCGTAATGGTTTCCCTCCATATTTAGACTCGGAATCTACACACGTCCGTTCTAATTGATTCTTTTAACGAAAATCTCGAGAGACCGGCTGTAAGTGTAGCTTTACACGAAGCACACAGACAAATGGTTATTTTTTAGGCCAACAATCCACAAACAGGTGTATGCAGCAGTGCAAGAACGTCCGTATGTGTGCCACTTACGCATGATTCTTATTGCTTTAGCAACAGCAAAAATAGACAAAGTCCTTTTTTGCTTATTTTTTTATTTTCATTTCAGAAGCAATGAGCAGGACGAATCGTAATACGCTAGAACCGTACATAAAGGCTCTCAAGTGACTTGAGAATGAACAATGGATTGTGTCCCGCGTGTGCAAGCCCACATGTGGTGCATCTTTTTTTTTCGAAGTTTTCCTTCTTTTATGCAAAACATTTACAGCATGGGGCAGCACTTTTCTACTGCAATGCAACGAATGCCTTCTGTATAGTCGTTATTTCAAAGAGCGACATGTTTATTTAACCGATTAGCGACTGTACGCGAGACAAGGTTTATTTTCTTACCATGATGACGTTGGGGCCGCATTCAACCCAGAAGAAGTGCTTTATGTGTTGATGAAATGTTCCATATGTCTGGCTAAATCCAGACATAAAACTACGAAAGGATTCTTTTGAATCCTGTTAGGTGCATTTAACGTAAACAATCGTGTATTTTGAGGTTTTACATCATTAACGGTTTGTTAGGATTTAGAAGGATATTGTTGTTTTTCAAATATTCACCGGACCGGGGTTCTAGGTTACGCTGGCCATCTAACGGCTTACTAGACTTGCTTTAATCACGTAGTTGGATAGTCAGTCCTCACTACGGGTGACCGTAGTTCGTATGGGATTTGAACTCGGGTCCTGCCTAGTAAATAATTGGATTTCGTATTTCGGATTCAAAGGTTAAAAAAGTGGTCTTATCTAGTTGTTAGAGAATTTCCGTTTATATTGAGTATGGGTTGTATCGGGGAATACCAGCACTGACGAAATGGGATGCCGGAGTTTCACACGACAAGATCAGTATCGTCCCTGGGCCACCGGAAATTTCAAACTGTTGAAATCGATGTGAAACTATAAAAAATCTCAAAGTTGCGATTTCAGCTATTTCTCCATTGCCCCGTGCAGGTAGCTTGTGCATGCATCAGGTTCTCAAAAAAGCAATTTCAAGGCGAGAAAATTTCACTAACTCATGAGTACTGCTAGCTGATAATATAATTTTGAAATCTCTCGTGGCCTGCAGCCTAATCATATAATCATAGCAATAGTTGATATTTCGACTAGGGCCCAGTAAAGGTTTGGCTGGCTTGGATCAGGCATAGCGTATGAAAGTCCTTGATGGTATGCAATGGGTTTCGTGTCCCCGTTGCGTCGTATTAATACTAAATCCACTATCTTCGGAGTAGGCGTATCATTATCGTGTAGTTCCCGATCCCCAAAGAATCATTTTAGATTTTTGTTCTTGTCAAAGCTTTTAAAATTACAACCACAGAAAATATTAATCTTTCTCCAGTACATTGAAGGGTTAATTTATGCTCCAGCGCCAAGGTACTTCAAAAAGAAAAATATTATCTAACAACCTTGAGCGACATGCCGGAAACGTCATCCCCCGTCGCGAAACTCTCAAATGCGAACCCAATCGAAAGCTTCGTATCCACGGTGCAAAGCATAACATTTATGTCGTAGCATTAAACTGTTTTTTTTTTCAAAAACTTCTTTTTTAACTTTTACCACATTATGCTATTATTGTACTGTCATTTTGATAACTTTTTATAGATCAAAACACAAGGAAAAGGTCAAAACTCACGCATAAACACTAAAATACAAATGTATCTGAAACGATCTTGACGTGTATTCGTGCCCTAACATGCACAAATGTCTCGCGACGAGTGCTGCTGTCAAAACAAAGAGATCAACAGCAGAAAAACGGGATCGTCGCGCTGTTCCGCCGTAAATCGCTGTCCGGTGGGAAGCTGTGTATGTTGTGCGCTCAGCAGTGGAAGAGGTTGGTTGTGTGTGGGGTTCCCGACAAACAGGTTCTGCCGCTTCGAAACGGTGCGCTCTTCCCAGTTTTTCGATTCGAAATGTGGCGACGGCATCATCGTCATCACACCTGCTAAGACGCACAGTCCCGGAGGCCGGAGTTGATGCTCTGCAGTCGCTAGAAGTGTGTGGTGCAATTGTTCTTCCCGTTCGAGTGTTGTTACGTGGTGGTGTGCTTTGTGGGTGTTTGTGTTTTTATGTGCTTTTAAAGTGTACAGTGGCCTACGTAGAAACGGATTCCGTCCAACAAAATATATACCCTTAACCTCAGCATAAATTCTTGCACAATAAGCTACCTCACAAAAAGGGGTGGAAAAAGTCAAACGGAAACGACCAACAATACACGTGCGTGTTTGTGTGTGTGTGTGTGCACCGTCGTCACAATCCAGTTCCCCATTCCTCTCAGGCGCGAAAGGGTGGTAGTGTGCGAGGTTCTGATGACGTTGGTGATCTTACCACGGAAATACCACCAACGATGTTCAAAGTGCTCCGGTGTGACCGTGAACCGTGTGTGATTGAAAAGATTGTTGCACTGGGGGGCAGCCACCTTCCACATTGAGGACGCAGCAGGCGCTCCACTTTTCCCGTTAGAAAACTACGTGCCGTCCCTTCATATCGTGTGCCCGAGGCAACCCTTCACCGATCCCGTTTTACGATCAACAGGAACCAGGAAGATCAGGTAGAAACACGGAGGACAGCAGCTACCATCCCCCCTCAAAAAGGGTGAAAGGCACTCCGCTTCTGACGAATGAAGGTAAATGTCATTGTACGAATAGGGAAAGAGTCTTGGGATGGTAGAGGGCGAGTCCTTAAAGTGCTCCAATTTTACGACCGTTCACCGTTCATTCCGCTGTTCACCTTTCGCACTGGGACGTGAGATGAGCTTGCGAGCGATGCTGAGAACGCGAGATCGTGACATTTGGCTTAACCCTCGGTAGTCGGAGGCAGCTGAAGGAAGAGAATCTCAGCAACGCAAAGACCTGATTCGTGGTGGCGGTGGTGGTAACTGCATGTTTGCGTAATTGGTAGCGGTATTTTCTGAATCATTTTTCATCCTAGTCAGAAGAATGCAACTCTCCGCTTGACAACTTCATTCGCCGAAGCCCTTCACGCGAGAACCTTTTCGCTTACGGCGGCGCCCTTCTCATCTGTCATCCGAGTGGCGTTGGAAGTCTACTTGGATCGCACGAATGGATTGTACCGTTTTGGATGGAGATGATCGATTGAGATCTTTCGCGCTCGCTCCTTTGCACGATTATCGTTCGTTCGCTGTACTTCTCCCCCTTCTTGCTTGAGCTCCATTGTTAATGATCAGATCCCAGATCCAGCCGCAACTTGAGCTAACCCGATCCAAGGGGCGCCGAACCATAAGGGAAATCAAATCGTTTCACCGTTGTTCCGATTCCGTCTCCGCGATATCAAATGTCGTCTGCTCGCTTGCATGAGTGTGTGTGTGTGTGTGTCACAACTCACCCTGGCAGGCAAAACCATCGGTCAATGTAAATATAGCCCCCCCTATTGTCGTTTTTAATATGCTACAACCGTCGTTGTCGTCTTCCTCCACGCGGCCTTTATACAACGCCATATTGTTACCTATATTCCTTACAAAACCCCCAAGAAGGGTGGTAGTAAAGTGGACAAAGTCACACACATACACGCATCCCTCTAGCCAAGAAACGTTCCGCGACGACAGGCGACCTTTTCCAATTGGCACACACAGAGATTATGCCCGATCTCGAAAGTGTCTCGTCTCTTGGGAGGGAGGGGTGCGCTTGATGTTTGGGCGATTTTTCATTTGTTCGCGATCCGCACTCGCTTCCTTGTCCGCGAACGGGTTCTTTGTTTTGAAAGCGGCACAGGTTTACACACCTTGCCAGGAACGGTGGTGAATGTTGGCCTCCGCGAGGTGAATGTCACCCAAAACTCGCTTCTTGGGTAGTTTGTGTGCGCGTGTGCTCTGGAGATAATCAAACAGTCGGAATGAGATCGTTTTTTTTTTTGGGACACTAGAAGAGACGCCTTACGATCAGGATCAATTTAAAGAGTTGTTCACAATAGAAGCTGAATAATAATTCAGTGATTTCTTTTTCTTTTTTTTTTAAATCATGATTTGAGTTGTAAACCCGTTTTATGATTCCTCCGACGGTATTCTAACATTTTGTTGGAATATTCAAAAATTGATTGCTAAGCGAGTAAATATCGATATGGTTTGTCAGTTCAAAAATCAGGTTTAAAGATGCTTGGTTTAGAGATCTGTAGGTCATGCCGGCTGGGCCTGGTGGTGCGGCGACAACGGCGCCGGTCTTCACACGGGGCAAAGCCGAGGATCAAATCCCATCCGGATTGTCCCTCCATAGGTCATGTCGGCCATATAAAGGTCCTGATAGGATTTGATTCACAGTCCCTGGAGTGTCGCACTACCAAAATTTTGTTTGAAATTTCAAAGCCTTTTGTTTAAATCTGGTAAAGGCATGGCACACAATGGCGAAGGAATCTGGAACGTTTCCTCGTCATCCAGACTGGGATACCCAGCTTTATGTAAGATAAATCAAGTTGAGAGAAGTCAGAAATTGTAAGCCTTCTCTTATCTGATTCAATAAGTGGCTTTTGAACCTTAGTTTTTTTCTGTAGTTTTCTGCTTCATGGCTTAACGAACTATCTGGTCATCCTGGCAAACAAATGGCTTGCTAGACTTTGCTGATACCATGTAGTTGGATAGTTAGTCCTTACTTTGAGGGAACGGCCCATATGGATTTTGAACCCTCGTCCTGTCATGTGAAGCCGCACCAATTGCTAGACTTGGTTACCAACATGACACGGAAGTTCCGTGATCCATCTGCATCAAGTTGCTACACTGTTAAGTACTCACTGGTTCGACCGCAGATGCTCCCAGAATATGCGAGCAATATACGAGCTTCCGCGACCCGATGCTTGATGCGGCCCGAGTCCATTCAACTTCGATCTACGTGCATCACCCTACACTTCTGGGATCGTAGCCTGGACTATGGAGCTTGGATCAGGTGTCTGCTGCTTGGGTTGCCGTAGCTTAAGAAACGCATAAAACTCGTCCGACTTAGCTTCATCGATGGACCGCTCAATGGTTCCATCGATTGTCCAGCACTCCTCTCGTCGGTGGGTCAATACATTCCAAGCCATTTAGCTCCGGTCTCGGACAATGCTCTCAATCACGGGGTCCTGGACCTCGCGTGACCCTTTTGCTCGCATTCAGTAGGGTAAGCATTTGATCCGGGATTGTCAGCGGCAGAAATAATGATGCGAGTAAGCGACTCGAGACAAAACCTATCTGTTGTTCGTTAATTGTTTGTAAATTTCATGTCGCCGGAACACTGAGTGGGCTAATCAGGCAGTAGGTTTTAAATTAATAATTAGATTAAATAGAATAATATAGTATGAAATTCTAAAGACATAAATGTTGAAGTTTGAAAATTATATGTCAATCACGCGAGGTTATGACCCACTATTTCAGACTTCTTCTAGTTTGGAAAGTTACATTTGGATAGAGGCTGTTATGGAGAGATTGATCGAGATCTTTAAACATTGATTGCATACCTTCGGGGGTAAGGGACGCTAGAAACTGGTAGCTTCGTGCTTTGCATCCATTAAAAAGACTATATTTTTAAGAATTTCCGATGTTACAGACATTACAGCTACTTTCCAACGTTCCTAGAACATAGTGAACATTAGTTTGATGTAAAAGATTCAACAATATTACATCGTTTGAGACAGTAACATTGCAGCCATAGAGCCATTTTAGTCGATTTTTCCTACACAATTTTCCGGTAACACGATTGATGATGAACAATACTCAAATCCATATCACAACCCAACAAGATTTACTCTTCCTAGCGATTAATTTGTAACGGGCATGGCGAAGACTCGTTGGCGCGCGCGCCCCTGTGCGTTGTCTCTACACTCTCCACGACGCAGCCCAGCGAAGAAATTAAAACTAGATCGTGTCGAGGGAAAAAGTGACTTCGTAGGCAACTTTTTCTCTTCACTCTCTTCCCCTTCCCAAAGCCCTCCCAATAACCATCTCATCGTGCGCACTTCCACCTGTTCCCTTATTCCGAAAAACCCATCTGTAGCGGTAGGCCCTTTGCGATGGATCGGTGGTGATCGGTGCTACTGCGTCACCGTTGAGAGCACCTTACCCTGTGCTGTGTATGGTTGTAGTTTGTTGGGAAGCGAAACGCTAGCGCGAGGGAAGATAACCGGGAAAGCGGAGAGAACTATGACGAGGCGTAACGGTGACCATAATGAACATAGAGCCGCGCGAGAAAAGGGCGCTACCCCCATGTGTGTGTGTGTGTGCGGTAAAGGGAAGGGAAAGGCGAAAGAAAGCGGGAGCAGCATCGTTCGCCTCTCGAGTGCGCCTCGCGCGTGTAAAGTTCAATGAAATCTATCAAAACGGGCTTCCAATCTTTCGCTGCACAGGAGAGGGAGAGGGGAAGCGAGTGACCAGTGCGGTCGACGTCCGCGTGAGCCACCTTGCCTTTCCACTTCTGGTTCGTCCGGTTGGTTGTGCTCGCGTATTACCGCTCCACTGAAGGTGACCGCGTTGAGGAGCATGGGGCGAAGTAGCGCCAGAAAAGGTGCGCATCGTACAGCAAGGGGGATAATGTGGACGAATATGGTGCAATATGAGCGTGTGCGAATGTGAATGTATAGCTGTTGCGATTTGAGTTGATGGAGAGATCAGGTTGATCTGATCCTTGCTGGTGATCGTTGTGATCGAACAGAGGTCGGCGAAAAAATCATTTATGTTTCAATCTAAGAATTTTATACAGATTTTTATATAAAATATGGCATGCAGGTCAAGTGAGGACCATCAACTCTCGCTAGTATCTATTGGAAATCTTTGGAGAGTATCCTTCAATAGGAATAAATGGCACCAACATACAGTATTGGACAAAACAAGTGCAGCTTCGCGTGTTGTTTACCAAATTTAAATAAACTTTCAATATTTCGTTGCGCCAATCCATTGTTTTCAATTACAGCCTTGCATCTGCGAGGCATAGACTCGATCAGGTGGCCAATGAAGTTTTGTGGAATTGCTGCTCACGCCTTTTTAACTTGTGCAAACAAATGATCCTTGCGTCGAACACCATCACGATCAATTCGCTGATACAGGATCGCCAACAGGTTCTTCCGTAGGGTTCAGATCCGGAGATAAGGGCGGCCAGTTCATCACCACGATTTCATTATCTTTAAACCACTATTTGACCACTTTGGTGGTGTGTTTGGGATCGTTGTCTTGTTGGAATATCCATTCAAATGGCATATTGCATTCACCAAAGGCAGAATGACATTTTTCAGGATCGATTTGATAAATTGGACCAAGACCGTTCGCAAAAAAAAAAAAAAAAACATCCCTAGACCATTACATTGCCTCCATTACATGCTTTACCGTTTTCTGACAGTAATGTGAATCGAAGCATTTTCCAATTGGTCGACGTACACGGCAAATCGCCATCGCTTCCAAAGATATTAAACTTCCACTCATCACTGCACAGAACCGTCCGCCATTTCTGCCATTCTCCGGTTCCTAAGTGAAATCAGAGCTTTCTTCGCAGGACATCGAGAGAATAATCCGGCTTCAACGGCACGTCGTCTGATTGTCCGGTCCGAAACAGATAACTGCCTGAACGAAGATTTGAAACGATCCTTTTTCATGCTCCGTACGATCATAGTGTGTCCTCTCTAGGCGTGGTGGACCGTGGTCTTCCACCTCTATTGTGCTCACAAATCTTTCCGGTTGCACGAAATTTTGAGCACAGTCTAGATACGGTCCATTTTTTCATCTCATACTTGACAGAAATTGTTTTTTTTTGTGACATTTAACTCTTGATATCATCGATTATTTTCCTCCTTAGTTTCACTCCAAGGCTATCAGGTGTCATTTATTTATTTATTGTCAAACAACAACTTGCTCAGAGAATGATAAATGTTGTAATATTCAAAAATTCTTCTAAAACAAGATCCTTTAAGAAGAACATTTTCATGTACAGCTTTTATACTTCCTAATACCTAATACCTAAGTTCCAATCAATAGAGGCTTATTACTTTACCGGACACTGTTCCTTGTCCGTACATCTCAGGTTATCAACCTGAAGGTGATGTCAGTATCTTCTTTTTGATTTAACGACCTTCTAGCTGACACCTGTCATCTGATTGATAATTAAAGTTTTTAATACCACGTCTTTGGACACCCAATCCTCTCACTACGGGGGATCCGTCCGGTTGGGATTTATCCCACAGTCCCTAGAGTCTCGTACTTCTAAAAATTAATTACAAGTCTCGTAGTTGGAGGATAGAACTACTTAAATATTTTGTTGAGTACCATGGAACCTGTTAAAGCCATGGAAAGAACTGATGAACCGATGGCATTATGGTAGCAGTGCGGGATGCTAACAGGAACGAATCTACATCAAAAAACCGTATCTGGACCGTTTCTTCGTAAGTCAGATAGGGATATCCAGCTTTATGTAAGATAAGTCGAGAGAAGTCAGAAATTATAACCTTTTTCAGCCACAATTGTTTTGTAATCTTCTACTGCTTGGCTTAATGACCTACTAGGTCTCTCTCGTTGGCAATCCAATGGCTTATTAGACTTGCTGATACTACGCAGTTAGCAGCGCACTACCGGGGGACGGTTCCGGATGGGATTTTAATCCCGGTTCTGCCGTGTAAAAACCGGCTCCGTTGTCGGTTCACCACCGAGCCGCGCCTTATTCTATCTTCCAAAACACGGGAATCTATTTTATTTATCAGATAATACATGTCTGCATTTTCAATAACATAACTATTATTAGGAGCTCTTGGGGTCTTCTTCCGCTTACCTTAGCTAGAAAAATATGGAAGTGTCTCGATCACTGACAAAAGAGTTTTCATCTCGACTTCTAGAGACCAGCTAATTGCTCCAACTTTGCTAATTAGTCGCGAAAAGTCTGCATACATTCTTGGTAGAATTTAAAATAATGCAAACTATTCCTTGATCGGTGATAGCTTTAATTGCTCCTGTTTGTCCCCGATACTTGCCAGTTAATTCCAATTGCATCCAATCCCCAACGCAAAAAAAGCATTATTCTACGCACATTCCTACGAAACTGTACACAGAAAAGGAAAACAAAATTTTTCAAAGCAATTGACCGTATCGCATCGATTCAGGTGCAAATAATCTTTCCATCAGAACAGCACTGGCCGTGGCCCCTCCCGTAGTACCAAGCGAACGGTGTAAAACGGTGGTGCGTGGCGAATGCAGGTGGCAAATGCAACACACGGCCTTCTATGTGTGTGTGTCTAACCTTAGCTTACCGTGTGCGAGATTATCGGGTGGATGGGAAACGAGCAATCGCCGGAATGATGAGGCAACGGGAACTCTCCACTCCAGAGGCATCCCTACAAATTACGACGATAGAACAGTAGCTAGCGGGCGTGGGGTGAGTTTGGAGTTGGGAGACCAGTCAGCCAGCTCAGCCAGCCAGCTCAGCCACCGAGACGCGAGAAGATGCGCACAATCAACCATCCAGAAGTAATGTTAGATCGCGGTAGCCGCGGAACAGAATAGGAAAGCACACGGCCAGAACACCAGAAGCGTCCAGAGCTTTGACCTCTGTAGTAGTGGTAGTAGCAGTAGCTGAGGAAGAACTGCTGGAAGTTACGGGAGGATCAGGGTTGCAGCAGAAAGATGATGATGATCGTGTTGATGTGATGTAACGTTCTCTCGCTTGCAAGGGTTAGTTGCGGATCGGCAGAGGACGCGGGATGGAATTTTTTTGTGCATTCTGTCTTTCTCTTCGTTCTCCCTTTATCCGTCTCTTTCTCGCTCGATCTCTCTCTCTCCCCATTGGTACCCTTTCGGGCGCGAAGGTTTCGAAGGGTATCGTGGCAGCAGCAATCATTTCCATTAGGTACCGTGTACCGTACGGACAGTTTTTGTAGCAATAGAGCAACAGGTGAACAACGTAAAAACGTTGGTTGAAATCGTTTGGAAAGTCGATCAACGCACAGTGGGGGACACGTTGACTCTTTTGACGTACTGATGGATTTTTGGAGTTCGAGGTTCTGCTTAAATTTTCCAGTCTAAGGAGGATATACATTATCAATTTTTTCTAATTGTGCCTTGCAGATTATGAAACTAGAGGGAGGCATGCATCTCCAGCAGCAGCTTAGCGGTGGCAGTGGCTCATCAGTCCACGGTAATCTTCTTGAGGACAAAACCTTCCAATCATCCCATCACCAGCAGCAACTACAGCAGAACAGCGTCAGCATTGAGCTCTGTCTAGTGTGTGGCGATCGTGCCTCCGGACGCCACTATGGGGCGATCAGCTGTGAGGGCTGTAAAGGCTTCTTCAAGCGTTCGATCCGGAAGCAGCTCGGTTACCAGTGCCGCGGGTCAATGAACTGTGAGGTTACGAAGCACCACCGGAACCGATGTCAGTACTGTCGGCTGCAGAAATGTCTCGCCTGTGGAATGCGCAGTGATTGTATGTATTTTTGGGGGAGGGTGGAGGCCGACGATACGGACTGGCTACGTTGCGTTGTATGTTGATTTGCGTACCTTTTGGTTTCTTTCTTGCAGCCGTCCAGCATGAGCGTAAACCGATCATCGACAAGAAGGATGGTCAGATGGGACCGAACCCGAACAGCAAGTACAATCCGCATCGCAACAAGGAGTATCACCATAGCAGCTCCGGTGGCAAGGGCGAGTCGAAAGGAGCGGCAAGTTCTGCTGCCGCTGCTGCTGCGGCTGCTGCAGCGTCCTCTTCCGTATCGTCAGCTGCTGCGGCCGCTTCCTTCCTGAACTATCTGCCCGGGTTTAGTTTGGCTGATTTTACGGCGAACCTTAGCAAACGGACGTACGGCGATAAATCGATCGGTCGTGATGGTGGAGCTCAGTCGGAACGGACTGCCGGTTCTTCCAGTGCGGTTGGACATCAGTTTTCTCCCAGTGGCGCAGGTTCTGTTGTTGGAACCGGACCGGGAAGCAGTGGGATGCCTGGGAGTCCGTTTGGAAGCTTGCAATCACTCAAGATGGAAGTTCCCGATCGACAACCGGGATCGGAGCTGGGAAACGTGTCCACCAGTGCGGCTGATTCAATTGCAGCTCTGATTGGGTTAAATACAACGGCAGCTGTTGCAGCGGTAGCAATGTCCAGTGCAACGTTAGGTGCGACGACTCCTAGTGCTGCGGCTGCAGCAGCTGCTGCAGCCTCTCTACTGGCTGGGGATACAACCGGTGGAAATGATGTTGGTGGTAGCGGAACCGGATTGCGTGGAAGTGCCTCTAATGCATCTCCCGGTGGAGCTCACTTTCCATCGCTCGCGATGGATACCAGTGATGGGAGCTCGATGGATAAATCTTTGCTTTGCAGCTCGCTCGAGTTCATCCAGAGCATGGAGCAGGAGCTGAATAGCAACCTCAACAACAACTTCGGTATTAAGTCTGAGCTAAACAATAGCAGTGACGAAGTGTGCATTGATTTCGATTACGGTGGGATTGGACGTGGTGAACCGGTCCTTACCGAGAACTGCGTACACTTTGACATTCAGGTGCCAAACGTACTGCCGAACTATCTGAGCGTGCATTATGTGTGTGAGACCGGTTCGCGGTTGCTATTTGCTACGGTTAACTGGATGAAGAAGAATCATATCTTCCAGATGCTTGGGTGCGTTCTTTAGGAATAGAATACCTTGTCAAGTGATGGTGGAATAACGCATTACCATTCTTTCTCCTCTAGTGATGGGTTTCAAGGTGAGCTGGTGCGTCAGGTGTGGCCGGAACTGTTTATGATTGGGCTGGCTCAGAGCAGTGGACAGCTTTCGTTCAACACGATTATGCTTGCGCTGATTCAGTACATGAAAACGGTCATCCTGAACAAAAAGTACAGTGTCGATGTCATCAACTACCTAAAGAAGTACATCCTGCTGATACAGGAGTTTGTAAACGACCTGCAGAAGATGAATCTGACCGACCATGAGTACGCGTATCTGCGATTGTTGTCCATTTTTAATCCAGGTTAGTATTTTGGGTTAGTAGGTGGGTGTAGATCAAGTCAAAGATGTCTGAAAAAGCTTAGCCAAATTCCCTCGTGGTTGAATGCTATCAGAAGTAGAAGATTGAAACGGGATATTTTTGCTTGATAATGTCCTAAGAATACACTTATTTCCGTGAGCCTACCAATTTAGTAGAAAAATAACAATTTTATCCGAGGTAACGATCATATCAGAACTCCTCCGATGCTCTGAGGTCTTTTATAATTTGCCTGTCGGTCGAGTTTGGAACGATAAGATTATCTCACAACCAGCTTCTTAAGGAAAGTTCGAGACAGGAGAAGTCATTTAAATGGTGTGAATTTTGCAGTTCGCATTTTAACCAGTTGGAATGTTGTTAAACATACGACAAAAGAACTCCTTGACTCGGGTCCTTAACTCAGCCCCAGGCTTACTCTGTCCGTAGTGACATTCAACAGCAGTGAGAGCTTCCTAGGGAATCTGTACTGCTCTGGAGGACATATAAATGTGCTAAGGATATCTAAGGACTGTGCATGATGCGCTACCGATATTCCTGAGGTAACAATTTGATCGTTAGTAGGTTTTCCTCCAACATCGATAACTTGGTGGATTCCAACGATATATCTGGATTTCAAGAGGCGCAAGTCTGTAAAGGAATATTCGGATCAGGATCTTATCAGCTCAGCTCAGCTTTAGATATCTATGTTCCTACGATCATAATGTAACGTATGTTTCATCAAATTGCAATCTTTTTATTTATTCTTACCCTCCTTAGATAACGCGCTGCAAGACAAGGAAAAGAATCAACACCTGGCAAAATTGCAAGAGCTCGTACTGTCCGAATTCCGGGACTATTATCGCGACCGTCACGCCCGCCTAGCAAGTAGCGAAAGTGAGGAAAATCTTCGCGCCACCGAAGAGGATGAAAATGATGATGATGACGTTGATTATTACGAGCGCCGTAGTCAGAACCGTCACCATCACCGTCATCAACACCATCGTCAGCAACAGCGCACCGCCGGTGATCTGACACCACAGGTTTGTGAACAACGGTTGATGAAGCTGCTACTAAAGCTACCAACACTGCGCGCCCTTAATTCCAAGTGCGATCTGGAAGATCTGTTCTTTAACAATCTTATCGGCCAGGTACAGATCGATAGTGTGCTGACGTACGTCATGCAAACGAACGATGGAGCGATTTCGTTTTCGAATCTGGTACAGAAGTATGACCAGGTCGGTGGCAACAACAGCAACAGTAACAACGGTATCCCAGCGGCAATGGATAGCGATGAGTAGAAGTAGTAGTACTGGGAAGCGTATCTATAGTACTGAAGAGACTGATTGATTGGCGTTTTTTGTCTTTCTTCCACCGGCAGTGCATTCTAAATAGGTGTGTTGATCCACCCAAAATGGCGTATGGCAGCTTAAGCTAATAACGCGAGGATACGTTTAATAACTATCCTTTAGTCCACACGGGCCTTTAGTCTATTTTAATATGCTTTTAGTGTATTTTAAAGTATCTATATTTTTAAAGTGCTCGTTGACCCTCTGAAAGAGATGCACAACGTTAGCAGCGTAGCTTTCCCAGTTTGGTTTATCCTGTTAAATGATTTCAACCTTTTACAACACGATAGGATAACAATTTCGTTCTAGAATGAGTAGTATTATTAGATTTCTTTTATTTCAATTTCGAAACGATGATTTAAACGACAATTTGTGTGAATGATTCTATTCGCCTTTCCTAAACGGGGTTAAAATGTTGATCCATGCATTTCAAGAATTTATTTGCACCCAAAATCGTGCTTATGTGCAATCCTGAACACAACACATGCATCAAAGAAAAACTTAGCGAGCAAACATGTATCCGTACCTGAGGCAGAGCAGCAGTAGTAGTTGTTTAGAAAACCGTTCGTTTGTTCGTAGGAAAAGTGTGCAAAGTAATGGCACGAAAAAGCTATACATTTTTATATGTATTGAAGGCACTAGAAATACATGTGCAGTATGGTTTTCACAAAGTGCGAGTAAAAAACAAACAGGCAATATTTAGATGTTTAAGATTTGCATCAGGTTTTCGTCCCAGAGAATATTGGCTTTGTTTATTGAATGCAGCCAATGTTTAGAATATTTATATAATATATATATACACATACACACACAATACATACGCATTGTATAACAAGTATTGAGAGGAGTATTGCTGCATAGTTTTTGTAGGATTGTATGATTTCAAAAAACCTTAAAACTTTCTCACAAAAACCCACACACCTTACGACAATATGTCCTCTATCCGTAGCAGGATCAAATTAGATCACACAGGGGATTAGATTTAAGGAAAAACGTAAAACGACAGAAGGAAGCAAATAAAACTGTACTATATGGTAGTGCGATGGGAGTAATGAAACATTCTCACCCCGAACGCTCCCATCATGGAATTTATGAAGTCCTATTTTGCGATATCCGGTAACATCCCATCCGAAACGATGTCCATATTAAGGGCTCACTATACAACTACGTGGTATCAATTGTGTCTATTCCAAAGGCCATTGGCCGGTGTGATGTAGCATTAGAAGGTCGTTAAGTGAAGATGAAAAAGAAGAATATTACAATGAATTCAGATTCTGGGATAAGTTGATGACATATTAGACAGTAATAATTCATCAAAATTCACGATACGATATCTGGCTAGTAATTGACCATATCCACAATATTGTTATAACAGCAGCTTTCCTTAGGTCTTATGTTATTTCTAAGATCTCTATATTGAGTAATTGTCTTGATTTGTGGATATGCAGACTACAAATACTGGACAAGTAAAGTGAGGATACATTTCTTTCGATCAAAAGGTTTTAAAGCATAGTCCATAAAACTTCTTTCACGTATTAAATTATCTTATTTATAATTAATTATGACGGTCCAGTGCCGTATTGTTGTATTAAATTATCTATTCATACACAAAATTAACGCAAAGAGAAATGGTCTACAAAAAATACTGCACTATCAGTTTTTTAGGTTTCGTCGTTCTCCTGCAGTTCGTAAATCTGAATGTAGGCCTCAGTCAACGTGATCATCTGTGGGAGTATGTTCGTCACATGAAGGTCCTGCATTTCGTACCATTGGTTAGTGCTTTTCTGCAGTATATGACACCGATAAGTGCCAGAGTTGGGTTCACCATCGTGTACGATATTTGCCACCAGATTGTATTTGGTGTATCGGTGAGCTTTTTTATTATCCTCTGTTAGGATGTCTCCAAAGTCCACATTTCTATAGAAAAATTGAAGAAAGGATGGAAAGTTGATTTAGAACACAACGTGTAAAGTAGTTAGACTTTGCGGGTTTTGTTACTTACTTGACCGGAAAGTTCACGATGGTCGGATTCTTCTCCAAGAAGAACGTATTCTTGGTAAAACGCTTAATGTATAGAATGACATACTTTGGCAGACGGGTAATCTCAAATCGTTTCAAAAAATTGTCCTTGTACGTTTTGTACTCCTTTTCCGAGATGGAGTTAAACTTGGCGAGCAGCTGGTACAGATTCACCTGCGGGATAATGTTTTCCCTAAGCTCGTCAATGAATAGCGGCGTCGCGGGCAAATCACACGTCAGATACAGAAACGTGGACGTTTCCTCCTTTTCCTGGTATTCATCCGTGGCCAGCAGTAGCTGCTTCTGAACATCGTCCAGTTCCGTCGGTGGTAGCTTCCGAGTGTAAATCTTCATTTCGCCCAGAAAACTCCTATTAACCACTGATGAGTCCGGTTGCTTATTGCCACGCAGCTGTTTGTGCAAACTGTGCAGAAACCATGAAAGAAACTCAATCGGATCACCTTGCTTCGTGATCTGGAACTGTTTGTTACTCCACAGCACGACCGCCTGCAGCATCTCGTGGGGCGATACGTGTGCCTTAAAATTTCTCGGGTTCCACAACTTGCGCAACAGCTCACCGAAACGTTGCACCAGCGTAAAAGCCGTATCGCCCGGTGGCCGCTTAATGTTGGCATAGTTTTTCTCCATCAGGAAAAAGTCCCGGATTGGTTTTACGTGTGAAAGAGCCTGCAGGATCACGTTACAGTAATCGTTTGCTTTGATATTGTTCAACCCGACCACACCGGGATGATAAAAGGTACCGTCCACCGTACGTGATTGCTTCACATCTTCCCGATCGAGACTCCGGATGTCACGCAAGGTAAACACCGGATCCAACACGTACTTGATGTCATCCAGCGACGAATCGATGATTTCGTAGTTATCCGGCAGACAGTAAAACTTTAACGTGGACAAGTTGAGAAATACGTGGTGCGATTCCGCCACAGAATGGGTGTACGCGTGAGTGTTGGTTCCACGGCCCTGGAAATATTTGCCACACACTAGACACGCGTAAACGTTGATGCGGGTCAGCGAAACGGAACATAGCTTCTCGAAATCGAAATCGAGCAGATGCCGGTTGATAGTGTCCAGATAGGGACACTGCTTCGAACGATCTGTGACGGTTTGCCTCCGTTTCACAGCCACTTGTTGTCCACTGTTTCCACCATCCTCATCGAGAACATCTTCCAATTTCGGTTTCTTAGTCGGTGGAACACCTTGCTGATCTGCAGAGAGTGTAAACAACACACATTTGTGAGGTTAATATCAACAGTTTGCCATCGGGCATGAATGAAAGCTGTACGCGTTTACCTCGTTGAGAATCGTTTTCCTTTGCTGGAGCCATTTTTATCTTAATAAAAAGGGAAAAATACACTTTCTGGCGTGGAGGAAACGAAATTATGCTAAAGCTTGCAAGAAAACAAGTATTTTTCCCGCATCGAAGCTGTCACAACAAGCCGACACGGAACGTCACATTGCGTTCGGGTGCCGCCGATTGCACACACATACCCACACACATACACTATAAAAAAATAGGGAATCCAAACATTTCTTGTAAAATTAAATAAAATGTCCTCTGATTTGAAATACAAATGATGGAAATTCACTTATGTTCATCATTGCAACAAATAAGATGATAAAAAGGCTACTAAATAGTAAAAAAACAACTAATTTAAATTTAATTGCATGACTCAATTCAAACCCCATTTTAAGTGCTCAACCGTGGGCTATAGCTCTCATCTGTCCACAAATCAAAAAAACACAGGAAAAAAGGGTTTGCGTAAAGAAAGGGCACTGGCGCAAGTAGAAGATTTGTTTTCACTGCGTTCACGGACAGCACAAGGAAGGACGTGCCTGCATTTGTCGTCCACTTGTTATCCGGGAAGAAACTCATTAATTTCCGTTCGCTTATCACGGGAATCGATTAATCATCGTGCGCGTGTTGCGTGGCATCGATAAGTAGTGCGTACGCAGTGTGAAACCAAGCGGAATTTGGTGAATTGTGGTTCGCGGTTTTGTGCTGCGGTGTTGGTAAGCGGATCCAATGGCCTTCCGTTGTTCGGTGCTGTGAGAGGGTATGGCAAGGGCAAACGGACCCCCCTAAGCATACTAGGGTTACGGAAAGGAATTTACACCTGTGCCCCAACTACTCACACGCACAGCTCATTACAAGTGCTAACGATGGCATGATTCAGTGTTTAGCCCGTTGTCCGCGGTTGTGGGCTGGAATATAGGCAGAAAAAGAGTCAATCGAATCGCAAAAGGGTGAAAGAAGGTGCACTGTGTCGCGCGCGTGTGTGTGTTACTGTGTTCCCTTACGGCTGGAACGTGTCCGTGACCCGTATGTGGATGTGTGTGGTTGATTTTCGCCTCGTGTCATGTGCTGCGATGCACATGCTGCTGCCAACATCGTTCGCAAGTGTGTTGTGTGGTGATAAGCAGGCAGGAAGGAAAAAGGTGCAAGTGTTTTTCCGGAAGTAGGGGTGGTAGTGTGCGACTGCGAGGTGCCGCTAGGAAAGTTAAACCGGCGGAAGAAAGAGTAAGAGTGTGAGAAGGAAAAAGTGGAAAAGTGAAGAAAAGTGCCCGCAACTCACACGAGGAAAAGCCAATCGTTGAAGGTGAAGAAAAGCCGAGAGCCTTTGGTCAAAGTGGCGCAACAATGGTGTCCATTATAAAGAATCAGCTGCTCAAGCATCTCTCTCGGTAAGTGTGTCTTGGTTGTCGCGTTGAGGTCAAGACAGACCTCATCCTAGTCAGTGGAGCAGTGGAGAAGTATCCTTACCGGAAGTCTATCCGGAAAATAGCACAACTTGCCATCTTTGTCTTTATTTTTTACTTTAAAATCGTTTAAATTTTCCACTGTCCATAATTTTCCATGATTTCAACTTGTTTAAGTTACAACAAATGCTTGGAAAGAAATCTAGCCACTAAACAGCTGTTACAACAAATGTATTCGAAAGTCATGTCCACGAAGAAAACATTGGGCAGGCTCATTACCGAACAGAAAAAACACACCCACACGAGGGTAGTCTTTGGACGTGTGCCAACAATATATACTTGTCCACCCCCGACAAGCACACATATTACACCGGTTACGCATTATGGAGAAGTCAAAGTTGAAGGTGTGTTGCCGCATTACGACATTTCGATCCGATCCTTTCCCCGATCGGAGAGAACTGACCTTGCGTACCGTGTTTCACCGCATGTAAAGGCATGTAGTAGTAATGTTGAATATGTGTTTAACTACTCTGATTTTCTACGTTGATTTGTTGAAAGGAAATCCACACGACGACCCGTTCCGGAAGGGATTTGAAACCAGTCGCTTTGTGTTAGCACAAACCGGCACCTCTACCACTATGCTACCACACCTCTCCAGTAGTATTTCGCTTATAGTTCCATTTAAAATGCGAATAACAACCGATACTAACCATTTCATCGTCCAATAGTCTCGCGGCACTGTTTGCATGTCATTTAAATGTAAATTGATTTGTTACCCAGTTGTTACTCCTAGTGGTATCGTTTCTCACTGGGCCTTTCCATTTCAGTAACTAATCATTTGTTCGAATTGATCGAGGGATTATTTCCAAGGCCCCAAACCTTGTTGCCCAGCTCGAGTGGAAACCACCTTCGATGTTGATATTATTATTTCATTTCACTTTTTGTAACGATCGCGAATAACGCTTTAAAAACACGAAAACTGGCTTGGCCCGAGAATAAAACAATAACGCACCAAACGAACTATCGTGCGTTTGCACCCCTTTCAAAACCTGCCGAGCTTAAGACGTACTGCTTCCGGTTTTGTTACCGGCTGTACCCGTCATGGCCCGAAAGCCATGACCTTTTCCACGGCAGCAGCTGTATGCCACACACTGGTCGTTTGGGTTGGAAAAATATGGGAGAAAAACATCGGTAACACAACACAATCAACCGGTTCGGGTGTAGGTGGTTAGTTTATATTTTCCTTTCTTGGCTGGTCCTGCAAGGACCACCGCTAGTACTTGGAAAAGACATTTTTCTTAGCGAGGCGCTTGTTGGGCTCCTTTGTCCTCGCCGTGATACAACCAACGAGGAATCGCTAGTTCATATTCCTTCCGGTCTTAATAGTCGCATCATAAAAGTGGGTGTAAAGTAGATCCATCTAAGGAAAAGCTTTATAGAAAATGAAGCTTTTGCAGGTTGTTTTATAGAAGAAAAGTAGACCCTAGAACGGTGAGATTATTTTTCCTATTGTGACTACTTAACTACTCCTCTTTTTATTAGCGTGGATTAGATGCTAGCTCGTTTAACAGGCTCGTTACACTCAAGGAAAGGGCTACGAATGTCCTTCTACGTATGGATAGTCGGGAAAATCTCCCCTTTTGACTGGTCCCTCAAACACCTTTATACTCGAACGCGAACGAATGATTCTCGTCACTTTTATTAGTATAAAAATATGTTCTTCTCAGGTGGTCAACTTCAACGTTCCCTAGCACAGAGTCTGGTGCAGTTTTAAAGTGCTGCCTCACATTTTCCCTCCATTTATCTTTCCTCCCTTTTGATCGGAGTGGAAAATAGCCTGAAAATAGCGTACCATATGGTACGAACTGGTGCGTTTGCGGGATATACATATTTTTTTCCTATTGCGTGTCACGAAGCTGTTATATTTGCGGCGCGCGACGGTTTTCGTGGAAAAAGTTGTCTGGGTTTTGCCGCGTAAAACGGGAAGTAAGAGAGCATCGTTCGGGTAGGGGATAATGAAATGAAATAAAAATAAAAATGATTCCGTGGGTTTTAGCGGGCACCGGCGCACACAGCCACACACAGAGACAGAAACACACGCGGGATTTTCTCCAGCATAAAATGGTTCTAGGGGATTTGCCAGGGATTGGCAACGTGTTGGGCTGTCGGATTATTTTTTTTTAGCTGTGTATGATTTTTTATTGAATCGAGATTACAACTAGTATCATTTTATTCACTAAGAGAGCAAATTTAGACCAAATTTGCAAATTTGTTTACTGGCTGTTTTTATTTTCAACTCTTTGAACTCTTTATTTTACTCATGCACCACCAATTGTTGCTGTTGTCCCATTTTCTTTTCAGCATTCCTATAATTTTATCAAACCCATCCAATAGTTTTGATCTAGAACACCAAAATATCAATACTCGAAAAACCGGAGTAATGCGATCGACTGTGATCCGATTTCGCTTCATCACACCAGGGTGATATGACAAAGTGTTAAATTGGTGCTAATATTTCGGCTTGAAGGATGCTGAATATGGCGAATTATATCAATCAAATATGTATAGTGTTTCAACCTTAACACAGGGGCAATCTGAATAAATCGGCGGTCCGATGACAGGGGCGCTAGCGGAGACAGTCTTCACACGGCTGGTCCGGACTTCAAATCCCATCTGGACCGTTCCCTCTTAGCGTGGACTGACTATCCAACTGTGATAGATACAATACAATATTATTTTTCCTGCGCTAGTATGCAACTTAGTGCAAGTTATATGTGTTTGGAAACTACTAGTACTCGATGTTGGCTTATCAGTCTACTAGACCTTAATTCTTGCCAAAATACAGTGTATGAGATACTATTTATAAAATAGATCTAGATGATCGGGTCTTCCGTCAACAATCTCATGACATGACTAGCTCATCCAAGCCTTTGTTTTGTGTCATTTTTGTTTATGGTTTGCCCTTTTTGTTAAGTCAACAAGTCCTATGATCAGATGGCGTATCGATGTTGAACATAATGACCGGTTGACAGCCAACGGCATTAGAGGTTTTAGGCGACTTTAACCAAGAAAATTTTGCGGTCTTAGGCCTCTCTTTGGGTGACTCAATCTAGTAAAGATCCGTGATGTAAACCGAGCGATAACGAATATTGATGGCTTTTTGCCCTGATAAAACTGTTATATCATAAAAACAGCATTATAAAATTTATTATCTTATCTTTAGTGAATTTATCATGGAAAGATTGCGAAAGAGGAAATGTTTCCCAACTAATGTGTATTTCATTTCATTTAAGATTACTTCTATGCGATACCGTTTGGTCGTTCCGTGGAAATTAAGTCTAGATTAAGGAAAACATTTAGTGTAGATTCATATACTTCACCTCGTTTAAATAAAACGCTTGCCGACCCCTTTACGTTCGTAACAGAATCATCTATCGCCGGGCAACCACAGCAAGGAGTGTAAAAGTGACAATATTGGGACAGATTGTAATTTTGAAATGTAGATTTTATTTTCCAATATTCCTGTCATACATTTCATCCACTTGTTTCCCATCCAACAAAAAAAGAAGACCCGCCAGTTATTAGATTATAATAGACCGGCGTTTGCGACTTTACTGGTAGCGTGCGGTTTTGCCGGTTAAAACAGAATTATTAAAAATGTATGTGAATTATGACGGAATGGAGTGACACACTTTCCGCAGATTGTCTATGTAATGAAGGAGTAATTGATCAATGGTTCACCGTTGTAACGCAGGGAACAAATACATTTGACTAAAAATAATTAAATCTTCAACGTATGCTTTTGTTGAATGTTTTCTTACTTTGGCGCCTAAATACGAGTCTGCTTGAAATGCAAAATTTGCAATGTAAATACCTTACATGCCCATTAGACAAACGCAGACACAATGTTGACACTGCTCGCTATCAGTAAAATAAACAATCCAAACGAAATACGATGGATGGAGATGGTGTTATCAGCGGAAACATTTTCAACGGCACATTCTTCAGAGGAAACAACGAGGATTAACGAGGAATCTTCATCTGCAACTACATCCTGACGGTCGTCCATATGTGTCCGTTTTGTAGTAATCACTTTCGGGTGTTTAATGCATAAAATAAACATAACCACCATAACGTATGCTCGATCCTCTTTGACCCTCTTTCAAACAGAGGAACATTTGTGTCACGCTCGCTGCGTATAGAAGCGAAATATGAACTATAGGGCACGAGGCAACACTTGCTATTGTGTTCGTAAAATTCTTCATGTACCGATAATGCGTGCTTGCCGGACGAGATTACCGATGAAAAAACCTGGGGCAACATCATTGCCATCGTCCCGACCCTTGGATCACCTCGTCTGGTGCTTTATCAGGTGAGGTGAGGAAAGGATTACAACCTTTCGGGGAGAGTTGTTGTTTAATCTGTGCGCACCGTCGCTTTGATAAGACGGTGGTTGCGTTTTTTCCTCAATATTTGTCCCATCATTCTATGCTTATTGTGGGGTTGCACAAAACAAAAACCGAGCATAAGGATAGGGCAGATGGTTTGACTACTTTTCCGTGGTTCGCTGCTAACACTTTCAATGAATACAGCCGGACTGGAATATGTGTGTCATTTTTGGTACAAAAACCAAAGCGTAACAAGCGAGAATTTTTTTTTCCTATGCTCTGCTCAACTTGAAAGCATGCTGCAGCACAATGTTTTAGTTTCTTCGCGTCGGATGATTAATGGATGGCTTATGTAGCTCGTTTTCTATCAATCTACGTTAACTGCAGATGGGTTGGTCGGGAAATAAACTTTCCTTTCCCAACGTACCGCCAAATGGTTCAACACTTGGATTGCACTTCATAAAGTGTGTCTGTCGGTGTGTGCGGAACGATAAAAGAGCACCAGAACACTTCCGTTTGCTTCACTAACGACACTTGAAAGTGTTTTAAGAACGAGTCCAATCTTTGTAAGATGTTTGCTGAAATAGAATGGTTTCCCCCTCCCTTGATAGTGTTTTTAGTTCAATGTTTCAACGGTGTACGAGCTGCAGGATGCTGCAAAGCAAGCATAAAAAAAACCTGGGCCCTGGACATTTTACATCCTATCATCCTGTTAACTATTAACCTTCGGACGGACATTTTTTTTTCTTTCGCCCTTGTGTAAAACTGCACGGCGATACGGCGTTAAAGAACCTGCTGCACTCATTAGACTCATCGTGTGCCTTACGGGTGACGTGTGTAGTGAGCCGCAGCCATACTGCGGGTCCTCCGATCCATCCGGCATCGTAATACATTTTTTTCTTCCTCCTGACCTCTTCAGCAAAGAAGTCTTTGCCGTGACCTCGCTAGACCCGAGATCGTGGATGGAAAAGTAGAACAGTGCTGGACCCACTACCCTCCACTGACTCGCTCCCACCAGTTCGATTACAAACAAGCAGTGTAGTGGTTTTGTTCATTGGGGATCGTTTTGCTTCTTCAAGACGGCGTGTAAAATTGACGTCATTACGTTTGCTGTCGCTACCAGATCCCATTTGCTGCAGGAAATAGGAGAGTAATTTGGATTTATAGAGTAGCAGCGGCCCAACGCGTTGCGACGATGGGACGAGGAAAGATGTGATTGCATTGTTGGTGGTGAAGGTGGCAGTTTCGTTGGTTGAGAAAGGAAGAGAATGATTAAGATTATTTGTCGGGTTTTTTTTCGAAAGTGAGATTCAAGAGTGAAGAACATGTGGATTGATTCATCAATTTTTTTTTTTGCTGGGATTGATGAGCAACAATCAAAATGGTTCTAGGATGCAACACTAAAATTTTGCTTTGAATAAGTGTTTGCATACTTTCAGGCGCTATGTTCTCTTTATAGCTTTTAACTTTTAAATAGAAGTTGACGTGTTCTTTGTAGCAAGTGTTGTTCTTCATAAGTTTGGCATAATTACGGAGGAGAGCCGTCATACTCAAATTTAAATAAATAAATTTAAAATCATTCCCAGCAGTAAGCGATGAATAATCCTTTTAAAAAATTCATCAAGCTACAACAAATTGCATACTAACAGGCGCTGTAACCCCAGAAGCAATCCATTGGAATAACGTCGAGGGGAAATAATCGTATTTTTATTGTCTGCCACTTCATTATTCCGGTCGTTTTAGCCCATGCATGAAAGCCATCAATCCGTTTCACCCATTATTAGTGTCTGTTCTTTGTTCATATAAACGGCCAGAATGTATTGAATGTGGTTGTCTGGTACTATTCACATGACATGACCACCCCATCGGAGCCTGGCGAGTGTAATGTGGCACACGAAAGGTGAGCGTACAACTCTTTGTAGCGGCTCCTCCATTGTCCTTCCACACATGCAGGACCAACGATCCTTCTGAGCATCTTTCTCTCGTTTTAGACAGGGTCCATGTCTCAGAGGCGTATGTGAGTACTGGGACTATAAAGGTACGATACAGTCCCAGCTTCGACCGTCCCGACAGGTTTTTTGAGGTGAGATGTTTCCTCAGGCTGAAGATGGACCGGCTGGCCGCCAGCATCCTAGTGCACAACTCCGTCTCTATGCCGTTTTCGGTGTTGACTTTTGACCCGAGATAGGTGAAGTTTTGGACGACTTCAAATTTCCGGTCACCTTTCCGTACACCACGTAGTTTCGGATTTCTTAGTAGGGACGCTGATGGTGCCACCACCAATTTGGTGTCGTTTGGTTGGTGCCTCGTTCATCTGCAACCCGAGGTTTTCTACCAGCTGCTGGATCCTTTGCTAGGCCTCTGCTACCTGGGTATACCAGGATCTGGGTTGACTTATAGAAGATGGTTCCCGAAGTTTTCAGCTCCATGTCACGAATGGGCCTCTCTAGCGTCCGGTTGAATAGGAGACAGACGAGCCTATCTCCCTGACGCAGGCCTTTGATGGTAGCAAAGGACCCTGAGAGTTTTCCATCATGGTCATTCTAACAAGCCTGATCAGTTTGGGCGGGATTCCAAAAAAGCTCATGGCCTCGTAGAGTTTTACCCTGGTTATGTTATCATATGCGTCCTTGAAATCAAAGAAGAGATGGTACGTGTTCAACTGCTGGTTTGGTTTCTGTCTCGATAATATCTAACATGAATTGGATGACTCTCTCTAGCGAAAGGTCGATGAGTAAACAGGCGATCCCATCTCCCTCTATCTACTAATTTCACCATGGCGTGTGATGAGTAGAGAGTTTACCATCTACCATTCGTACAAGCCTTATATGTTTCAGCCAGGGCTCTATATGAGCTCATTGCGTGATATAATGTTCTCCTAATTTTTTCCAAGATTTGTCGCATGATAAAGATTTGGTCAGTGGTTGATTTTCCTTTTCGGAATCCTCTGTGTGATAGTTTTCAACTATCTTTTCCACGAATGAGGCTCGATTTTGTCGAATCACTTAGACAAAACCGTAATATCGCTTTAGTTGCTGCACTATAGCCTGTCTTCCTTCTTGTACATGAAACAGCCGATGTCAAGATCAGCCCTAACAATAATTTGATGAATTACCTGTTCAAGTGTTGCACTTCCTTTATTGATCATTTTGCCTACTATTGCCTCGGTACCTGTTGCGTTGATTTATATTATTTTGTATTGAAATTTGATTTCAAGTGATCTGATGGTATGCAGCTGTTGTGTATTTATTACAAGTATGTATTCCTGTGAGAAGGCATTGAGAGCTCTAGACAACGACCACTATAATTACACAAGAAATAGGTAAAATTTTAAAACGTCTGGAAACTCTGTTCAAAGCACCAGCATTCAACATGTTGTTATGCTTTTGGCTGTGGTGCAATAGTTCCACAAATTTAATGAAGTAATCCAAAGCAGTAAGTGCTTTGGATTACACGCACGCAATTTATTAACAAAATGTGCGTAAATTTAAACCCCAAAAATAAGCCATAATTTTCCCCATTAACGCGAGGAAATTTACATTTACAGCATTGTTTCTGTTCATGCAGTTATCATAACTCACGTTTTCGCCTGCTACTGCTCCGCCAACGATTGTGCACGCTTTGTCACCTTTACCTTTGATGGGAATGCACAAGTGATGCACAATAAATCTAAACATTTGCTTTGTCGAACCGCTTGTCGTCGTTCTCCACCTGCAACGAGGCCCCAATGCACTCAGGTCTGTTCCGACCGAATGCATCGATGATGATGATGATGATGAGCATGACTGAGAGACACAAAGTGTGAATAGAGAATACACACATTACAGGAAATCCCCATTAAATATGCGACCGGCACCATCAGAGCAGGACGTTCCGTTTGAATGAGTAAGTTTGTCTTGTGATGTGTGAAAATTCTGCCACGATATTGGCAAGCTTTAGCAGAAAAGCAATTATTATTATTTTTTTTTGCAAGCTAAATGCTAAATGTTGCTCTAACTCCCATTAGGGATTCTTTTACCCGGGCGCGTAAAACTTGCCTCCTGTTGGGCAGATTTATTACCATCACACCACCATCCATCTAGGAATCGTATCTGAATATGGATCGATTATTTATTTTTTTTTCCTCACGAAAGGGAATAAATGTTCACCGAGGGAATTGTGTAATTAATGCTTCTTTTCATTTCGTTTTCCCTCCAAATTTCTTGCCCCCTTTCCCTGCCCGATTGTGATTGATTGACGGTTGTGAATTGTGAAGCGTTTCGCGTACCAGAGAAAAGTCAGCATTCGGCGAGAGCCGTTCGGGTTTTGCAGAAAATTGCCAACTTTCCACCTGAAACTCCGATATCCTCGGTAGCTCCGTACCGTTGTTTTGTCGTGCCGCAATATTAGATTAGGGGGGGAAGCAATTTCTTGCGAAAGCAAAGCGGAAAACGCAAGACACGTGCCCTTCTGACGACGCGAATTCTCTTCGCCTTCCAAAAGGCGTTCTCATGTAGCGGAAGGAATCATGCTAGTTCGCGAGGATTCGCGCGCATATGCATAGTTATGATTGGTGCTGGAGGAAAGCTCTATCGCGTCTATAGCTCTATAGCAGATAGTGGCACTGAACACGTGCGCATCCGTGGTTCCGTGTGTGCTTTTCATTTCGAACCTTCTTCATCGGATTCATCGTCCCGTGGGACGTCTGCAGATGAAGCATGATTGTAAATGAGAAAGATGTCCTTACATCGCAGACCTTCACAGAGGGCTCTAGCGTTCATGTTTTGTGTGCTGCGTTATGCCCACTGTTATGGCGGGTTCTTTTCTACACTGCGATGGAGATGGATCGATCATCCGGACGTGCTTAGCTTTACAGCTCATCGTGCAAGCTTTTCTTTCTATTTTACACACACACACACACACACACACAAACTCACTGGGTAGTGTCGAAACTGTGGGATGGGAATACATTAATAATGGAATGAAATTTATTTCCTTTCAATATTGGTGGCCGGCTTTTCCAACTGGGGCCTCGGGAAAACCTCATGCTGAGTACGGCAACCTGTAGCACGTACCGTAAGCAGTACCGCGTGTCATCAATATTGGTCTGACCGGTGCAGTGTGATTATTAACACTGAGGGAAGAGAGAGAGAGAGAGAAAGCCTACCAGTGAAAGCCAGGAACTAACGCACAAAACCCGAACGTTAGGTCCCATTTTCCTCTCGGGGGTATTTGGTGGATGGATTGGTTATTAGTTTAACCGTCGAATGTATATATACGTATCGGAATCGTTTCTGCCATCAGCAAAGTTTTGTTCCACCTCGGAGCTGAGGCGAACCATTTCAAACCCGGAAGCACACCGATAAGAGATAACTGTGCACTATTGAAGATAGATGAATTGTCTGATCCGGCCGGATAAGATAGATCACACGTTCCTTGTGCGGCCGCTACCCAAAAGCTTCCGAAAGGTGTTACGAACTGAAAGTCGTTCAGTTATTCATTAGCAGCATTATTCATGCATGGTGCGCCCCGGTAATAGCGCTCGGCTGTGACGATAGTAGTGTGGAGGTTCGGTTTGGGAGACACCGCCAAGTCCCGATGATGCTCTGGTACAATATTTATCATTAAACTTGACCGGCATAGTAGAGCAAGCGTGAGCGTATGTATTGAGGAAACGATCATTTTCTATTATAGTATGTGAGGATATGAAGTGTTAATGTGCTGCAAACATTTAGTATGAGTAATCGGTGAATATTTTCCTTTCAATAGTTGATGCGGTGGGAGCAATTTTATGTTGTATATTGTGAGTCTATTTTTTCAACAACAAATTCAAAATTCAATCCCAATACTTTTGAATTTTCTTGGTTTTTGTAGAGTTAATTCTAGCTAAAAAAGAATATTTATTTTATTATTTGCAGGGTATCGATCCATATAATGGAACTTTAGAATCAGTGGATTTATATATCACTTTTATTGATTTATCACTCAGTGGATTTATTTTTTTTTTTTTTCAAATGGATTGTGGAATATTGTAATCTTCTTGTAGACTTCGCCTTAGTCATTATACAATTCCATTTTATTGGTTATGGGTTTATGGGTCGAAACCCTGTAACAATCACTCATTCACTCACTCCGACAGGTCTCCCTTCACCTGATCCAGCCAACGAACTCGCTGTGCTCCCCGATGCCTCGTGCCGAACTGGGGTTCGCTGAAGAATACCTTCTTGGCGGGGCATGAGTCCGGCATCCTCATAACATGCCCCAGCCATCAAATTCTGCCGGTCATTGCTACCGTCAGGATGTCCGGTTCTCCGTATAGATCAGCAAGCTCGCGGTTCATCCTTCTCCTCCACACTCCATGCTCGAACACGCCGCCAAAGATGGTCCGGAGGATGCGACGCTCAAACACGCTTGGCGTTTGCATCCTCCGCTCGGGTGGTCCAAGACTCGTGGCCATATAGGACCACCGGGCGATATATCTCACATTTAGTGCGGTCTCGAAGTCTTCTGGATCTCAGCAGACGGTGAAGGCCGTAGTAGGCACGATTCCCCTGTACAATGCGTCTCCGGATTTCGGTGCTGACATCGTTATCCGAAGTTACGACAGTCCCAAGATAACAGAACTCCTCTACCACCTCGAAGTTGTGACCGTCGACTAACACGCTCTTCACGTTTGAGTCGGGTGTACGCCTCACACACCTTCGCTGTCGTCTTGCCAACGATGTCAATGTCATCTGCGAAGTCAAGAAATTGAAGAGACCAGTAGAGAATCGTGCCACGGATGTCGTTTTCTAGCCCTGCGCTTCGCATGAAACCTTCCAATGCTATATTGAACAGTAGACAGAAGAGTCCGTCACCTTGCCTCAGCTCCTGTGAGATTCGAACGATTCCGACAACACGTTCGATACTCTCACTCTGCACTGCACCCACATTCATGGTGGCCTTTAGCAGCCGGATCCGGATTTCCAGGAAAGTGGTGCCGCTGCATTATGTTCCATAGCTCATTTCGATCTATGGTATCGTAGGCCGCCTTGAAATCAATAAACAGGTGGTGCGTAGGGATCTGGCGCTCTCCTGTCCGGCCCCATCTTGAAGAGCTCGGCAGCCAGTCCATCACTACCAGCAGCCTTGTTGTTTTTAAGCTGGTTGGTGGCGCTAGCAATCTCATCCAGAGATGGCGGAGGCACTTCGTCTTCTGCATTATTGCTGAAAAAATTGCTGATTCGTAAGAATGATGAGGATGTGTCGGATAGTGATGTCAACGCCACAGAAGCTGCAGAGTGCAGGACTGGATTTGTTGAGGATGTAGGAATGGATCGAGCGTGTAGGACCTATTCGAAGTCGGGATAGGACTCGTTGATGGTGGTTGGATTCGATATGTTTGCATAAAGCGGTGTTGTGCTTGATGGGGCGGATTTTGTTGCTGGATTCTAGAGTGTGCTAGGTGGTGTTCCAGAGTTGGTGTTGGTAAAGCGGATGGAATCTCGAGAGGATGTTGTCTGCTTCTGCTGGACGAAACCGACCTCTGTTGACCAGACGATCAGCTTCCTCGTTTTCGTTGATTCCGGAGGCGTTGAATGTAGGCGTCTTTGGAAGTGACGATTTCTTTTTCTCACCTTAACAACCCGTTGGTCATAGCGGTCTTGAAAGTGCTTACTAGACTTATTGATACTACGTAGTTTGGATTGTCAAGTCATCACTACGGGGAGAACGATTCGAATGTTATTTGATCCCCGGTACTATCAAGCGCCGCTATCGTTTTAACCACCAGACCACCGGATTATTCGACTGTTTGGTAAGGTCAGTTATTCAGATATCAATTGAAATTTTATATGTTTTTTGTTGAAGTCATTATGGATTCCATTTACAGTCATTTAAGATCTTGGTGGAGTTTGCGTTTGTTGGTTTTGAGTTAGATGAATTATCATATTTAGCTGTAATCCTGCTCTATTTAAATTCGATTTAAGCGTTAGCCGGTCCGATGATTGAAGCGATAGCGGCACCAGTCTTAACATGGCAGGAGCCGGTAACAAATCTCGCCCGGACCGCCTGAACAGTACATAGAAACCTATTCAACTGTGAGTGGAACGAAGTCAAAGTTAATCAGAAATGGGAAGTTGCATAGGCTTAAATTAATGTACATAAAAGTTAAAATATCTTTTCTTGGAGCTGCCATCTGTAATGGAGTATTCCTGGTGTAATCGATAATAATGATTTATTACGAAGCCACTTGTACTGAAAATTGTTCTTATAATTGATAAATATCGGACGACGATTTAAAGTCCATCGGAAGAGCTTTTGAGCTGCACTAGAACAATCATCAAAGGAAATAAATAATTAATTCTTAAATTTAAATTATGTTTAAGGGTTCACACTGGCCATTTACTGTACTTGCATGCTCCGGCTTTACAAACGATGTCGCGATTTAAAATTGACTTATTCTGATTCTGCTGTGATCAGCCTGGATTGCTCTGGAAGCTTTCATCGGCCATATTCCTTCACCCATTTCTCTAACCTGTCCTCTTGTTGGAAGCACCCACGATGGTAATGGTCCGGAACGTACAAGAATTCTCCGTCTCTGTCGGGTCACCAAAAGGGCCCCAAGCCTCGGGGATGTGGTGAAAGAAGAGGGCAAAGGTTAGACGCAAATTGAAAGTCACTCCCTTTTATTTCTGCCATAGGGCACTCCGGGAGTCCCGAGAGTGAATCGTGGCCCTTCTGCTTTGCTTCTTCATCCATTTGTCCATAGTTGGTGGGCTGGTCTGGTCGTAAAAGTCACGCCGCCACGGACACTGGATCAGTGCATAATTGAATTCCTACTAAAGTTTACCGTCGGGTGGATAGAAAACCCGGGTAATGGTGTGTAAGTGTGCGTGCGTCCCGGTGCTTATTCCTCACTGCCAGAGATGAAGGACGAATTGTTTTAACAAACGGGATGGTTCGCCGGTGATTTCAATATAAACTTTTGCCCCCTTCGCTGCTTCGGGGGGCGCGAATGTTGTACACGAGAGTGGGTCATTTTACTCGCTTCATCCCCCCTCCAGTGTCAACCAGCCAGCCAGCTGTTGGTCAACCTTATGAGGATGCTCTTGCGGCCGCCACCGTAAAGGGCGACCGTTGGCGGCCAAATGGTTAAAGTTTCGCCCTGTCTCGGTGACGTTTTAATTTGTCGCTGTAAAATGGGGCCAACCAAAGCAGCCCTCCAGGGGGGAAAAATGACTGACTGGCCATTTTCATCCTGCTTCATGGGTGCATTAAAATTGTGTTGCTTTTTCTTCTTCTTTACTTGATCCTCCTTCGGCCACTGTATAGTGAACGATCGTCTACCGTCGGAGCGGGGAGTCACATTTCGGGTACGTGTAGCTACGCATGGTGGGAATCTAATTTGTTTATAGTCATCAAAGCGATAAATTGGCCCGAACTAAATTGTCAGCAGCGCGCTACGTCAGAGATCTCCGCTGGGTAGAAAATGGTATGAAACTCACGGTATTCCTGGCCTCTTTTTTCCTGGAGGGAGCAGAGTGTGAAAATCTGGCACATTTTCGCAGGGATTTATCGGTGATGACGGTGGTAATGTCTTTTTGACTTATAACGGTGCCGGAGATGGAAAATGAAATATAATGAGGTACCATGGGTATGCAAAAAGTTTTTCTGGGAAGATAAAGAAGAGCTCAATCTCGTCCTTATCGCTTCTCGAAGCGAACTTTATGATGATGATTTACACAACCGTAAAAGCGATTTTTGCACCTGATCCGAGTGATGGCCAGAAGGCGTTTTAAACCGGAGCGATTATAGCCGGACATGTAGTTAATCTCGATGCTAGATAGCTGGATAATTGGACCATGCATATTCAATTGCGTTGGTCACTTTTCGCCTACTCTATCTCTGTATGTTGTGGGAATTCTTGGAATCCTGGCCAGGGGATTAAAATCTTTCCTCTGATCTACAAACTAGATCTAAATTTGCAATTAGTTTTGCTACCTCTTACACCGTCTGTATGTGACCCATATTTTGATTACATTTCAAGAGCTCCACTTTGTTTATTTGATGCCGATTAATTTCCACTTGCCTTTCACTTCATGCTCTTTGTGGCTCAGTGAAGTTGGCAGTGAAAGAAAAGTTAACATTCTGCATCACATCACCGCAAGGATTACAACTTCATCATGCTAATGAGAATGTAATCTCTTTGCTACTTATTGTGTTCTGCGCAATATCATTTAAAAGTGTGCTAATTTGTTTTCCCGTTTTTGAAGTGTTTCTGAGCAAAGTGACAGCCTCGTCTCGTGATCTTCTCGGCGATCTGCTAATCACTTTAGAGTAATGAATGTATAGCACCGTTGCAAGAGCTCTACAACTTAGTGCGATCATTGATGACACTCTGTGAAACTGATGCTCACAATCGACTGCATTGTGAGGCGCTCGTGATCCTTGAGAACTTAATTTGTGGAACATATGCTCACTGTTGAAATTGTTTGTAGCCTTAAAATATTTTTTCCTTGTGTGAACTTTGCACGTGCTCACGCTTATAATAAAGTAAATTATCAACTCATCACCTCGGGGACACTACATGACCGTCAGCCAGCTCTGATGAATTCTTTGCCAGGTTTTCTTCATCTTCAACTACCACTAATGTCATGGCTAACAGTGAAATGCAATCAACATAGTCAAACGCAATGGAATTCAAGTACTGAAGCGTCATAATTCAAATAGTATCAACATTTGTGAGTTATGCGGTGGTATTGCAATACTCCATACACCATAACCTTCATTTTGGGTCATGTAAAATAGGCCTCGAAATAGCCACATTTTTGACTGCAGCTCTTTGCGCTCTTAACCTTCTGCTATCACCTCGTTTTATTGGACCTGAGGTCATCTTCCTTCCCGTGTCCACAATTTCCAAGGACTCCGCCGCAAATGAGCATAAAACGGTGCGGAATAATTTGCCCTGATTAGAATTCATCTCACAAACACGCGCTCTTTCTTCTTGCTGTTATGCAAGCGTATAGTATTGCCGAGGTCCCCCATTAGTAGACTCACGGTCACAGTGGGACGCAAAGTTTGCCGGACGGTTGCTGCGTATGCTTGCGGCAATGCAGGTCGGCGAAATTCGCCCTTACTGACGGGCTGTCATTTGGATCTCTGGCTGGAGGCCATCCCCAACTCACACCCCAGTAATGGCCCTAATCGTAACGTGCTATCAAATCCACCGGTGGTTAAGGATGGTTAGGTTTGTTCTTTTTATCGCTTGCTTCCTTGCCTAGGAGGCAATATTCCCTTTCCCATTTTTGTGTCTTGTGTTTACGCTGTCTGAATTGAAGAAGCCAACCACAGAGCTAGAGGCCATACATTTCGCTGTATATAGATCTTTCGACAGTTTCGTCATGCATACATTTAGGCGAAAGTAAGAGTTCCCATACATCCTCATTCATGTTGCACCTTTTCCAAGTCCCGGGAAGGTTGGTAGTGATAGCCTAGTATTTTATGTGTGCCACAGTCGGAGACGGGAAGCTGGAGTTTTATTTCTCCAAGCGCTCGTTTTTGCCGGCATTTTGCCGAATGTGTCATTTAATTTCATCTTCGGCTTCACTTCTTCGCACTGTTATTTGACATTTCCGCCTGTCGAACGACCAAACTCTCGCTTCATTTTTGTTTTATTTTGACCCAGGATTCCTACGCTCCATATGAGGTGGGGCGAGTAAGGCAACACCATACCACAGATCCCGTTTCCGGGCTTTATTTATTTGTCCCTCCCAGCGCTTCCGATTCGAGTTGTTCATGCTTCATACTTCCCTCTCTTGAACTGTTCTGTACTGATGTATGTGAACGTTTTTTGTTTCCTTGCAGTTACACGAAGAACTTATCGCCGGATAAGGTAAACCTGAGCGCGTTCCGAGGCGAAGGTGAGCTATCGAACTTGCAGCTGGACGAAAATGTGCTGACAGAGTTGCTGGAGCTGCCGGCCTGGTTACGGCTAACGTCCGCCTGGTGCAATCATGTTTCGTTTCGAATATCCTGGACCAAGCTGAAAAGCACACCGATTATGCTGGTAAGTGGCACAAAGGATGAGCACAAGAATGGATAAAATGGTGGTGTATCGACTTACCTGTTTGACACCATTACTCAATAAGTGAGCTTCTGTTGGGTATGTACAAGAGTTGTTATCCAGCCCTCGGTTGCCTAATTATGTGAGATGATTAATTTCATATGTGTGTCGTGTGACAGAAGGTTTAGGAAGTTTTAGTAGCTAACTAATGTAGCTTTATTTTTTACACGACAAAAAAGTGGATACATAAAAGGACAAATTTTGATATTTAGCGCTGTTAAATACAATGTATTTCTCTGAAACTATCACAGGACAAAAAAGCTCGTTCATTTACGTCGTTGTTCTTTTCGTTTCAGACACTGGATGAGGTGAACATAACGATAGAAACATGCGAAATAGCACGGAGCGGAACACCAACCGCTGGACTATCCAGCCTCGCCGTACCTCAGGGGAAATACAGCTTTATACACAAAGTGATCGACGGTATCACGATCGTGGTGAACACGGTGAACGTCAATCTCAAAAGTCCCGCCTTTACCGCCTCGGTACAAATGTCCCGTATACGGGTAGAATCCCGGACGCCCAAATGGTTACTGGGCGATCTGCGCGTAACAAGACTGAAGGATCCAACCCGTGGCATGATACTGATCTTCAAGGAACTATCCTGGCAAACAGTTCGCATCGAGGCTAGCAGCACTCAAGACCTAAGTCTCACACCGTTACGCCTTCTAACGAATCAAGCTCGGTGTCGCATCACGATCAAGAAGCGATTGACAGACTGTAGCATTGTTGCAAGCCGCTTGGTACTGATTCTAGACGATTTGCTGTGGGTGCTGACAGATTCTCAGCTAAAAGCGGCACTACATTTCGTTGACTCGCTAACCGGTCTAATTAAAGCATCGACGAACGTAGTACAGCGGGTAAAGGCACAAAAGAAGCTAGAAACATTGCCCGAGTATCAAGCCCAGCTAGATCAATCGAAAAAGGTTCCGGACACGCAACAACTATCCGCGGCGCAGCGTTACTTCAACATCTACGATGTGCGGGAAACGTCGTACCATTTCTTCAGCCAGCGTATTGATCTTCACCTGTGCGATGACGTTGGTGTGGGCCGGTCCAGCCATCCGAACCTGACGGACGGTGGAGCATTGCAGATTTCTGTGCAGGGCTTCCAGATCGATTACTATCCGTACCACTTGGCGAAAGCCGATCGATCCCACTGGCCAAAGTGAGTCGCTTTTATGTTTCTGTTCTCTTTGCTTCTCTTGCCACCGCTATATTGGGTGTGGCTCGGTTTCGGTACAGCACCAACAGCGGGGTTCTAGTGTCACATGTCAATGAGAAGACAGTAATTTAATTTACGAACAAGCCCCTGGCACAACTTGCTGCCTTGCGGGCAGTGCGTTGTCGGTAAATAAATCGAGAAAGTTACGTTTGACGGGGCAGTTGCTAGTTGAGTTATGCACGATGGGACTTTAGGAAAACTATTTTCGAGTGCATTTGAATTAATTTGCTTGCAAATTCTAGCGATAGTGTAATGTTTACTCTATTATAAGTTAAAACAAAACAACAAAACTTTTCGGTAAAAACTCCCACTAGCAGCTAATATTGCCTGTTTCCTATCTTGCGCGCCCTAGATATCGTGAGGCCAGCATACCACCCGCTCTTTGGCTAGAGCAATCACTAAACACCTTCAGGGAAGCCATTCTAAATCTAAGTCAACCAAATCGACCACCGCAGCATGCATCATTGGAAAGGTACCTTATCGCCGTGTACTACATATCCGGGTAATTCGAGCTCACTTTACACGCTGAATCGAACTTTGCTGCTTCCCCAATTCCAGAACAACACACTTTGGTCAACAGCAAACGGCGACACCTTCGTCACCTGCAATGATGGGACATCAGCGTGGTGCAAGTACGGCGGGCCAAACAATCAATGGTAGCCAACAACCGGCAGCCCAATCCGTTCCCGGTACACCGAACAGTGGCAGCAGCCATGGTGCCGTTTCGCCGATGAAAAAACACGTCCTAGACAATCTGGCCAAGCTCATGTGTGCTTGCGTCGTGATGAAGATAGAGGAGTTTACACTGTATCGCGTGACGACGTCCGGGAACAAACAGATGCCAAAGGAATTTGTTGCAGGTAAGCTCGATGCGGATGAACACGTGAAGGGAAGAATCGTAGAATTGTAGAAATATTTAGCAATTGTTGAAAGGAGTGAACTTTGTGCCGTGTGTGTGTGTGTGTGACATGCAATAATTTATATATTTTCTTCTTCACGTATGACACAATTTATCATTTCATGGTGGCTACCACTAATGAAGCTCAAAACAAGCGGAAGAAAGGTATTAAAACCGTGACTATGCCTTGCAAAGCAACTCTTTTACACTGTGTTTATTCTATTTCTTTGACTGTTTGTTATGCTGTTTCATTACCTTCCTACATTGCAACAGTAGTGCATCCCGGTTATGAACACTTCCTATTAGTAAGGTGTTTGTAGTTGAATTTTTCGAGAGTTCATCTGATCAAAAATCAAGCTTCCGTGTATTGAAAACGATGTGCGACTCAAGATGTGCAATGTTCTGCGAATTGAAGGCAAATAACACATTTTTAACAACATTGTCCAAATGAATAAAACAATTGTTACTTTCGATTGAGCATACGTCGATTTCATGAATTAACTTCGTTTAACAATTATTTAATTATATCGATAATTTTATTTACTTGAATGTGAATGTTCACGATGTTGTTCGAAGCGTATTATTTGTGTGCCTAGTCGTAGACTGTTGTGTGCCCAGAATCGTGCATACATTTTTATTCATACAGACATTTGTTTTTTGAAACAGTTTGAAAACCTAACTCACTCATCCTCTTCTGAAGACGATTCCATATCCTCAATGCTCATCGACTCCATAGTATCATTCACATCTCCAATCACCGTGTAGCTAACGAAGCGTACCGTAAAAAAGTAGAAAAACTCAGCAATGCTCAATATACTCGCTCCGGTAAATAGTCCAAGAATTCCGCCGATCGACACAACAACGTCTATGCCTTCGCGCACGATCTGGCGCCGGTATCGTTGCGTTGGATGGATCATTAGCTTTACTTTGACCGATCGTTCATCCACATCATTATTGTACGCATGTCGTCCGACGACTCGAATCTCACTCTCCGTGCAGGACGGATGGCAGTGGCATGGAAATCCTTCTGTGTACCAGGGTTGTAGAATTTTTGTTGGTGGAGCAACCAGGTTGTTGTTGTCCAGACACTGCAGGCCTGCATAATCGCACGCGGAACCATTTTCATTCCCTTGGCGAACTGCTTGGGGAAACGAAAAGCAATGCTACGATTATTTGATACATTATGAAGTCCAAGAGGACCTAACATAACTTGCCTGTTAGCAGCATATTATGATGGTAGCAATTGCACACCCGAAGCTGAATCGTTTTCAAACACTCTGTAACGCAAACGCTATAGCTATACCTTCGATAGCTTGTGTTGCCGGCGCCCTGGTGAAGTTCGTCCGGAAAGAGACAGCGTCTCACGTCGATATCCACCGAACGTACGAGTGGGTCGTTTACGATGTTCTGCAGAGTGATGTAAATCTTCTCCTCGTGGCCTGGAACTGTTTGCTGAAACTGCAACCTTCGCAGCAAGATGTGTGGAATGTCGTCCTCGTTCATTATGTGTGTCTATGGTGGCAAACATATGATATCTTATAGTTGATGAGATACTGTGATGGAATACTTACTGAAGCTGCTCGATTGTAAACCAAGAAGAGATCACCATCAGGGTTCTCACTGTCCATTTCCAAAGGCAACCAATGTTGGCCATTTCTGTCGAGGAAAAAAACCCAACAATATGAAAGACACGAAAGCTTACTTTTCTATTGCCCCAAAAACTTACTTCTCAACCGTATGTACGGAATTGAGCAAAAAGCACATCCCAAGCGTCGTTTCGATGGGTTTAAAATAACGACAACAATCGAACGGTTGTTCGTTCCAACGACACTCGGCGAAAATTTCACTACAGTTCGCCCGCACTACAGCCGCAGCACGACTGTACCCATCTTTGGGACATTTGATGCATTCCTCACAATCCTCGTACATTGCACAGAAGCTCGTAATCGTACCGACATTGTACAAGTTGTGAAAGACGACTCGTAGCATAAAGTCTTCCACGTCGTAACTGTACTCCATGTCGCTGTGCTCCTTCAAACCTTCGATGAACGATTCCAACCGTGGGTAACTTTGCTTCACGTACCCCATCTCGCAGACACCGACGGTTGGAAATACGATCGGATCGGTTCGTGTGTCTATGTTTTCCACCGCAATGCTGATAGTGTCCTTGCGAAACAGGTCCATATAGGCCAGTATCAGCTGTACCGCGAAAATCCACGCAATCAGGCTGCAAACGATCCAGAACAGTCGCTCCATCCAGTGGTACCGGCGGTTGACGATGTAACCGATACCGGCCAGCGAAGCATTGTTGCAGTAATCTACCAGGATGCGATAAAATGCGCGGCCAACACGTAGTAAAAGTGACATTTTTCAAAGCGGTATTGAATCGCCAAATGTTCCGACTTCGAATGAGCAGCACGTGTGGTTTTGCTATGAAAAGCCGGATTGATGTGTGCGTGCGAGCAAAGCATTTTGTTGGGACCATCGTTGGTGTGAACCATGTTGACATGAATAATACATTACGTTTAAATTGTAGCACAAATCATGTTCTAATTGTTACCCTTTACTTAGTCATTGCAGGGTTTTGATTGTTAGAATTCATAGTTCTTTATCAATCCATACAATTTAACAGAACCGTTGAGACAATTGAATGGTTGAATGTTCATGATTATCTAATTTAATGCTCTACTACTCAAGGCAGGTTTTTTTAAAAAAACATTTCAAAGTACAGGAGACCGAAGAAAAGAAACTGGCACGATTTCTTCTTTTTCCAATAAAAATAAATTTTTTCATCAAATGTAATATTGAATTTAAAAAATCGTACAAAAATCTCTGCAATACTGCTCTAACGCAAGACTGTTAGCGTAAATTGGCAGGAAGATACGGACCGTTGTTATTTATATTCTACTGTTAGGGCTTGCCACCGTATTCGGATCGCTTGATTGTTGATTTTTTTAAAAAATTTACGCAGATTTTAGCTACTTTTCGTGGTCCATCTACATCATTAAAAAAAATTATAACAATAATTTCGAAGTCACCGAAAACTGCCTTTGGTTTGGAAAACTTTCAATGTTATGCTTGAAGGCTAGATAATAGAAACATATACAAAGGATTTTAAAATTCTGACATGTGAAACCCTGCATTGACTATTTACATTTGATTTCGTATTTAGCGTAGTAAGTATTTTGGATTGTTCAATAGTCACTATTTATGGTTCAATTGCATGCATACATAATGGAACATGTTTCTAGTTATAGATTGTTAATTCAAATTATATTTAAAAATATTAATCATTATAAACGCTCAATATTTCAGCCGATCGTGATAGACTGCCGCCCGATATGGCTACGCTGCATGCAGAATTTACCTACTTTTACTACCCTGGAGACTTTGTATTTCCTTGTAAGCATTCCAAACAGTTTTAAATAACAATCGAAAAGAAGAACAATTAATTACGATTTTCCTCATCCTCAACAGTGCCACCATCGAAAGCGTTTGTTCACATCAACCCCGTACAAGTGCACTTCCACCTGGACAGTATGCTGTGGCTCAGTTCATTCGTGCTGAACTTGCACGAAAGTCTGCTGCGCACAAAAAACGTCACCAGCGGTCTCAACTCCCCATCCACTCCTTCCAGCGCCTCCGACACCGAACAGCAGCCCAACATAATGTACATGGACGTGAAGGTGGAATGCATTATGCCACGGTTAATCTTCGAAGCTGCTCCCGGGTCACCATTGCAGCGTGATCGACCCAAATCAATGCACGTGGAGGTGTCAAGGTTTGCGCTTACAAACATCCGTGAGACGGGTTCTTCGCGGGCGGATCTAGCACAAGCGATATCCTCGCTGCAGGAGGGTAGTCTTGTGTTTGGATCCGGATTTCCCTCGAAACCGGGCGATTTGTGTATTGTAACCGATCGGATACTGTCACACATAGCGGCAACGGATGTAGGCGGTGGGATGAATGCAACGTTGCTGAATGGTGGTGACGGTATCCAGTCGGCATTTAGCAATCTTACACGGTATGCAACGTGGCGAGAACCAAGGGACGTGTGGTGTTTAAAGCTGGACCCTGTTTGGGTAGAGTTTTACGGTGCCCGTTCGATCGGTCCTAGCCGTGCGATTCCGTTCGTCGATGCGGTACCGGTAACGATCTGGTTGCATGGCCGTTCGGATGAACTACCGGACCTGATCGCACCGGATCCGATTGTCGGTGATGCTAGCAAGCAGCAGCGTATTCATAATAGCAATAATTCGATTTCCAACAAATCGAGCGAAAGCAGTCTCATCCTGTCCGTGAGCAGTTTAAAACAATCACTAGATTTAGAGTCAACGCCACTTGGTAGCAGCTATTGGAGTGGTGGTGGTGGTGGTGGTACAGGGGTGGACGATGAGAAGCGCAAACGGTTTTCGACCGCTTCTGTGCAAGGGTCTGAAACAAGGACTCAACCGCAACTACCCACAGCATTCCCATCGGTCGAGGCAGACAGTGAAACGGACAATCGGACGGCCGATCTGCACGTCATCGCCCACGTGTCTAACCTAGTTAGTGTTCAAATCGATCATTATCAGTATCTGTTTTTGCTTCGGCTGGCCGAAGAGTTGACCGAGTTGGCCACCTTTCTGTCGCTCGATTCAAAGCGTATTTTGCAAGCGGTAAGGAGCAAGCAATAGAAGTTAAGGGCCATGTCAACTATTACATATGAATACTTGCAGGCAAATACGGAAAAATCGATTATTGTTGGCTGTGTGATACCGCAGGTAGAAGTTTCGCTCGTGATGCCTTCCCAGACGCCTGGCAAAGAGTCGAGTGGAGGTGATGGCGAGAGTGTATTACCGGATTCGGCCAGTTTAGGTAAGGCTCGTGAGGTTTCATTCAATTTAGAGCGCGTGGAGTTAAGGTTTTGTACTCTAACGTAACACAATATCCAAATCATCCTTTTTCCCGCTTTAGGTTCTGGGTGGCCAAATTCGATGGACCAAACAAGAAATTCTAACATTTTTAGCAGTACCGAATGTCCCTCCCCAATCGCAACAGAACCACCGGTGGAAGTACATCACATTTCCAATCCCAATACCCATGGGTACGGCCAGTAGTTCAAGTTTTTTCCCCTGAAAGGAGATTTTTCAGCATCCGCATGTCAAAAATTCAAAATAACGGCTTTCTACCAACACTGTTCACATGAATAAATGCAGTTTTTTTTTAATAATTGGGCGATCTGGTAGTAGAAGCGACCCAAATCCTATCCAGTAATTGGTGTGATAATTGTTCTATGAAAATGGACTTGCTTCTTACGACAAGTCGTACTGCTGCTGACATTTTTGACATGCGGAAGCTTGTTTTTACCCCTTGTAAAACTCTACCCCCCAGTCCAAACTGATCCCCATTATTTTTCTTTCCAGACACAACGTACAGATACAAAGTATACCGACAACCTCCTCAACGTCGGGCGTGGCTTCGGTTGAAACGCCATCCTCCTCTTCGGTCATCGTAACAGCCCGTACCGTCGGTTCCGCGAATGTAGCGATCCCGAGCCAGGGCCAACATACGTTGATAGCGCAACAGCAAACGAAGGCACGCAATACTGCCACCGATTCGTCATCCTTTTCGAAGGACATAAATTCGGGTCTCAGTTCGATGAAGAAGGGCTTTTCGCATCTAATGACATCGATCGATTCTGCGCTCAAAACAAGCACATCGGACGATATAAGCGATACGCTTTCGGTACAGTCAGATCTAAGCTCTGATTCGGAACTGCAGCGCGTGCTGGAAGATACGGAGAAGACGACGGATTGCATGGACGCCATGTTTAAGCTGTATCCGTTCGGGCAGGAAAGTGCGATCAAGATGGCCCCGATTGAGGTGGCCAGTGAGGTGTGTGAAGATCCGTACCTGACGAACATGTCCTCACCGTCCGATCCGTCCGAGAGCAGCAGTCTAAAGCGGCGAGACATTGTATCGATGGTGACGTTTAGGTTAGTTGGTTGTCTTTTCGAGAAAGAATGCTGTATGCAGTACTAACATATTGTTCCAAACTTCGCAACAGATTAACTACAGTGGAGGTGATACGGCAGAATGTGGGAAATGGTTCCTCGCTCCGGTTGCAGGTATCCGCAATAAGTTGTGATGAATGTGGTGCGATACCGTGGGACGAATTTCAGGTACGTTTGCCGACTGGCAGTAGTAGCGGTAGTACACAAAATCCTCAACAATTCCTTACAAACTATCCACAACAGAAAAATAACACGTACTAAGAACACAGCAAACAATCTTTCTTTCGAAACAATTTCCTTCTCTTTCACTCTTTTCTATTCCTAATTTTCAATCTATTTTCACCCTATCGATCGTTTCGATTTATCTCTGTATTTTTTCTGTTTTTTATCTTAATTTTGTGTGTTGTTTTCCCACTAATATTATTCGTACGATAATCGAGTAATTATGGTGGTTTGCGCAACTGCATTCTTCAACAGTTGTTGTACTTTTCGGTGTCTATTTATTGAATAATCCCACGCATTTGTGTTTGTTACAAACATTTTTAATGGTGGAAAATGTTTTTTTTCTCTCTCTAATTTGTTCCACTGTGCTCTGTGTTTCCTCATGTGAGTCCTGAGTCTCTGTAAATAAATAACCCCCTTCCTGGAAAACAATCTGTCCTGATGTGCTAAATGTCCTGCAATGCGCAAAATGGATGGTTATAAGCTCGAATAACTCTATAAACTATAAAAAAGTGCTCAAATACAATACAAATACAATAATCAAGTGCAGATAAAATGAGCATTTAGTATGAATTGATTTTTTTCTTGTTGCACTTTATTTTCTTTAACTGTTTTCTTATTTTCTTATTATTTGTTTTGTACAATTTAAATAGAAGGAGGTTGCGAAACCAATTTGGCATGTCCTTTACTTTTTGTCATAAAATTTTATACAAATTACGGTATAAACCGTAAACGCACCAACATCTTTCTTTTATCTTGTCGTGTTTTATTCATTCCTTTGTTTTTTTTGTCTCCTTGCACCACACATATTGTCTCTTTGTTTTATTACTATCCGATTCGCTTTCCTTATTCCCTTTGTCAGTCTTATACTCTACTCGACGGCTGACCAAAAATTTAACTTATAATATCTTACAGTGTTACTAATCATATTTATTATGCGCTATATATACTATTTATATACATTATTCTCTAACTATCCAACTGGTTAATGTTGTTGAAACCGTTTTTCTTTTCTTTTTTCTTTTTTTGCATGCTTTCTCTATCTCATCTCTATCTTGTATAACAAAAATAATCAATCGATAACAACTGACGAAACAAATATACTCGTAAAAATAAATGAAAACAAACCTATGGAACCAACAAAATAATCTTAAAACCACACACACACTCGCGCGCGCAATACCAATTCATATACAATAACATATTTTGGAATGGATTTACAATTGAACATTACGCTTTAAATTTTACTTGTTTGGAACCGTATTTTGTGTAATTCGTTTATGAATTGTAACTATTGTACACTATTTGCATTTATTGTACAATTTCCGGTTTTGCCCACCGATTGCGGATCCTATAATGCGCTGTGTATGCTATTCTGCTACAATATACGGTCGATTTCTTTATTCGGTATCGGCGGATGTACACCCCCTGTTCTGTTCGTGATGGTTCTGTGACATACCTACAAATATCGATGTTGTTTCCTGTGGTGTGTGTGTGTGTGTATGTGTGTGCGTACGTGTGTTTGTGTTGTGTATGTATGTTGTTTCCATAACAATGTAATCAAACCAAAAAAAAAAACATCGTTGCACTGCCATCAAACAAACGAAACTGCCCACTTGTTGCTGACCACATGTATACACGTTACACGCCACGATTTAACTAAATAAAAAGGGTGGCCACCGTAAGAGCAAGGTATCTATATTCGTTCCATAACAGTCATATTACGTGTTAAGTTAATGTTAACGAAATATTTATTATTTTCAATGTTTTTTTTTTTGTTACATATTCTGTTAGTTTTGTTTAATATTAAAAGCTAATTTTCTTATAAGCAGACAGTCGTTTCAATGCTACTGTCCGACGTCTTGTAACGTTGTAGTGATGGAAAGAGAGATTTTTCTTTTTGTTATGTCTTTGGCAATATGTTTGGCCCACTGTGAAACCAGCTAGTTCAATAACTGTGTATATTTCAAGAAAAGGAAGCATGTGTGGGTTGATTTTTCATGTACATTCCATTAGATATTCCACTCTACCAGTAATCAATTTATCTGTCAGGTTTTGTATAAATATGAAGTCAAGTTGTTCCAATCTTTTGACCGCGTGTACCTGAAAATAGTAGCTACTGTTCCAACAAAGTCGATTGTCCTACATGAATCGGAGTACCAGCCATCTCCCGTCACCATATCCAAAGCTTACACTAAACCAGCACAGACAATTTCAAAACTTTTCGCATCTCTGCTTGAATGTTTCATCTTGAACGCTTAGGAACTAGTGTGTTCTTCTAAAATTAGAGTAACTCTAGTACTAGCTACCAGTATTGCTAGTATGGCAGGAAAGCTTGGCTTAGTTGTAGATTAAATTAATAGAGACATGCTCGAAAAATCAACTACAATTTATTGCTTGAACTCTAATATACACGTTGAAAGCATTTTCATTGCATTATAATCTTATTACTACTATTACATTAATTCTAGGGTTCCAGCCTGTGCACAAAACAGCTTCTACAGGGATTGAAAAGGGTTTAGATAGTAACACGTCTATATATTGATCAGGATTCAATATAGCTCTCAATAGATAGCTTTCGATACTTTCTTCACAACTCCAATATCGACACAGTTTTGTATTTATCAAAAAAATTTTAGTGTACTAGGTCAAAATCAAGCGTTTACATATCTAAAACGACGAGCGATTGGAGGTACAAAACAGTGCAGGAGTTGTAAACGAAGCAAATGATTATAGCAATTCTATCCACTTTCGATATCGTCAGATTTACTGGGTTTAACGGCCCATAGAACAGGCATTAGAATAGTACTAACAAAGCGAAATTCGAGATACACAACAATGTCTTGAACACATTTAGCGATCATTTTAGCGACGCTGTTTCAATTGATAACACAATTGTATAACATTATTTTCCATACCTTCACGATGGCTATGTTTATTACGCAAAGGTGAGTTCTTGGATTATTAGTTTTTTTTTTGTACTAAGTGATTAACAATACGAGCATCTTGCGAATTGTATCGTTTATGCCAAAAGGCACACCTGATCACCTGAACACCAGAATCAAGGTATGGAAAAAGTGCCGAATCTGACGGCTTTCTAAACCAATGGCGATTTGTGTTATCGATTGAAACAGCGTAGCTAAACTGATGAAATGTGTGTTCAAGTCGGCAAATGTTTTGCATATTGAATCCTGCGGCTGCAATGTTTTGCACTTTAATCATATACTTTGCTATCTATTTTGGTTAACCATCAAGCGGCAAATGCTTGTTTCACATGGACAATGTTGCAATGTTGGTTCTTATGTATTTCAAATCTCATATCGTATAAGCTACGGGATGGATATGTCCTATCATATTATTGGTAAACCGTAAGGAATCTTTAGGACTTTCAACATCTGATGTATCAACATTTTATTCTAAGATATCATCTTATTACAGGATAGCGCAGATGCATGTACTTTTCCTTAACTAAATTTTCCTTATATTCATAATTTACCTTCAATCGATTATTGTCTTCCCACATACCCCACGCCGTGTCTACTCGATAACCCGCACCTCAATCATATTCTATCTCACACCGCAAAATTTGTGTACAGTATTTGCAGCCAAAGTTTGCTAGAATAGAATTGTTGTCCTTCACTTTTTACTTGTTTGTTAATCTCTCTTTCATCTACAATGTTTTTCTGTTCTTTTTTATGCCTTAATCTTGTCTGATTTATCTTATCTAACTCTTGCTGTTTTCTATTGCGCTCTTTCTCTTCACGTTTTAGTTTTTCTTTTGTATTTTTCTCTATGTTTTGGGTTGCTTATAATTTTGAAGCTTTTTGAAGAATAAAAAATCTCTCTCTATTCCTTTTTTAACTAAAAATTCTTTCTTACTTACACTTGCAAAACATTTTATTTAATACAAGCAAGAAGCATAAAAAAGACCAACCGAATGTTATGCATAAAGTTTAATCCTTTATTTTTCCTTTCTTTCTTTTTTTCTTTTCCCCTTTTTACCATCTTTAACTTTGCTCAAATGTAACGAAAACGCTCTTTTACGATGTGCGAATGTGGTTTACGGTGAAATGATTCTGGTCGGAAAACGTGATAAAATCGTGTTATGGCGTGTTATGCGTTACTCGTTATGTTTTACTGTACATTGGGATGATATGATCGGTTTGTTGTTGTTGGTAATCTACGAAACGGTGTAAATTCGAATCGCCATTCTCATCACGAACAACACCACCACCACAGACCAAGTTCGGAACTAGATGTAGAGCATGGAACATTGCACCGCATAATCCGGAAGCACCGCCATGTGTTGCGATTAGATTAGAGGAAGAGCTCACCCTGCCGGCTGATTCGTGTAAAATCACTGACAAGAAGACAATCCTGAGGTAATAAAATGGTTCATGTACTTTTTTTTTTTTGGGGGGAGGATTTTGTACAACGTTTCTCTTTCAACCCTCTGTAACGCTAGCTGGTTCAAGCGAAAGCTAAATGTTGAGGTAAAGGACATCGATCTACAGCTGTCCATGAGTACGGTCGTAGGGTTGGGTGATCTGGCTGAGGATGAGGTGATACCGACTCCGATCCCGATGGAAGTTACGGTAGAGAATGTGAAGATCAATCTAATCGAGGATCGTCCACCGGTAAACATTACGTCGCCCGGATCGTTGCCGGTAAATCTAGCCATCGGACGGGTTTTGTTGACACGCGACGAGGCAGGTGTATTCTACGTGCAGCCCACGTTCGGTAGTAAGGCGGACGACACATTGGATGCTGGGAAACGGAAGCTGAATCGATCGGATACTGAAGTTAAGCGGGAGCGTGATCGGGAGGTTAAATCACTGCATTTAGTGCTTCAGCAGCTAAAGCTAGACAATGACAGTCTCAAGAAACAGCTGACTGACAATGAGAAGACATCGGAAAGCAATAGGTGAGATATTATTATTCATAGAAAAGATTAAAAAACTTAATCTAATTTCTTCTTCAATTTTTAAAGGATGAAAGTGCGACAGGAGAATGAGGTGTTGAGAAACTATCTGAAAGCTGCCCAGGACGATATCACCACCCTGCTCGACGAGAAGCGTACCCTTATGGCGACGATCAAATCGCTACAGGATCAGCTAACTTCGCTCAGTGACGTGCAGCTGGGCCAGCAGGATGGCAAAAGATAGCACAACTGCATGGACTGTATACAGTGCTGCGGTGAAAATCCATTCTAAGCCGGGTATTACCGGTGGATCGAGAAAGGAGAGGTGACGGTGGACGGTAAATGATGATGATTGTGGGGATTGAGCAACACAGAGACACAAGAATCGGACCACGTGTTAGGTGTTCTGTGCTTAGCTAGGAATTGTCTTACAAAGTGTTTGTTAAAAATATTTTAAAGTTTTTTCCTTAACGGTAATTTTTGAAAAAAGGGGATATAAAAATGTTATGTCGGTCGCATTGAAAACGAGAGGGGAATGCCAGCTAGTCCGCCATCATACTTTACGCCCACCGTTACATTAGTAGCATGTATGAGTAAACAGTCTCAATCGATGGATGAATTAAGTCCTCACCACACACACACACGCACACAAACACAAGCGATCAATGATTTATGATTACATATAGTTGTTTTATGCCTTGAAAAAATGTTTCGGTTAGCAAAAATGCGATTTTATTCGGAATAATTTGTTACTCAAAAAGAAAAATTCCTAAAAAAAGCCAAATAATTATTGTAGCCATATTTAGCAACAAATTCAAAGTTCTTTGCAACTATTTTCAGCCATTGGTGGCAAATCAGCTAGCAATAACCAAAATGCTGAGCGCTATACGATGGAAGCCTTCAATGCTTATATCGGTCAAGATCCGTATGAATCGCGACGCGGGCGCGATCAAAAGTGAGATGTGTGTTGCTCTTACTTACTGAAAAAAATAACCCATTCCTTCCAGAAACACGTTGTGAATAGAGTGCACTACTGCATGTTCGTTACATTCTTGTTTTAATTTTTTAAACATTAGCAATAACGCATTCGTCAAGCCAACAGAATTCTGTGTGATATTAATTTTACCTGCCCGTTCGTTTTCTGGCTGTCTGCGGATATGTGTCTCACCCATAAACCTAAAAGGCTAAAAGCGTTTGCCCGAAGCACGTAATTTAACCATTCCACCCCCGGCACTATAAGATCGGGAGAGATCACGGCAGTCAACATAAAGCAACATGTATTTAGGATAGGGATTTCGCAATACTTAATGATTTGGTGCGCGGGGTTAATGGTTAATATTGCTCTCGGTTCGCATGTTAAAATGTTCGTACAGCTAAAGAAACAATGCAACATAAAACAGTGTATTAGTGTGTAAGTGATAGTAAATGGATGCAACTGTGCATACATGAATGAAGGTTGTTTTGCTTTATTTTCTGTCTTTTTCACTCTCTCTCTCTTTCTCTCTCGTGATACACGTGGAAAACCCCTTACCCCAATTGTCCTCCACCCTAGTAGCTAGTTCGTTGTACAACAAGAGAGAAAAAAACGGAACGGATGGAATGTGTGGATATATTTTGAGGAGAAAGTATACATTATGTATATGTATATTACCCAAATTCGGAACGAATTATACAACCCAGACTAGCGGCACTAGAATAGGAATGAACCAAATATATTATACATGCATCAGGAGGCGTACATGCGAGATAGACGTATGAAGAATAATAAGGGTGGATGGCTATTAGCTAGGAGGGTGCGGGTGCGCCCTTTTCCATCACCAAATAAAGTGTAACTGATTTTCATATTGTTCGTTATAGGTTGTAGGTGATCGAGAAACCGTACCCGTGCTTGGAAATATGGGATAAAGGCGTGCGCAGATATTCAAGACCACTATGTGAACGAAACGAGGATTACACAAAACATTTACAGTTCCTAGAACTCGCCTTTGAGACATGAACTCTCCGAATCCGAAACTGACGAAAATTTCAAAGATTGCTAGGAACTCCTTCTGAAGAATTTTGGAACTTTTGTTAGGTTATGTCATGTCGTGACCGAACGAAGCAAACAAGGAAAAAAAAAGGTTTTCGAACAATTTTAAAGGCAGCAGTCATAAAACCTTCTTTTCGGCAGTGGTTTAGACGGTTTTTGCTGGCAGGCTGCTCAAATAATCCAAAAGGCAGGAACACAGTTGGGTCACACTGAACCAGTAAAAATCATCGGGATCCTGCATGAAGAAGAGACAATTCTTGCCTACTCGTAATTATTGTAGTTTGGACAACTCCAAGGTCTTATCAGCCATTGATACTAGGAAGAAGTAATCTTTTTCTTATATATGGTTCTTAAAACTCTGATGATCATGGTCGGCTATTTGTACCTTCCTTGACTTGTAAGCATGCTGTAGTTCGCTATTCATGGACTTAACATCAGAGGTTCTTTCATGCGTAAGATCGAATCTTTACTATTAACCCAATTAGATAGTAGAAAGTGAGTTTCTTCTTGGCTTAACGACCCACTAGGTCACGCCTGATACCACGTAGTTGAATAGTCAGTCCTCACTACGGAGGAGCGGTCCCGGTGGGATTTGGTGGTGATCCATAGGATTCAAAAACTCTACAGAATTTACTATCAAAACCCAAATACTTTATGACATCATGAAAGTTCACTGCAGGAATTGCCACAGGGACCTTACCTGTGGCACATATATCCATATGTCTCTTCACAATCTTGCTTTAACTGAAGCAACTTGAGTAATGAGATTAAATGCACGTTGTAGCGGGAAAGGTAGGTCACGAACTCGGAACGGCTTGAAGAGTAATTGGGCTTAAATAGCGTGTATCACTAAACTGTCAGGAACACGTGACACGATCGTTCGTTCGAAAAATGGTGAACGGTATATTTAACGCAATGTATGTATAAGAAAAGAAGCGAAGAAAACAAAACAAACACATGTGATTAATAAGAGATGAAAAATGGCAAATCAAACTATGTGTTCATAGGCGAGAAAGAAGCAAAACTGTATCATCAGGCACATCATTTCGATTGATTCAATTCAAATCACCCCGTACTTTCACAAGCAGCGCACATTAAGAAAAACATTATCCCTCCCTTTTATCCTAAGTACACCGAATGTAAAACCTTCAAAACTACCGAAACTCACCACAACCAATACACGCAGCAGCACACCGAAAAAGAGAAAATAGGAAACGAAAAGGAAACACACAGTCAAAGTGTTACAGAATAGAACCATATTTACCGATTATAACAAGTTACCTATCTAATGGATTCAATAAAAAAGCGCGGAAACCCAACGAGAAATGAAGTCTTGGAATGCAAAGAGCGCTGTGTGAATGATACCGAACCTGTTTTAATACAATATTTATTAACGAATTTACATCTGCAGAATCACGTGCTAATGGAGGTTCCATGCTGCAAGTAAAGGGTGCTTGAATAATTTATGTGAGACATCATGCGGCATTTTGAAAATGATGCGTGATTCTTCCAGACAAAGCCAGATAGCAGTTAGCGATGGCTGTAGCAAGACCGTTCCGTGTGCTTTATCGCATACTGGTTGATTACTGTTCCAACTGCTCCCTGGCCGGTGTTGGGTACATCTCCAACCGGAAATACCACTGGACGGAAAGACTATTTTGGATGGCATGTGTACTATTCGCGTGGACCGGTTCTTACATGCTGATCAAAACGTACATGGAACTGTTCCGCAAGGATGCGGTTAGTATTGTGGTGGAGAATCTGGATCCTCGAAAGGACATCACAAGCTTTCCGTCGGTGGGTGTGTGCGAGATGGGATATACGAAGCAACAGTACGATGCGTTGCAGCACGTGATCGAGGGATTTCGGACGAGCGAAGAGATGGAGTACAATTACGATGTGGAGGAGTTTATGCTGCGACTCATCTATCACAATCTGTACAACTATGGTTCGATCAAGTCATACTGTGCGATGTACAAGGATTGTGACGATTGTATTAAATGTCCGGTCGATGGATATCCGCTATTTTCGATTGCGGTCCGTGCGAATTGTTCGCAGCTATTTGACGAGTGTAGGTGGAATGGGAAAGTGTTTGACTGCTGTCGATACTTTCGTCCAATACAGACGACGATGGGGGCTTGCTTCCTGTTGAACTCGATACAGACCGTTAGCAAGTAAGTGAGGTTAGAAATTGCAGATACTCTGGAGAGCATGAGTTCTTGTTTTCTATTTTTGCCAGATATGGCCCACAGTGGTTGCGTATGGATATGAGCATGGGATCACCCAAAGGGGAGCTACTTCTGAACTTTAGCCGAGCAACAACGGTGAGTTGGAATGGTGTAAGAGGTTCAACGACATGCAAGTGCTCTCTTTGCTTCAGGCATACGTCCAAAACCAAGAGGATATTCCACACATGTTACTAACGACGCTCCAGTTCAACCAGATGCCAGAAGGATACGCGGGCAAGATCTTCATCACCGTCCAAAACATTGCGAATGATCCTCTCGTCCGAACAGTTGGCAAAGATGTTCGCCGTTGTGTGTTTCCGGACGAAGACACCGATACCCGGTACAATAAGTATAGTTACAGTGTGTGCGTGACGGAGTGTTTGAAGACGGCCCAGATCAAGAGTTGCAACTGTTGCCACCACAATTTACTGCTTGGAAGTAATGGGGACACACGCGGGGAAAATTCATTGGATCACCCATTAAGCGCCTTCCCTATTTGCAGAGAACGACAAGAGTCCGGTTTGCGGGTACGATGGGCTTAACTGTCTTGATCAGCGCGATCTGATGTTTCCACAGACGACCATCATGCAACCGTGGCGTACCAATGGGCTCGTTTGCGACTGTTTCCCATCCTGTACGGAGCACGAGATACGCATCATTGGACGCGAATCGGAGATGGAGCGTCGAACAGGGCGATCGGTATTGATCAAAATCATGGGACTGCCATCGCAACGCTACAGACGACAGATTGTGCGTGAGGACATTGACGTGGTGGTATCGATTGGTGGAATTTTGGGATTGTTTACCGGGGCGAGTATTTTAAGTTTGGTGGAGTTTATCTACTTCTTTACGGTGCGCTTTGGGTCGTACGTGGTGACGGAGATAAAGGAGGAAGATAGTGAGGAGGAGGAAGAGCTGTCTGATAGAAAATACTTGAGAGGAAAGCATCATACATTGCACCATGAGTAGACACGATTGTGCACCATGTTGATGTTCTACGGATCAGTAGCGGATTTAACGGTGGACGGAGTAGGCAGTCATCTAGGGTGCCCCTACACCTGCTTGGTGCAAGGGGTCTAGTAAAAGGGGCTCCGTGGTAGTAGCTTTGCAGTAGTAGTTTCGTAGTAAGAGTCTCGTATTGGGGGCACTGCACACGGGGATAAGGGGCTCGTATATGTTAAGGGGCTCCTCAAAAGGAAAAGGGACCCCTCCGGTCAGCACATTTGATATGGATATGATCTGCCACTGTTCCGGATAATTCTTGATTTTTTAAAAATAGATGTGTTACTGATAAGATTTTTTCCATCTCCCTTAAGAACTCTAATATATTATTAATTCTCTCAAAACACAACTAGTAACGCTCCATAAAGAAAGTGCTTCGCCACCTGTTCTTCTCAACACCATCCGAACCCTTCGAATTGCGCGAAAACTGTAAAACAGGTCACCATCGACGGCGGTTGCCATGGACAACGATTCGGGGTTATTTGGTTACCAATCAATGGCACCACGACCCCGTGTACCGATATCCAAGCAGACTGAATGGAAAAACACACAGTGAGTGAGTGAGTGGAGTCCGAGTTCATAATTCTGTGGTCTGTTTTTGTTGAAATTCGCGGTGGACCCTCCTCGTCGGGGAAATAAATGTTTATACCTCGTGTTTGTTGAAGTTTTTTGACGGGTTGTCGTAAAATTGATTTACCAAAAGCGCGAACTTTTTCCGGAGGACACAGGGGAGAGTACTTGTGCAGGAGGCATCGGTAGCAGTGGGAACGATGCTGGTGAGGGCAACCAATTCAAAGGAAACAGAAGACACAACGGTAAGTGTGATGGAGGAGGACGAGGAGGGTACCTAATAAATAAAATAAAAGAGAAAGAGGATATTCGGAAAGGATGTGCTGCCGTAGTAGAGTAGCATCAATAGCTGGTACTGGCTAGTGGTGTGACGTGTTTTGGAAATTGCAACAGTTTCTCCTTAGTCGTCGACAGAGTTGGCTGATCCGGCTGAACCTGGTGCGATATATCCGCTGGCTGTGCGTGACCGAAGCTTCATGGAGGAGCTGAAGGACACGAGCATCCATCATACCGCCCTTCGGCTAGCGGAGGACGTGAAGACGATGAAGCTTTACGGTAATCTCTACAAGATGGTGCAAGTAAGTAGGACTCTTAAACAGGAACTCCAAACAACAGGCATTTCTTATTGATTAAGTTTGCATTTTGGCTTCCCAACCAAACGCAACAGAAACTTTCCTGCTCCCCCGAGGTGGACAAGGACGACATGAAGCAAACGCTCGAAAGTGCCATCAAAGCGAACGGGCTGGAGATTGAGATCCGGAACGTGATCTACCATCTGATACGGAACACCGTAAAAAGTGACACTCGTCCAACGCCCGCCAGCAGCGATCCGTTGAACTATCTACGCCGAGCAGGTATCCAATGGGAACGACGGGTACGCAAGTCGTTGAACTCGATGTGCTCGGAATCGAAAGCGCAACTGCACGGTCAGATGCGCACCGCATCCGACCGGGAGGAGATCCTCTCGAAGTGGGACGAGCTCAGCACCTATCAGATCGATCTCAGCAACTATCGACCGGTGTACGCTCCCAAAGATCTGCTCGACGTGCTGCTATCGCTCAAGGGACCGATGAAGCAGGATGAGACAGAGTAACCACACATAAACACACACACACACAACCCCTTTTACCGCCTTCGTCCTATTCGCTCTCCTTTCTCTAAAAAAAGCAGTTCTAACTTCTTTTTTTTGTATTTTTTTCTTTTTTCAACTCTCCATGGGGTTTGTGAAGCTTTCTACCAAAATGGGAATTTTCACACATTTCCCTTACGGTGAAGAATCTGTGCCAGCTGAGAACACACTTTTCGGAGGTGCTTAGGAATGATAACAACTTTGGTGATTGGTCGGTAACGTGTCAGAAAGTTCTTAAGACACGGCATGCACCGCTGTGTCAGCAGGCGCTTAAGAAAGGTGTCACACCGCCTCCGCTGCGGGGAGCACTTTGGTCCTACGTACTTGGGAGTCAGGTGGAGCAACATGTACGCTGTGTGCTTTATGTTTTACTGGAGTAGGGATTTTACAAGCCATTATGTTTGTTGGATTTTTTCAGCACGTGGAACATTGGGAAGCTCTGCGACAGTCAGTACTGACCAATGAGTCCATAGTGGACAAGCTGGTTTTCAAAGATGTACAGCTGACTGCAACGAACGACGATCGTTACTTCGTGTTTGAGGATGTACTTTATCAGGTGAGTTGTCCTGTTCCTCTCTGTAAGTCTTTCGGGAGATTTTTTTCGGGTTCGGGAAAGTTTCGCCTTTGCTTTCTCTACTACTGTTGGTCCCGCACTCCAGCAGATCCGTCTGATCCAAAAAGATCTGACGACGTAACAAGGAACTGCACGAAAGTTCGGAATGGGAACTCCTGCAGAAAACTCAGCTCAAGATTTCGTAGTCATATTTCTTTGGACTAATCTTTGCCTTGTGTTGGATTGGCTGCTGGAGACGAAAAAGGATCATTCTTTGATTTTTAGCCTTTGAGCAAGGGCTTTATGGTGGATCATCATTATTACTATCTTTTCATTTAAGTTTGAGATAACCACGTGACGTGACCACGGAAAAAAAGACTTCACAGACTGGGCCGTCCGGTGTCATTCTCAATATTTTTTCATGCAGCATTCTTCTACTGATTTTTTACCACAAGAAGTAACAGAGGCATTGGCCATCAATTTCTTCTCTTTACTTTTAATTTCTAGTCTATCTAGGAAAATCTTGTCCAAGTCTAAGAGTATTTTATTACTGCAGGAGTCCTTCGAAACCCTCAATGTTGGGTGCCGTCATCTGCCAATCCAATAACCCGGTTCTTGTCTGGAGAATCTCTTAAAAATTCTTTAAGGCCTCTATGTCCGTGCATAATTATAATTTGTCGTAATTCTACGTACATTGCGGCCATATTAATGATCATTGAGCTCGCAACTACAGAGAGTTCATTCACAGAAATTACATATAACATTGGACAGACATCACATCTTAGCGACGTATTCCAGTATGTGGAATTAAAACTCCTCCTTTGACCCACGAATATCGGAAGATACAGGTGGGGAGCAATGCCAATTCCAACCTCCCTTTCGTAGTGAGGACTGACAATCCTACTACGTAGTATTTTTAAGTCTCTTTAGCGACTAAGATGACCGCCATGACTTAGCAGATCCATTCATTACTTAGAATTTAGATTGTCATATTGAGGCATAGATTATATTCGATTCCAGATTATGCTCTGCTTCAGCAGAGATACCGAAATCAGCCAACTCATCCAGGTGGAATTTACCAACTCTGCGAAAGCGAAACAGTACGAAGGGCCTCCGTGTGGGTTTGTCCCGTTCCACGGAATCTGTATGTTGGCGGCCCCGTTCTGCTACCTTTACGATAATCCCGTTTCCTTGTACTACACCTTCCGGGCGTTCTATATTCGCTACTGCCATCGGCTGACGACGATCAATACCCATCCACAGGGTATCGTAAGCTTGTGTCTTCTGTTCGAGAAGCTGTTGCAAACGCACGAACCACAGCTATGGTCACACTTCCGAGAGCTTCAGATTCAACCGTAAGTAACCAATTTCAAACTGAGTGTTCTGGTGCGTTCTTGATCATTGATGCTTTCTCTTTTTTCTCTGCAGGATTCGAGTTGTGTTCAAGTGGTTGATGCGCGCATTCAGCGGCCATCTACCTCCGGAACAGCTGCTCATACTGTGGGATCTGATTTTGGGCTATGATAGTCTCGAAATCCTGTCCCTGCTTGCCATCATTATACTGAGCTTTCGGCGAGAAAGCTTGATGCAAGTAACGTCGGTGGAAAATATTGAAGCGATTCTGTCTGATCTGTCCTCCGTTAAAGTACTGCCACTCATTCAACTGACACTGTCACGGGATTAGACACTGCTCAAAATGCCGCGCCCGAAATAAGCATTTACTACGAACCAAGCGCCACTACTGCCGGGATGAAAATAGATGAGAGCGATGTTTGTTTGTTAACACTATTTTAACAGGCGTTTTTGTTGGTTTTATTCTGTTTTTACTTCCTGACTGACGGTGCAGGCAGTGGAACTAGAGGATTCGCGGGTAGTCCGTTGATCAGAATCCTTGCTTTACATACACACGCGCACATTATGAAAGACATGATAGTCTTTTGGCGCACAGTTTACCAATTTTTCGGCTTAAAGCTTAACTTCGACAGCCACGAGGATGAGGTGGAATCCTTGATTCCCTTCAGTTCTTCCACATCTCCACTCTCCCCGTCCTGTCCTGCCTCCCGGATACCAGCTTCCCGTAGCTGTTCGATCAGTTTCTGACGGAAAAGGATTTTCTGCGGCAGCTCAGCATCTTTGTCTTCGGTTTGGATTCGTATTTTGGTCACTGCTTCCTGGTACGTCAGCCCGTACCATTCGATCTCTTCCGGCGTGTACTGCTCCAGGTAGCAGGCAAACTCTTTCAGATAGTCTTGCTGTTTGGTCGGTTCCGCTGCTAGCCTTGGACAACCGGCGGCTAGTTCTTCAAGAATTTTCCTTTTCAACTTAATTGCCAACATGGAGCGTAGGTCACAGGCTGGCGTTTTGAGCAGATAGTGATCGAACCCATGGTGATCGTGTATCTGTGCCAACGTCCGATCAGTTACGGTAACGGCCATGTACTCGTTCAACACACGACTATGTACGACCGATCGGCGCAACACAGGCACCCAGTAGTGTGGCACGCGTCGTTTGTACTGGTTGCGCTTTTGGAAACCCTTGATGACCGCTTCACCACCCCAGATGCCATCGTGCGCTTCCGGTGGATCGATCAGTGGAAGCGGAACGTTTTGGATCGGTGTTACAAGCCCGGTAATGTCTTCCCGCTGGAACATTCCTAAACCAAAGGGAAGCTCGTTATTGATAAAACTTTCATCTCATGTTCATTATCGCACTTTTACTAACCATCCTTGGGTACATAATGCACTGCCGCTGGCTGTTGATGTTTCCATTCATTCCAAAACTTCCGGTACGCTTGGGGCAGCAGCGCACCGAATCCTTTGGTAAAGCGGGTGGATTTTCTCAACCCGTAGAGCAGGTTTGCTCCCTGTTAAAAGTTCGACGTAAACACGAAAACATTGGATGATGAAATATGGTGCTGGTTACAACATCACAACAACACACCACGACGGTGGAAATTCGTATCGTGCAGGCGGGATGGTGGTGTTTTCCGTACGAAATGTACACTGAAAAGGTATTCTTCACTTACCTGTGGTGTCGCGGAAGCCATTCAATAATCAATTTCGATAAAGTTTTTACGCAAAATATCAACAAAAAGTGTGACCAGATTTGCTGTGTTATTATGTGCGCAGGATGGGCTTTTTTTCTCTTTTTTCATTTACAGCTTGTTTGACGTTTGACGCATCGTGCGCAGCATAGTGAGCTTGGATCATGCCACAAAAAATATTAAATTATTATTTTTGTTCATTTTATGAAACAAATTGTTTAATAAAATCTAAATAAGCTTTGAATAAACATGAGAACTTTGAAGGCCATGAGCCATGAGATATTTCAAAATGAGAATTTCAGGTTTTCATCAATGTTTGTGAATAAATGTTTTCCCGCTTTGAAATCGTATTCTGGAACCCGGAGCTTTCACAATCTACCTGCCCTGGAGAAAGAGCTGAAATCGCAGATTTGAGATTTCAATGGTTTGAGATTTCCAGACACGGGGTCTGCACGAAAAAAAATTACCGAATAAAATGAAAAATGTCATCTTCCACTGTGTAAAAGTTTGCGCATCATAATATTTGACAGCTGTGGCGGCGTGTCATTGCTGCCGTGTTGTCGTGTTTTTTCTTCACGCACTGCCGTCGGTAATTTAGTGTTTTTCTTGCGTATACGCGGATTCGATAACTGTTTTTCGCACAGAAAAAGCAGTTTTTAACACACTAGCTGTAGCATAACCAAAGGCATCGAAATGGTGGACTACGGAAAAGAGTTCATGCTGTACCTGATGAGCGAGAAATGTTACGATAACTACTTCGTAGAGTTTGACCTGCTCGATGGTGCGTGTTACCTACGGGCGTTTTGGGGAATGTCCTTGCTGACTAACCTTCTGATCCTTGTTCTTGTCTTTTCGCCCAAACAGGTGACTGTTTCCGTGCACTGCTCAGCAAAGGCTTGGGACTGGGTATTATTGCCGGTTCGGTGTTGGTAAAGGTGCCTCAAATAACTAAGATTCTTGGCAACAGATCGGCCCGCGGCATCAGTCTGTTTAGCGTGTGTCTCGATCTATTTGCGATCACGATCCATATGGCGTACAGCTTTGTGAATGGGTTCCCGTTTAGTGCCTGGGGTGATACGGCTTTTCTGGCCCTGCAGACGGCCATCATCGCTATGATGGTGCTGTTCTTCGGTGGATCTACCGTGCTGTCGGCGGTGTTTACCTTCGCCTACTCCGCGTTGGTGTACGTGCTGATGGGAGGTTTGACACCGCTCAACTATCTGCTGATCGCGCAGGGCTTTAACGTGCCGATACTGCTGCTCGGAAAGTTGTCCCAAGCGTTCACCAACTATCGCAACGGTAGCACCGGTCAGCTATCGGCGGTAACGTGCTTTATGCTGCTGGCCGGATCGATGGCACGCATCTTCACGTCAATTCAGGAAACGGGCGATCAGATGATGATCATCACGTACGGTTCATCGACCTTTGCCAATCTGGTGATTGCGCTGCAGGTGCTGTACTACTGGAATGCGGACAAGCAGAAGAAGGCTGCGCCGGCGGGAGCGGCCGCAGTAAAGAAACCAAAGGCTAAGAGCAAGAAAACCGACTAGAAACCGGTCGAAGGGCAACCCTTTTTTCTTCACGTTCAATTAAAATTGAGTAAAGTGGACACAGACACAGAAAAGCCTGCGCGTGTATAGTTTTAAGCTGGAAAAGTACCTAAACCAATTCCACACGGTAAAAGACTATAAAGAGTAAATGACAAAAAAGTTTGGAGAGAGAGAGAGGCTGGTTCGCAGCTGTAGTGCCAGGTGTTTGTAGTAAAATAAATTACCAATAATACTCCAAAATGTTCCATTATTCCAACTATGAGCTTGTTCTACATTCCTGTTTGGTAGTATCATTTGCTTTCGGCAGAGAAATGTTCGGCCAGCTTTGCCAGCGCACGGTATCGGTGAGAGATTTCGTTCTTTTTTGTCTTTGGCAGTTCGGCGTACGTTTGGTCGTATCCGGTGGGTTGAAATACGGGATCCCAACCGAAATCTCGTGGACCACGTGGTGCCACTATGTCTCCATCGGTGCGTCCCTGGAACAGTATGACCTCCCCGTCTGGTTGGTCGGTGTAAGCGAACGTGCATACCGCTTGAGCGGATTTATCTTCCCAACCATCGAGAAGCTTATGCAATCCTTCCGGACCGAGCTTGTCAAGGAACCATTTGATGTACGGACCTACCAATGGACAACAATTTTCATTCATTAGATCTATAGTGTGCTTGTTTTTTATGTTTAAGTGCAGGGTCTACACTTACCAGGAAGCCCTTTTAAGGCGTTAAAGCACAGGCATGTGTCCTCTACCATTACCGGTCCCTGTACTTGGCGAGCCGCCTCGAGGCACTTGCGCTTGCAGATGTCATCGATTTCTCCTTGCAGTTCGGGAAGATCTAGCTTTACAGCTACAATTTCCCATGGGAAACAGCTCCCAAGGATGGCACGTACTTCTTCCAGCTTTTTCGCATTTCCAGTGACGAACGAAATCGGTCTACTAGCCATCGGCTGTTCTGGATTGAAAACTTTCGTATGAAAATCGAGTTTGAAACCGTCTACAATAGATTAAACCGCATAACATGATGAGAAATATTAATAAAGGAGTAATTTAACTAACTTTAGGCAGTGAATGAAATTAGCTAACTTTAAAAAGCAATATGTTTACCCGGCATGTTTGCTGGATGTAAATAAGGCGCAGTGTTGCTAGATTGTATTGTTTTGTATTTCAAAACACAATTTTCCGTGTGTCAGTTAGTCGAGCAGTTTGTTCGAAATGCAACTGCTCGAAACTATCCTTAATTTTGGTGTCAACTGAACGCCCGCGCGGGCAAAATGCGAAAAAACATCTTTTTTTCTGAGATGATGGACAAATTTGGAAATAACGGTACGATAGCTTGTGTTCAAAATTATAAGCATACAAGAACATTTGTGTTTATGTCACCTACATTGAATCTTAAAAAATCCGTTAATTATTCGAAATGTTTGAACTGATCGATCTTTCGCGCAAATTTGAATTTACCGTTAATTTGGCGCAATTTTTAATTCCGAAAGCATGGGCAACAAAAAATTGTGGCTACAGCTAGTGATCACTATTTCGAACTATATTTTCAAATTTCACTCACAAAAATCCGTCAACCCTTTATGCCACACAGTGTATTCCGGTAAGCGCTTTAACGTTCACGGAAGAACTTATCACCACCGTCCGGCAGATAACGGGGGCCTCAATAATTGATAACACGTTGTGGGGCGATATCAGACGAATCTCAGCCCCGTACAGGTGCTGGCAATTGATTGAATCGAACCAGTGCGCTCGAGGTACCGGCCGTACTGGTGATAGAGACGTTCCCCGAAACTCTCCTCGCGAACACGCATTGATTCGTAGCTTGCAGTGTAAATTTTGTGCAATTCTGTAGTAGCTAAGCGACAAAAGTGCACTGTGTGGTTATTTGCAATTGTTACAACAACAAATTTACAACAAAAAAAGATACGAATAGATCGTGCGAAAGCAATTATTCTTCCCGCAAACGAAAAAAAGGGAGAAAAACCTGGTGACGTTGCATTGAATTTCGATGACGAGTGCAGGAGGTGTGGGGTGTTGAGAAGAAGCACATAACCGTTCGTCACCATGATGGACACCAGGGAAGAGTTGGTAAGTATAGGTCGCCCACCCACACTCTCAACTAAAGTGCTACAACATTCCAACCGGTGTTAGTCATTGATAAGGCGTAC